>NW_027531522.1:2220626-2228690 GCF_008692635.1 Crocuta crocuta | reverse complement strand
GATAATCCGCTCACGTTCTTCTCCCTTCTCTTCCCTCCCGCCACTCCCTCCCGCAGGGCACCCCTGGGACCCCGCAGACGAGCAGGATGCCGGTCCCCATGAGCTCCAAGAACAGACCCGGAAGCCTGGACAAGCCTGGCAAGCCGTCCAAACTGCAGGACCCCCGCCAATACCGTCAGGTAGTTTTACCTTAAACCCAATTTTGGACGGACACTGTCGCGGTTAAGAAGCAAGTCACTGACTTAGTTGATACCAAATATCACGTTTTCTATGTAAGATGTGGTTTACGTAGACATCCTGGATCTGGGGCATGAAGAAAGTCTAAAAACCTTCGTTAAACTTTTCACCACGCTTTTGCATGCTTGCAATAAAACATCTTTTCCTTTGTGACTCCAAAGTTTACCTGTTAACACAAGGTGCCGGGCTCGTCGGCTTTTCTTTGGTGAATGTAGTGGTTCATCGGGACACCAAGACAGAGCTGTCCCTGAGCTGCCCTGAAAGTCACCAGTACTAACGTATATGCTGACTGCATTGCATTAGAGGCACATTAACGGTCCCTCACGATGCCCAGCCCCACCCCAGCAATCACCCAGACGCATGGCCGACCTAGCACCCGGGAACGGTAGCGGGACGATGTGCCTGTTCTCACCAACACTGTCCTTCCTTTCCTCCCGTTCTGTACATCCTCCGCTCTTGTACTTTGGGGGTCTCTGCCGGGTCCAGTACAGCACAACAAGACTTAGCTCAGGCCTCACACTGGTTTGGTTTGGTTTGGTTTGGTTTGGTTTCTTTTATTTAGTCGTTCTCAGAAGGGCTGTGTCGCCAGACCCTGTGGTTGGATCGTGTTACCAGCTTTCTGACCAACTGTCTCCCGCCATCTTTATTTGCAGGCTAATGGAAGTGCTAAGAAAGCTGGTGGGGACTGTAAGCCTACTTTCCCCTCCTTACCTGCTTCTAAGATTCCAGCCCTTTCTCCCAGCTCTGGGAAAAGCAGTTCTCTGCCTTCTTCTAGTGGTGACAGCTCTAACTTGCCTATCCCACCTGCTACTAAACCACCGGTTACTTCTAACCCTCTCAGCCCCCAGACAGGACGGCCTGCCTCCTCTGCCTCCCTCATCCCCTCTGTCTCTAATGGCTCCTTAAAGTTTCAGAGCCCCACTCATACAGGTAAAGGCCACCATCTCTCATTCCCACTGCAGACTCAAAACGGCCGAGCAGCCCCTTCTCCCTCCTCCTCCTCCTCCTCCCCGCCCTCCCCCGCCTCCCCCACTTCACTGAACCAAGGTACCAAGAGCATCAGGACCATCCACACTCCCGGCCTCACCAGCTACAAGGCACAGAATGGAAGTTCAAGCAAAGGCACCCCATCCACAGCAAAGGAGACCTCTTAAAGGCCAAATCCTGTTAGGTACAAGTCGGAGTTACCTTTAAAAAAAAAAAAACATACAAAACAATTTTTTTCAACAGTCTTCAACAACTGTTTTCCCAAGTGAATGTAACATATTGCCGTACTGTTTGAGGCGTACCGCTAAGTGTGTGCTAAATACTGGATTAGTAGATGTCAGTAAAGCTTGTTAGTTTTCTTTGTCGCTGTTGTAATTACATAGTGTTTACTGTCTATATCCAATACCTGTCAAATGAAGTAAGCATGTGTTACGGAAAGAGCGGCCAGCAGGAGAGAGGGGTGCGCGCGAGACGGGGAGAAAAACGTATTCAGCATGTAAACCATGTACGATTCCAGAATTTTAGTATGTTTTGTACAAAAATATTTTTCATTACGGAGACTAGACGTGAAACAGAGAAATACACGAGCGTGACTATACAAATTGTAAAACAGATACTATAATATTTCCTTTTATTTTGGTGTTATTTAGCTTTATTACAGATTTCTATTTTTGTCAGAACGTCATGGTTCCTTTCAAGATCTTTTTTGCCAAAAACATTTTGATACTATAACATTGTACATTTGAACGTAGCGTGCTAGACAAAAAGCCAGTGAACTTCTACACGAGCCAACACGAGGCCTGTGTAGAAAGCAGTTTATCAAGCCTGTTGCACTGCCGTGAAAACCGTGTATAATAATTTGCAGCCCAAGAAAGCTAGTTTTCTTTGCTTTCCTTTTTCCTTTCTCTTGTTTCTTTCTCTTAACATGTTGGGATTCTTGAGTTGTTTCCTTTCCAGTATCTAAACCCTTCCTTTGTTTCCTGAGACCTGGTAACCCACACGATTGCATTGTGGATTTTAACATGTACACTTCTGTAACGTTCTGTAAACCAATCAACTTTTGTACATATATAAATAGACATAAAAAATACTGTATGTGGCAGCACAGAGTAGTTTTCCCACACCAAAGTTAATTTTTATGCATGCTTTAAAAATATATCTTGGGATGGGCAGAAATGGGGGATACCCGTACATTTTTAAAAAGCAACAAGTTTGCACAGCTAGAGTGTTTTTGTAAATAAATGTATTTGTATAACACAGTCATGTAATATACAGAACTATAAGCAGAGACTTTGCAAAACTAAATAAAGGGCTGCATGCTTATTATTTTTTGTACCTTGTCACTCGAACTGCTTCCTAGTCAAAGAACAAACGTAATTGTTGCCAAGCAAAATGGTTTGGGTTATGAGGACGTTATAAGTAACGTGTAACCGGACACAAACTGGTTTCTGGAAAGCTCTGCTTCTCTGATTCATAAGGAGTTCCTGATAAATTCACGGCAAGTGTGGTGCCTTCTGATGTAACCTGCTGACTCTCTCCTCTGTGACTTTACTAGGGTTTGGCTAACGGAAAGCAAACCTGGGTCCAGAGTGTCCACCCTCGTTTACGAGAAAGGCTCTTACTACTTTTTCTTTTTAAATTTCCAGTAGAAGTCAAGTACAAATAAAACATCTTTATGGCTCTGATTTTTTTTTTTTTTTTGAGTTCTCAATGTCAAAAAATATTGTCGGTGTAGAAAGACATATGCTAGCGAACATTACACTGGGTTTAACTAGATCAGTGAAAATAACACCAGGATTCGGAATCGACAAGAACAACAGTCTCAGGAAGCTGCTTAATATTGTTTTTGCCTCCAAAATAGTTAACTTGGTTAGAAGTAAAGGGCAAGTTAGAATTACCTTAGCACCTGGTTGTTAGTGTCCGTAAGCTTCAGGTTTACAGAGCTGGGTTGCCTTCATGAGATCTAGTATGTTAGAGCTCCACTCATTGTGGTAATCGCGTGTTAATGTTAGGTGAGTCAGATGTTTCCGGGAGGGCTCCAGAAAGTCATCCTCTCATAGTTTTTAGGCATAAAACATTCCAACGTTCAATCATGCCCCACGACAACTCAACAACTGCATTATGTTAAAATACACAGGGTAGGGGCGTCTGGGGTGGCTCAGTCGGTTAAGCAACCAACCGCGGCTCAGGTCATGATCTCACCGTTTGTGAGTTGGAGCCCCGCGTTGAGCTCTGTGCTGACAAGTCAGAGCCTGGAACTGCTTCGGATTCTATGTCTCTCTCTCTCTCTCTCTGCCCCTCCGCCACACACACCCTGTCTCTGTCTCACAAAAATGAATAAACGTTAAAAACGATACCCAGGGTAGCCAGCCGTCTCGTGCCTGTTTATTTGCTCCTCTGTATGGACACGCTGAGAATTCTTCATCAGCAGCCAAACAACAGATGCTGACTCACGTCTTCAATTTACCTTCAGACTTCGCAGAGCACTGGCAAGGACATACAGGTCATGGTCAATTGCAACTGATGTAATAAAGGGTAGAGCATGTCCCCCAGGTAAGGAAAGACTCTGCATAGCCCAGGCATAACCCTGAGACCCAGCAAAGTACTGCCTGCCTCCTCAGGACACTGCAGGGAAACTACCAGAACTGGAGGAACTAGATCCAGGTGTGTGCGGGCCGCCTCTAACAACACCTAACAGAAGGGCGCCTTGGTTCCTTCTCATCTACAGCGGGAGATGTTAGGATGAGCTGCGAGATTTCAGGTTTTGTGAAACTACTGTTACACTCTCCCTACATGAGCTTCGAGGCTCATCATTCAACTAACAGATTGTTGCATCTGAAAAAAATATTCTTCAAAGTAAACCCAAGGGCTCTCTCAGATTCCCGGACCCCGTCCATCAGTCAGTGCCGCTCACTGCATGTGCAAGTGTGGGCCTATCTTGGGTTCTCAGTGCGTGGAGAATAATTACGGAACCTACTGCAGAGGATTGCCGAGAAGACTAAATGGGGTGTGTAGAAAATTCTTAAGACAGAACCAGACACACATTGCACCCTCAATTAAGGTGAGGGCTGTTGTCCTTATTGCTACCCTGATAACTGGACACCGGTCCTGCTCTTCAAAGGCTTACAAGTGGTTGTGGAGAAAGTGAAGTCAGACGAGCCTGAAGGTTGGCTGAAGGAGTCCAGAGGAGAGGTCTTTCCCAGAGGTGATGGCATATGGCCCTCTCTGGGATAACACAGAACTTTTAATAGTGTTGCTGCACTAAAGAGGCTGCTTTTCTTTCAGTGCATGACTGCAACTCCTTCCAAAGTAAAAAAAAAAAAAAAAAAAAAAAAGATTGGAAACAAAGCCAGGGTCCTAGAATCATGGCTACTAAAGAGTGGTCCTTCCATGAGGTTGCATTTTCAGGGTCGGGAGAAGGTGCATCCCAAATCACCCCCACTGGGACTCCTCAAATGGCGGGAGCAGTTGCTGTCCACCCCTGAGCTGAGCAACCGGGACGAGACCCGTGAAGAAAAGACACATCCACTGGGCTCCCAGAGCAGCTTCGGCCATACCCATCCCCCAGACTGTGTCCAAGTGCCTCCCTTCTGCAGTTCAAACTAGCTTCTTTCCCCTCTCCATGGCTCCGAAAATGCAAAAGCATTTGAGAGCATCCAAGAAATGTTTTTGGAGGGAGTGGAGGACGGAAGAGTGCTTCAACCAAAAATCCAAAAGGTGATATCGCAGAAGCGACCAGGTGACGTTGGGGAAACACCAAAGTGATCACATGAGCACTTTTAAGGAGAGAACCCCAGATCTGCCAGGCTCATGGCCATCTAGCTGGAAACAAAAGCTCATCCTGATGACCTGGAGGCAAGCAGGTCAAGTTATGCTCAACACACTCCACCCAGAAGGCAGAGGAGTACATACCACAGACTTCCGCAAAATGCTGCATTTGTTGCAGTGCCTAGCATTGATGGGGAAGTCCTTAATCCTTGTGTCTGTGAACGTATGAACAATAACTGCTCTTTGTTGCCTATTATGGGCCAGGTACCATGCTAAGTGTTTGCATGTATCACCTTTCAATCCTCACAAAAACCTTGTGAAAAAAATTACTGCCATTACCTCTTCCCCATCGTGCTGTAGAAAATACAGGATGAGTAACATAAAAAGTACAGGACACACGTCTGGGATGAGGCAGAGGTATAGGCCCTCGATCGTTCTGCTTGGCATGGGAGTGGGGGGCTCCAGTTGTCTCTGAAAGGAGTGGACGGGCAGTTTTTCATTCCTGGACCAAATGAAAGTGCATCTTTCAAAATAACTCGTTCATTTAGGGAGTATAATTTTGGCTGCCTCATCTTCAGAAATGCATAGGCAGGGGAGCACTCCGTTCATGGGGGTAATATGCTCATCCAAGCATCGGCTGGAAGGCAGGTGAAGCTGTGTCGTTACCTGGAATCACCGACCCCTTTTTCCCTAAGCAGGTGGACTAAAACGCATAGTAAGAAGGGANAAACATACCACCCAGAAAGGCCCCGCCCCGCCCACGCCTATCCAAGCCACGCCCTCCGTGCCGCCTACGCTCCACTAGACCACGCCTCCCCTCTCCTGCAGGTCTCTATCCTGAGCACCTTCTTCAGTCCTGGGGGTGAAAGGTTTCCAAGCAGCTCCTCAAAGGTATTTCTGAGGGTCTTGCTTCCCGACACTTCCCAGGCACGGGACTTGTGAGTGGGCCGCTCAGCCTCTCAGAGTTTGAAATGCGAGGACGAGGGCTCAGTCTTAACAGATCCCATGCTTGCTTTTTAATTACAATGTTTTGTAGGAAGTAAAATTCTTGTTGATACACTACTCACATAGTTTCAAAAGGTAAGCAGAACACACGCCCTAACGATAAGGAAGCTGTCACATGCCCGCACCTCTGAGCAGAGCACGGCGACAGGTGCACACGCTCGGTTTGGAGACTGCAACCCCATGAACGTGGTTTGCTGATGTGACTTTTCCCAAATAGCGAAGGGCTCTGTCTGAAGCTTCAAACAAAACCAAGTACGATTCTCTCTCATTTTACACCTTCTTGGAAACTTTTTTTTTTGCCTATTTCCAAGAACGCCTAAAAGCTTATTTTTAAAGTGGAATTGGCCTGTAGGCAGATCGTTGTGGACAGGTTTTTCACTTGCGTGCGTGTTGGGTAGGACATTACCAGGTCCTGCTGCAGGGGACGGTCCCTGACAGAAGGCCGCAGGACGCCTGGCCTCCCTGGCCTGCACCCGCACCACGCCAGTTTTGCCTCATCCCTGTGACGCTACAGAGCTCTCCACAGATCCCTGCACTTGAGAGCAGACCCGCTTTGGCTGAGAATCCTGGCACAGAACACCGAACGCACACTTCATTGTTGAAAATGTCCGGGCCAACCCGGATGGCGAAGGATCCAGCCTCGTGAGCCGGTCCCCAGACAGCAGCAATCAGGCGACAAGCCCAGAGCTCCCTGCGCATGAAGAGCCTGCCGTTTCTGGAACTTTTTCATGACACCTCTATCCATATAGCATGTATGCGCTCTGCGCTCATGCCTGGAAGAGCAGGTGATTAAGGACAAAAGAAACCCAACCTCTGAAGTATTCGGTTTAAGGAGGAAAGAGGGGCACCTCGGTGGCTCGGTTCGTTAAGCACCTGACTCTGGATTTCTGCTCTGGTCATGATCTTCTGGTTTTCGAGTTTGAGCCCAGAGTCAGGTTGTGCACTGAGAGTGCAGAGCCTGCTTGGGATATTCTCTCTCTCCCTCCCTCTCTCTCTCTGCTCCTCCTCCAATTGTGCACTCTCTATCTCTCATAATAAATAAACTTTAAGAAGGGGGGGTAGGGGGGAAAGGGATGGGAAATCTTGAACAGATGGGTGGGAACAGATTTCTCTTCCAACTGTTGAAGCTCCGGGATTAGCAAGGTGCTGAATCCTTTAGAACGAGGGCTCCACCCTGCCACAGACGAAGTCTCCTCTCTGACTAATGGGAACACGGGGATGGCCAGTGGGCCACACCCCAGTAGTGGGAGAACCCAAGAAAGCCAAATCTTGCATTTGGGATAAACAGGGATTCGTGACCCAAGTTCTCAAATTTGGCTGCACCTGCGATCACATGGGAAACTTTAAAAATGCAGACGCCCGGGTGGCACCCTCAGACATTCTAAATGAGGGGGGCGGAGGCTCTAATGGGAAGCCAAGGGCTGGGAACCACGGTCTCGTACTAGGAAAGCAAGGGCCCGGGAAGTAATGAGAAGATGGTGTGTCTTTTTTTGTTTTGTCTTAAGTTTATTTATTTTGAGAGAGAGGGGGAGAGAGCACACAGGCGGAGTAGAGAGAGGGATAGGGAGTCCCAAGCAGTCCCTACACTGTCTGTCACTAAGGAGCTCATGACNGACCCAATGATATATATATATATATATATATATATAATTTATATATTATATAAAATTCATATTTATACAATATTTTATATATAAATATTTATATATATAAAAATATATAAAAACAGTTGGAACAGAGCGACATTGCTTCTCCCTCCCAGATGATAGTGTCGCCTGGTGCATCTGAAGGTTTCCTTGTGTTTGATCCGTCCGGTGCTGCCGGGGTCGCCCAACACTGGCCACACTCAGGGCTTGTTTTGTTTGCAGGTAGCTAACAATTATAATATTCAAGTGCTTTTGAGGTTGGAGTAATTTAAGGATCTGACGCCAAGAAAGTCGAGGTGTAACTCCTCCCGCAGTCTCTGGAGATGCCGGGAGTCCTCACAATGGCTCCTGGTGGTCAGTTACATGAGACGTTTCAGGTGCCTTTTACTCTTGTTACACAAGTCCCAGTGGCTGGTGAATA
>NW_027531522.1:2197211-2220469 GCF_008692635.1 Crocuta crocuta | reverse complement strand
CTGCGGGGAGGAGGGCAGCCCGTGTAGGTATGAAAACTATTCGGGTGATATGGGATCTGAGGATGGGGCAGAGAATCTAGAAGCCCACGGTGAGCAGAGGGGGCCCAGGCGGGGGAAGCCCGTCTCTGCCTTCACCCGTGTCCAGTGAGAAGGTCAGAGGGTGGTATTTACGCCCCCAGACTCGGGTTAGACATGTAGGCAGAGGCCAAACCACGAGGGCCTTCTCCCCACCCAGAGCCTTAGTCCATGCCTGACAGGCGACCCAGTGCCCTTCCCCAGCTCCCAGGAGACCCTCCGGAGGGCCCTGTCTTGGGCGTCACCCCCCACAAGGACGCCTCCACCAAGATCACCGGCTTCCGGCTTCTTCTCCCACCGTGCCCTGAAATGGCTCCCTCTAGTGGCACCAATGCCTCCATATTGTCACACACACACACACACCCCCACTCCCCACCCCGGGCACATTTTTTCAGTCCCATCTCTGGCTTTATTCAGAGGATTCAGAGGATTTATCTACAAATATTCCACATGAAACCAATGAGATTAAGCCTCCTTTTCCACTGATAAAGGACAGTGGGGACCAGTCCCACACCCTGACCCGTCAGCATCCCTCCGCTGGGCAGGAGGGACCCAGGGGACCACAGCCTGCGGTTGGTCTGGGGAAGGCACGAAGTTCTTCTCTCCAGCGGACTTCTTTCTCGTACTCTGAGCTGAGCACTGGGACTGGTTTGAGCCCAGCCCCTCAGGCTAATTAGACCTAAGATTCTAGACACATTAGAGATAGAAGATTCCTTAGACACGCCACTGCGGGAGTCTGGGGCCTCAGGGCCTCTGGCCTCCAGATGTCTGCTCTCCTCTATGTCAGAAAAGGCCTCCCGGGGATGGTCTCTGCTCTTTCTGAAGCATATTTTAGTCACAAGGAAGAGTTTGCTCGCCCGGAGATGGAGCCAGGGAAAGAAACGTTCAGGGGTAAATGGACCATTGTGCAGAGACTGCAATCCGACTCTGCTCTTCATTTCCACAGAGGAGCAGAAACACACAGGGGGAGGGCTTTGTCAGGTCACACCCCTTCCACATCCTGGAGAAAGAATGTTCTCTCACTGAGCGACTCCAGAGACAGAGGCCATGCCCTCCTTTGCCCTTCGGCCACTTCTGACTAAAATTCCTTAAAGGAGACACTCCAAGGTGAAGCGAAACCTTCCTGCCCTACAGGATCTGGCGGCTACCCGTGTTCCGAGTCTCCCCGGCCCCCCGCCCCACCACTCCCCTGCTTCTGCTGCCCTGCTGTCCGCTCTACGGCACAGACCAGCCTGAGCCACTGGCTCTCCTCTGCCTGGAACATTCTCTCCGGGAAGCCTGGATCAGGGCCCCTGCCATGAGCACCCTCTCCTTCATAGCATTTACGGGGATCAGGAGTACATGGTGGTGTGGGCCCATCAGTGAAAACCAGTAAGTACAGGAATGAGTGTCTACACGTCCACACAGAGGGGCCACGGCCAGGACTTGCTGAAACCCACGAAGGGCCATGTTCTTGGTGGAGACACAGGCTGGTGGAGAGAGGATGGGAGGCTCACTGGTCTTGGGAAATTACTGTTCACTTGCTGCCACCTGGTGGTCACTTCTGGAACTTCGTCTGAGAGACCCAAGTACTCCGCCTCGCCCCGAATCTCTCACCGTCTTCATCTGTTTCGGCCACAGTTGTGCAAATGCACAACCCACCAGCAGTGTGCAGCTGTGGCCTTGGATGAAAGTGCGAGGTAGGAGGCCTTCGTCTCCACCTCAGGGTCTCTCTGAACCACTCACTACCTCTCGTTACTCCTCGTGTTGGGGAAAGCGATGATAAACTAAGGAACGAGAGGATGGACATCCCCTTCCACGCAGTGTGGGGCCGGAGGCAAAGGGCCACATGTAAGCCACGAGACCAGCATCCGGGAGCGGACTCCCAAGCCTCAGAGGGCAGAACTCGTGGACTGTAAGTTGGTGTCCCCCACAATTCGGATGTTGAAGCCCGAACCCCCCACGCGATGGTGTGTTTGGAGGCAAGGCCTGTGAGAGACAACGAAGGTCAGATGAGGTCATGAGGGTGAGGGCCCCAAGTGTCCACCCAGACGTATCCCTAGTACATGTCCACCTCTTCTAGTTGGCAGATCATTCCAGGTACTTTGATGTAAAATCCAGCCTCCGTAGGAGGGCCTGCCGGGCCCTGCTGTGCGGCTCCCCGCAACGTCTCCAACTCCCCCTCCGGCTCCCCCAGACCCATTTTGCCTGGCGTGTGAAGGCAAAGACGGTCACTCTCGGCTTGGCAACATTTATTGTGTCCCAAAGCCACATGGGGACGGGGGGGAGGGGCGTGGAATCTCCATCTGTAACAAGGGCTCACGCGCTACCAGAAACGGTGGAGACGCTCTGCCTTGACGTCACGTTGAGGTGCTGCCGTCGGTACTTGGCACATCCAGGCCCTCAGACGTCAGCCCTGTGTGGAAGCCAGGACCACTCAGAGCCCGGGGCGTTCTCGTGTGTTCTGAATCGACTTCCGGGCCAGAGCCCAGGGCTCCCTCTGACGGCGACCAGTATGTCTACCTCAGGGGTTCTCTCAAACGGGAGGCCATTTTGCCGCCAGAGACACATGGAGATGTCTGGAGACAATTTTGGGTTCTCACAACGGGGGGTAGTGGGTGGGGGGTGCTGCTAGCATCTGGTAGAGGTCAGGGGCGCTGCTAAACACCCCACAACGCACAGGGTAGCCCCCCGCCCCGCCCCCCAGGGAAGGCCGGCCCGGCCCCATGTCAGCAGTGCAGAGGCTGAGAAGCCCAGCTTCGCCCCTGCACTCGCCTTGGTCGGGTGTTTATGTCTGTCTCACAGCTGAGAGCCTCACGAGGAAGGGGTCTGGGCCCACGGAAGATGCCGGTGAGAGAGTAGGTCGTATCCCATTTTATAGCCAATGCCGTTCCCTCTGAGGGAACCCCCTACGCGGGCAGCTTGACTGGGCCTGGGGGTGGCCTCCGATGGCGGAAGAAAGAGGTGCCTGCCCCTCTCGATGTGCACCTGCCCTCCTACCTCTCACTCTCACACACACCCCCTTTCCTGTTTGTTTTAACGTGAGTTCCCCTGTTCTGAAGGCGTTTGAAGGGAGCAGAGAAGCTGAGAAAATTCTTCCGAGGCCGCAGGGGCGAGTCTGGCCCCACTACCCAGGCGAGGTTAACCTTGGGGCTTGAAAACCTCACGGGCCTGGGAGGGCCAGCACTTGCGAGGCTAACAAGAAGAGGCTCTACCTCGAAGGTCCACCAGGTGGCGCTGCGTCCCTCTGCGGGGACGGGAGAGTTGTTGGGGTTTTTTTCCGCAGAATTTTTATAATTTAATTTTTATTTAAACTTCGGTTAACACACAGTGCAATACTGGTTTCAGAAGTGAATCTAGTGGTTCATCACCTACATACAACAGCCACTGCTCATCATAACAAGTTCCCAAAGAGGGAGAGTCTGCAACCTCTGGCCTCCCTCACCAACCTGGGGTGTTCTGTGACCTGCCCTTCCGAGGCATGTGTGACTGCGATTTGAGGGGCAGTTGGCCTGAGAATACTCCTTTAGCAGCAGGGCAGAGGCTCAAGGCCCCACTGAGCAGTGAGGGACAGGTAGCCTCCCAGTTGGGGGGGGGGGCAGGGGGAGGGAAGGGGAGAGAGGAGGGAAGCAGAAGTGCCCAGGGAAGCCAGGGGTCATTGGAGCCCCAGGAATAGAGAAATGGAGATGTGTCCCAGACACTGTCGCCATTCCTGGCAGCTTTGAGGCCCGGTGCCAGTTCTGAGGCATCGTAAACTTTCTTCTTGAATACCCAGGGGGTTTTCGGTTCTGAATACAACAGGCTATATCCCAGCATGCTCTGAGGGCCCCTAGGAAGTCCTGCCCCAGGTGCGAGCTACACACGTGTGAGCTACATGCATGACTTCCAGAGACGGTGTTCCCTGAAAGTGAGGGGTCATCTAGAAGAGAATCACCTCTTCTCAGGGTGACCAGGGCTCCTGAGGCTGTAGGAACCCCAAGATCCAGAAGCTGTGCTCCATGGAGAGGGGCAGGAAGGAACACCTCACAGGGAAGCTATGGTTTGAGCCAGGTCTTGATGGCTGAGCAGGAAAAATGAGGCAAAGAGGTGGATAACGCATCACGTGCTACATGTGTGGCCACAGGTCTGCCGTCTGGGGAGGACTGGTATGTGGGAGTACGGAGTAGCCTGTGGGGCGCAGGGGGAGACTGGCTCCTGGACTCTGTGCTGGGGTGGGGCGGGGGGAAGGTTTGTCTCACGATTAATCCCTTTCAACCAGACTCTAATTACTCTGGCTCTTTGCCCATGAGGAGGCCCTGGCCTTAGCCACCTTACATCACCCTGCGGCTTGAAGGGTGTGGCCTCCCTCATTGCTGACTGGCCCCCCCCGGGGACAAAACCTGCCTTGTCTCCCATTCTATTGTGTGCCTCATTATTGGACAATTGTGTGAGGTCCCCTGGGGGAAAACTCAACCCTCAGACACCTCAACATCGGACAGGAAAGGCAGGACAACCAATAGACACAAGCCCCTGCGGCCTGGGTACAGGGCTGGGGACGCTGGGGTGGGAGCACAGAGCACGTGGCCCTCACTCCCTTGGTGGGCGGGGAAAGAAAAGACATTCCACACAGGGAAGTAACTGAAGGAAAAACTGTTTGGCTGGGCAGGTGCCTCAGAGGAAACAGGCGATGTCATAAAAGTAGTGGAACCCAAACCCGAAAGGTCTTGCATACTAAGCGACAAAATGAGTCATTTTCCTTGTAGGCAAAAGGAAAGTGTGAGTGGATTTTTAAACACGAAAGTGATGCGGTTTGCATCTTGGAGAACATTCTGGAAGGACAGGGGAGATGGACGGGAGGTGGGGGGGCTCAGCATTGAGAGGGCTCACAGGTGTGCCCTGAGACTGGACGGCAGCTATGGGGACAGATGGCAGAGATTAATAGGAAGAAGGATTCGATTCCATCAGTGCCTAATCAGATGTGTGCGGCCCATGCGTCTCCACGTGGCCCAGAGCCTCCCTTCTCCACCTTCCTCCCACCTCTGCCTTCTGCAGCATTAACATACCTGCTTGCCCGTGGATGATATTCAGAAGAGGAAACTGCAAATTCCATTGACATTATACACCAAGTGCCGGTCCCTCCTTCTGTTGCCATAGCAACACCAGACGCTTCTGGCACGATGGGGGCCCTGAGAAAAACTGACGGTATTAAAACAATAACAACAACAAACAAAACCTTTATTTTTTTTTTAAACTGTAGATCAAGGTTTTGAAAAATGAACTCAATTACTGTCTCAAGTTCTGTCACCCCAATGCCTAGAGGAGGACAGACAGACAGCCAGCAGATGCCTTGACACCTCCCCAGCTGTCTCGAGGAACTGCCGTTCTGGGGGTAACCACACCGTCCACCACCGCTGACATCTTGCTGCCTCCTTTCGGTCACAGCCACAGCTGTCCTGCCTTTCCTGTTTCTAGAGAGAATGTTACCCCACGTGTGGGAAAACCTGCCAGCTGGTTTTGAGAAGAAAAGCACAGAGCCTCAGGGAGCGACCCGTGTGGCCGCAGCCCCGCTGGCCAGGAGGCCTGCGCACGTGAGGGGGGCTGCAGACCCACCTGGAGCCCAGGCCGCCCTCCGGCCCCTCGGTGACAGCGACAGCAGCGGAAGCACGGGAATAGCAGTGGCTTTCTGCTACGCCATCGTCCTGCCACAGAACTGGGAAAGACCAGGCGTTGCTTTGACTGAGGGACCGGATCAGTCACCTCCCCAGGACCTTTCCTTGTATCTTTCCCAGAGGGAAAAGGGCTGGAAAATGGCGCCTGGGGGGAAGGGGCCATTATTCCAGGGATCAAGTGGGAGAGGAAGCAGGGAGGGAGGCTGAGGGGAACAGATGTGATGGTGACCAGCGTGGCCCTGAAGTCAGGAAGAGCAGCGGAAAGATCAGTGGAGGCTTCCAGAAGCTGAGAAGCACCAAAGAGGAAAGAGAGGCTGAGTCAAAGAATCCAGGCAACGTCCTCAAAGCCAGAGGATTGTCAACGAAAATGAGTTGAGGAAACAGACTTGAGAGAAGGTCCTAGAACGTGGCAACGGAACAACAGCCCTGGGCTCACTTCTAATCTCTACAGATCTGGCGTATTCGGTCTGTCCGCCTTGTTTCTAAGAAACTGTGCTTCAAGCAGTTGCTCGGATTTTAAATAGGGATGGAGCTTGGGGGTATTGGTACCGTTTAATTTGAAAACTTGGAACTAACTAAAGTCATAACTAAACTTGCAAGTAACTAAAATAATGTTTCAATTATGTATGTTTAAAAGGGTTTAAACAATTGAAAGTTGCATTCTGTATGTCCTCTATATTTTTTGACATGCTTCACCCAGTAAATTTTCTCACTTTAGAAAATCCTAGGGGCACCTGGGTGGCTCAGTTGGTCAAGTGTCTGACTCTTGATTTTGGCTCAGGCCATGATCCCTGGATCATGGGGATCGAGCCCTGTGTTGGGCTCTACACTAAGTNCATTCTCTTTCTCCCCCCCCCCCCCGTCCTTCTCCCCCAACCTCTCTCTCAAAAAAAAAAAAAAATCCCAATACATCATATTCTAAAATTTTCAGGTGACTAGTAGACTTTATTGAGACACATAATACTAACCTGATGTTTTCATTTACTTTTGTGTTCTTGGAATATTATACAGGGATAGAAATGTCTCAGTTTTATAAGTTCTAAAATTCTGTTACTAAACAACAACAAAAATCCAGAACCACTGGGGTCAATTTGATAGATTCAAATACCGTTGCTAGGTATTCGACCACTCTGAAGGGGAATCTGCCCGGGGTGGAACACCATTTGCTATTCCTGGCTGCACAATCTTAGACAACTGACAGATGTCTCTGCCTCAGTTTCCTCATCTGTACGAGAGGGATGTGATACTTCTATATCGTCTAGGAGTGGGTTCAGCTGCACATAACCAGCCCCAAGTAATATGGCTTCAACTAGAGAGAAGTCTATCCCTCCCGAGTCCACACTGCCCAGGGGTCGAGTCCGTGGCCGGTGTGGCCATCCACGGAGGCACGCGGGCTCGCTTTCCTGGGTTACCACTCGGGGTAGGAGGCCTTCTGGAGCTCCCACTCTGATAAGAGAACAGCTTGTCGAAGCGCCTGTCCCTCCCTTGAGAGACACTGGCTGGAAGTTGAAAAACCCGGAGTTTCTGGACAGCGGGTGAGAACTCAGCGGCGTGGCCAGGCCTGCCTGGGAGAGAGGCTGGGAAGTGTAGACTGTGCCACGGTCCGCTCCACTGGGCAGCTGTGGGAATCTGCGTGCTGATGGACAGAAACCACGTAGAACAGCGGATGCCTGGCGCCCCTGCTCTGTCGCTCCCTGTGAGCGGCCAGCCTCATACGCGGGGTGGGGAGCCTGGCAGTGTGGCATCGACGTCCCTTCAAAGAGCCCCCTCTTCAGTTGTCCTTTTCTAGATTTTCTTACCCCGGATAAGCCTGGGATTGGGACTGGAGAGAGCAAGGCCAAAAGGTTGTAGCTTCTTGATTCGGGACATTTCATTCCCCTGGAGTCCGGAGTCGGGAGTCCGGTGGTGACTCTTCTGGGCTGGAAGCAGATACTGCATTACGATTGTGGCCCCGGGCAGGAGGGGGGGCAGGCAGCGGGGCCCGGGGGAGGCTGTCTGTGGGCGGGGGAGAGACCAGTGGGGCCTTCCAGCTTTCAAAACAATCAGGATTTTTAGGTGACATCTCTTTTTGTTCACCTTGGCCATTATTATGGCCACAGGCGAGCAATCAGTCCCTTAGGACACAGGAGATGAAGATAATGAGGTGAGGGGCGGGCTGCAGAAAGCAATCAGAAGCGGCTGGAGGGCACCTTGGGGAAGAAGGCTGCATGGGAGGAGGGCTCAGGGGTAGGTAGAGCTCAAGGTTGGCCTGCACACCCCTCCCAGGGGGGAAGGAGCCCAAGGAAGTCCGAAGGGGTAATCGCCAATCTCAGGGTTTCAGTTTTGTTTTCGTGATGTCTGCTCTGGTGGGCCGGAGGGAGAAGATTACTGTTTTCCAATATTAACACTGTTATTTATGCTAGAAACACAGTAGAGCATTCATTTAAAAAAAGAAGAAGAAGAAGAAGAACAATCACATTTCTGTTTTTGTGTTTTGGGTCTTTGTGAACCTACCTGGTTTGAGTATTTATTCTGTTGCCCCCGGGTGAGAAATCTACACACACAAGATTACTTTGCTGATTCCTTCTTTGACTACGGATGAATCCTTCTCTGTTTGAACGGTGTTTTCCTAGGGCGGGGACGGGAAATGCTGCTAATCAGTAATAATCAACCACCAGGCACCACTAGCATCTTGAATAGAAGCCCTGGCTTCTCTCATTATTCCACAGCGAGCGGGTCCTGGGGGGCTCGATTTCAGTTTCCAAAACATGTCATCATGGTAAAAGAAAAGAAAATAATTGGATATTTCTCCTAAGAATTCATGAGACGGGAAAATTTGGAATGTTAAAACATAAAAACGTCAACAAGGCCTAAGGGAAACTTTAATAGGTTTCTTCAAATCTATCACTTTGGCCAAAAGGAATAGGGATAATGAACAGCTTACAAATTTAAAGCTCTCTCTGGCTGCTTAAAAAATGAAATGAGGGGGGCGCCTGGGTGGCTTAGTCGGTTAAGCGTCCGACTTTCGCTTAGGTCATGGTCTCGCGGTTCGTGGGTTCGAGCCCCGCGTCGGGCTCTGTGCTGACTGCCAGCTCAGAGCCTGGAGCCTGTTTCAGTCTGTGACTCCCTCTCTCTCTGACCCTCCCCTGCTCATGCTGTCTCTCTCTCTCTCCTAGAAATAAATTTTAAAAAAACATTAAAAAAAATGAAATGAGGGAGACTGGTTATTTTTGTCAACAATACCTCTAAAACTGTCAAGTTCATTGCCCAGGTTAACAGGTTTTGATCTCTCGGAGTCTCAGATTAACCGCAGAAAAGTGAAATATTAGGTCACGTGGCTTCACAAGGGCTCTGGTTGGTTTTAGTTATTGATAGACTTTTATTCTTTGATTCTTAAGGCAACAGCCCCTCTAAGAAAACTCTCCAGAGGCTCCTGTGTCACTCCATGAGCTCCTAGGAATCTTACATTGACCTTCAAAGCCACAGAGTAAGTGGGCATCAAAATGCCTGAGTCCTCTTCCCCAGTAATCTTAGAAAGTGGGCTTCAAGTATTTTCAAAAATAGAAAAATATCACTTAGGTATATTGAACTGTACACACTTCAACAAATGGACAAACTCTTAACTTTCTGTCATGAAGATGATAATGACAAAAGCATAAATCTATTATCCTGATCTGGATGAATAGAAACCATAAACGTGCTTTATCGTATGAAAAAAAAAATCACCATGGGCAAGAGTCGGTAGAAATATTGGATTAAAGATTCAGACCTCAAGTCACTGAAAACAGATCTTAAAAATTCTCATCACAAGAAAAAAAATGATAACTGTGTGGTGATAGAGGTTAACTGAACTTTTGTGATTATTTCACAATATAAACAAACACCAAATCATCATCTTGTACATCTGAAGCTAATTTTATATGTCAATTATATTTCAAGAAGAAGGAGGAGGAGGAGAAGGAGAGGGAGGGAGGGGAGGAGGGAGAGGAGGAGGGGAAGAGGAGGGGGATGGGAAGAGGGGAGGGGGAGAGGGAGAAGGGAAGAAGAGGGAGAAGGGGGAGGAGGGGAGGGAAAGGAAGAAGAATGAGGAGGAGAAAAAAAGGGGGGAGCAGGGGGAGGAAGAGAAAGAAGACGATCAGACTGAGAAAACTGAAGCTACGGCAGTTATGGGATCCACAATTTAATAACAACAGCAAACACAGAGAACAGGATCTGTGAGACGGGGGTCATTATCTCCTTCCTTCCGCAAGTGAGGAAACTGAGGGGCAGAGAAGTCAGTTACGTGGCTTGTTCAAATTCATCCAGATTTGAAGCCAGGGAGTCTGGTCCAAAATTCATGCTAAAATAAATGTGCTTAATATTTTATAGAAATAAAAGAAAGCAGGGAATGTGGTGCAAACAAAAAGAGATCTCAAAATTGCCCAGGCTGCTTTGGAAAAAACACAAACAAAAAAACAAAAACAGCAGAACTTCTAAAAATGAGAGAAAAGTGACATTAAAAACTCTGTGGACAGACTAATGCAGAGGTTAGACATTGCCAAACCTAAAATAGTGAGCTGGAAAGTAGCTCTGGAGAACCAGCCTGGTTGTAGCAGAGAAAGAAAGTGAGACATAAAATAGGAGCAAGAAGGGAAGGGACCAGGAGGACCGAGGGGGTTCATTCAACAGACATTTGTTTGTTTGTTTGTTTGTTTGTTTGTTAATGTTTTATTTCTAGGAGAGAGAGACAGACAGCGTGAGCAGGGGAGGGTCAGAGAGAGAGGGAGCCACAGATTCCAAAACAGGCTCCAGGCTCTGAGCTGGCCGTCAGCACAGAGCCCGACGCGGGGCTCGAACCCACGAACCGGGAGATCATGACCTGAGCGAAAGTCGGACGCTCAACTGACTAAGCCACCCAGGCGCCCCTCAACAGACATTTAATAGAAGCTCCTGGAGGAGATAACAGAGCAAACTGGGAGAACAAATATTAAGAAATGACAGAGAAATTTTCTAGAAGGGATCAAAGAGATCAATTCTGTTTCACAAAACCAAATTCTAAGTAAGAAAAGAAAACGAAATCCATACCTACACACACTGTAGCAAAGTGTCAGAACACCACACACAGAGAGACAATCTGCAGTTAGTCAGAGAGTAAAAATAACAGATTACTCACCTGCTGATTCACAACAGCAGTACCAAGGCCCAAAAAGAATGCATTAATATGATACTGAGGGAAAATACTGTGCTGACAGCCTATAGGTGTGTATCCAGCAAAACGATCTTTCCTGTGAGAAGTCAGGATAGGACGACGGAAATCAAGTCTACCTAGATCTTTGAATAGCTTGGGAGAAAGGTACAGCTGTTGATGAGATTTATTTAGTATGCTTATTAAAGTTTCTGAGGTTTTCACTAAGAGGACTGCAATTAGGTAGGGGGAAAATGGAAAGAGAAGAAAATATCATTCAATCCAAGTTAAGGTGAGGATATAAAGGTAAGAACAAACAAACAAACAAACTAACTAAAACACTAAAAACAAGCCAAAACAAAAAACCCAGGGAATTCAACAGCTGATGTAAGCAATCAAAACCAACAGATGATAGAAACAAATCAATAAGCACCATCAGTGTAAAAAGATTAATCATGGAAGTGAAATGATAGAGCTCATCAGACTAATTTAAAAACAAGAGAAAGGGAAGGAAGTGTACCATGTATTCATTATAAGGGATTCGCTATGAATTTATATAATGGAGAGAGAGGCATAGGAAGGTTAAAGATAAAAGGATGGGAAAATAAACCAAGCAAATAGCAAAAAGAACACAAGTAGGGTAGCAATATTTATATAAAACAAAATACAAAACAGGCTTTTAGTTAAAATAGAGATGTAAAGCATCACGAGGAAATGATAAAAGTTAAATCACTGTAGAATCAGAAGTGTCCTTTTAAGAGAGAGGTAGAGAGTTCTGGCAATTCTAAACTTGTAAGTTGACATAGAAAAAGGCTCCAAGAGCAAAACCAACCAACGAACGAACAAAAACCCCAGAAGGAGAAGGTGACCAGTGTTATCACCACAGTGGGCAGCCATCTTTGGTAACTGACCTCCCTAAACCGGAAAGCGTATAGATTTTAAAATCTCAATGCACATACATAGAATGGCGTGAGCCTCACTACTGGAAGGTACACATCGTTTCCAAGCACACACACAACGTTACTCAAAACTGGCTGCGTACGAGCCTCAACAAATTGCAAAGATCTAGGATCATATAAACTACACACTCCTCCAAATGTAATTAGGTTCATAAAAAAAGTTACAGAAAGATAAGCTAGAAAATTTTGGGAAAATTTAAAACATACTTCTAAACAACCTATGCGTTAAGAAGAAATCATAATAAAATATTAAAATACTTAGCATTAAAACTTGTTTGCTATAGCTTATACCACTTAGAGAGGAATGGACGACTTCAAATGATTACATTACAAAAGAGGAAAGATGGAAATAAAAGAGCTAAACTCCTTAGCCTAAGTATCCAGCTTGAGAAATTAAGTGTAGAATAAGATATCCCCCCCCAATAAAAGAAAGAAGAAATGAAAGACAACATCACATTGAATTATGAAACTCGTGCAGAATCTCATAGTACCTTGAATAGCCTGAAGAAGAAGAATCAGGAAGCAAAATATTCCTATCAGGATTTATAAAGCATGTAGTAGTCAGGACCTATGGACTGGAGTAGATCACTGTGTGGAGATAGTGAGCTCTCAATAGAGCCACACATACATCAGAACGTGACATATGGTGGAACTGGTGTTGCCCATTGGTGCAGAAATGGGGCTCTATTCACTACATGGTATGGAGACCATAGGATAAAAAATACAGATCCTCATTTCACAACATGCACAAAATCAACGCCACATGGGTCAACATCCTTCACTCAGATAAGTGCCCGGCATTGGATAATAAATTATATGATGTCCCTACTTCTAACCATATTTTCCCCCTCCATCTAGGCTTTCAATAAGATCCTCCGTTCATTCAACAAATGTTTCATGTACCCACTGTGTTCCAGCCACTGTTCTGTAGGCATCTGAATACAACGGTTAACGGGAGACTAATCCTCCACACTCTGGGGATTAGTCTTGTAGATAACTAACAATATGGCACTTTGGACGTATCAGGCACTTTCTGTTTTTTTTTTTATTTAAAAAAAAATTTTTTTAATGTTTTTATTTATTTCTCGGAGAGAGAGAGAGAGACAGTGTGCGCAGGGGAGGGTCAGAGAGAGAGGGAGTCACAGACTGAAACAGGCTCCAGACTCTGAGCTGGCAGTTAGCACAGAGCCCGACGTGGGGCTCGAACCCACGAACCACGAGATCATGACCTAAGCAAAAGTCGGACGCTTAACCGACTAAGCCACCCAGGCGCCCCTATCAGGCACTTTCTAAGCCTTGACATTGGCTCATGTCATCCTTGGTAGATGCTATTGTTTGTAAGTGGCAGAGGTAGGATTTTAAATAGGTCAGCGGCTCTCAGAATCCCAGGTACTAACTTCCACATTATTCTGCCCCTTTGTCCCTGTGGCCTTGGTGAAGAGGGTGCTGTGCAATATTTTTACTTAAATATATACATGCAATGAACCTAAGACATCTGTTGTGTGTGATGAACTGACTTCTTTCCTAGGAATCTAGAATCGTACTAGGCATGTACCATCCAATCTTGAGAGAACTGCCACTCAAAACATTTTCTATGGGGTGTGGTTCAGATGAGAACTTCTGGTTGACGAAGGCCGCAAAGATGATCTTATGGACCAAGAGGGTGCTGAGGAAAAGCGCTACCGAGCTGAAGGCGCTGATGAGCAGCATTCCGATGCTTCCCCTTAGGTTCTTCCCTCAAGGATTGCAATCTTCGCTGCCATGTTGTAGTAACTGACAGAGATTTAGCTGCTTAAGAATCATGGAGAAAATAAACATGAGCCTAGTTCTTGGCCTCTGCCTCCTCATGTTGAGTACTTTTAAAGTTAGTCTATACTTTTAAAAAAAAAGTATGTCATTAGAATATAGTCATTTAATTTTTTTAAAATTTTCTTAACGTTTATTCATTTTTGAGACCGAGAGAGACAGAGCATGTGTGGGGAAGGGGCAGAGAGAAAAAGAGACACAGAATCTGAAGTAGGCTCTAGGCTCTGAGCTGACAGCACAGAGCCTGATGTGGGGCTCGAACTCACAGACTGCAGACCTGAACTGAAGTCGGATGCTTAACCGACTGAGAATACAGTCATTTAAAACCCTCTGGCGGACAGCCCTTGTGGTAGGCTGAATAATGGCCTCCAAAAATACACAGGCCCTAGAACCTGTGAACGTCACCTCATAGGGCAAAAAGAGATTTTTGCCCATGTTATTAAAAAATTTTTAATGTTCTATTTATTCTTGAGAGAGAGAGAAAGAGAGACAGAGCATGTGGGGGGGGGAGGGGAAGAGTGAGCGAGGGACACAGATTCTGAAGCAGGCTCCAGGCTCTGAACTGTCAGCACAGAGTCTGATGTGGGGCTTGAACTCAGAACTGCAAGACCTTGACCTGAGCCAAAGTTGGAAGCCTTACTGACTGGGCTCCCCAGGCGCCCCGCCAATGTCATTAAATTACTGATCTGCAGGAGAGTACCCTGGATATTTTGCATAGTTCTTAAATGTAATCACTAGGGTCTTTATAGGAGAGCAGGACAGAGGGACTACAGGAGACAGTGTGGAACTGGGCAAGGCGCATGCCACGCGCTTGGAAGATGGAGGGAGCGGCCGCGAGCCCCCAGGTGCACGGACAACAGCTCCAGAAGCTGGAAAAGGACAAAGATTCTCCCCTAGAGCCTTCAGGGGGCACAGCCTCGTGCGCCACGTTGATTTCCAACCCAGTGAACCTGGCTTTGAACTTCTGACTTCCAGAAATAGAAGAGAATAAACGCTGAGAGTCCTAAGCTGCTGACTTTGTGTTACTTTGTTACAGCAATGGTAAGAAATGAATACTGCGGTTATTTCTACTGAAATGATGTTAGGCTCAAGACTGCACCCCCATCCCCTGTTTGAAAGCTCTGGCTCACACAGGGCGCGGCGGGGGGAGCATTAGCACCACAGACTGGGAGGTAATGAGCTGAATAAGGCAAGCGCGGAGAGTGTGTTGCCCTGCGCTCTTGTTCAGTGCCCTCCTCGGAGGAGACGGGACCCCGCTGCCCTGCAGAACCCCGGAGCACTTCTGGCTGTGTCCAGTGGGGCACAGTTTGCCACGTCTCTTTTCTGTGGACTCAGCCCAGAGTGGAGAAGACAAAATTGTGCAGCAAGAGATTACTGGAATACATATGTGGTCCTTGTGCTCTATTGGTAGAGGGAGCCTGTGACTTCAGAGGCTTAAATCTGAAGAGTTGCCCCAACACCAGGAAGCCCATAGCGAAATCAGGGGAAACTTACAAATCCTACAAGAAGCATGGAGTAGCAGACAGTCCATTGCCTAACGCAGTGGGTAGCATATAAGAATTCAAACTGGGGGCTCCTGGGAGGCTCAGTCGGTTAAGCGTCTGACTCTTGATTTCGACTCAGGTCATAATCTCATGGTTCATGAGTTCGAGGCCCATGTTGGGGTCTGCAATGATGGCATGGAGCCTGCTTGAGAGTCTTTCTCTCTTCTCTGTCCCTCCTCTGCTCTCTTACACTCTCCCTCCCTCTCAAAATAAATAAATACACTTAAAAATTTTTCAAATTGGAATTAGGTGTCTTTGTGTCAGGTTAAATTGTTTCCTGTGGATGGAAGAAAACCCTAGTAGACTAAAGGCGGTCGTAGATATGATTTTTTTAAGGGACATTAGAATTTGCTTATCTCTTCAAATGAACAAACATTGTTGGTAGTGGCCACTAAGGTATGCTTCCCGAGTTGCTTAGGTAATACCTAAACAGAAAGGGGAGTGTAGGTCCTGGACCCTCCCTAAATAACATTCAACAGCTTTTGTGAGAGGCTACACAAAACATTATTTCCAGGGCACCTGGGTGACTCAGTGGGTTACGCATCCCACTTCATTTCAAGTCATGGTCTCAGGGTTCGTGAGTTCGAGCCCCATGTTGGGCGAGCAGAAGCTTCTCATCAGGTGAGCTCAAGCCCAAGCTACGGGCTCTGTGCTAAAAGTTCAGAGCCTGTGTGGGATTCTCTCCCTCTCTCTCCCCCTTGCTACTCACACCTTCTCTCTTTCAAAAACTAAAATAAATAAAATATAAAAATATATATTATATAACATATATATTTAATACTAATATATATGTAATAGTTTTTAAAAACCTTATTTTCAAAATCCACTTTCTCTCAGTCCAACAACCAGAACTGAATGAGCCCCCATCGAGAGCAATCTAGCAGCAAATGCACACTGATGTCAGCAATGGGGTAAGCTTTCTACTTCTAAAGGTCAATTCAATTCACCTTTAAACAGTGGGACCTGGTTAGAATTCTCTTCCTCACATGGAGATAATATCCACCTCCTTTTAACTTTCAACCACTCTTCTATGTGAAGCAGTTAGGAGGCTTAAAATGGAAAAAAGATAAGATTTGGGAAACATGAAAAAGATCTTCAAATACTTGTCAGGTAATTCTGTAGAAAATATAGACTGACTTCAATATATTTATTTAAAACGGGGCGCCTGGGTGGCTTAGTCGGTTAAGTGTCCGACTTTCGCTTAGGTCATGATCTCACACTTGGTGGGTTCGAGCCCCGCGTCGGGCTCTGTGCTGCCTGCCTGCTCAGGGCCTGGAGCTTGTTTCAGAGTCTGTGTCTCCCTCTCTCTCTGACCCTTCCCTGCTAACGCTGTCTCTCTCTCTCACCTAGAAATAAATAAAACATTAAAAAAAAAATTAAAACCCAGCAGGAAACTATGAACATCATTGCAAGCTTACCCACACATCTGGATTTATGCAGTGCAGTCAAGAACTGGGGCACCAGGAATTCCACCTACTGGAAACGGGTATCTGTGTCTTGAAATCTAATGTGCCTGATCTATGTGACATTCGGCACACGGCGTGTGAGTACCCTGGTGTTTTGCTCAGTTCTGCTGGTAGGTTTTCATAACCATCATCTTTATCCTATTATCAAAAGTAAAGGTTTCATGGCATTTTTTTTCTTCCTATGTCTGGAAGAAAGCAGCTTTAGAAACCCCGTAGTTGGGGCTCCTGGGTGGCTCAGTCTGTTACGTGTCCGACTCTTGGTTTCGGCTCAGGTCATGATCTCACGGTTTCTGAGTTCAAGCCCCACATCCAGCTCCGTGCTGACAGTGAGACTGCCTGGGATTCTCTCTCTCCCCCTCTCTCTGCCCCTCCCCTGCTTGCTCTCTCTCTCTCTTAGAAGTAAACTTAAAAGTTTTTTTTTTTTTTTAAAGAAAGAAACCCCACAGTCGAGTGGACAATTGATACATCTCTATCTGCATTTCCCGATATTTTCCTTTTGTAGCTGCTTTATGACTGGAAGGTTGGGACATAGGGAATGACGTTTTCTCCTGTCCGTGTACCTCATTGCTGCTCTCGCTTTCACTGTAGGCTGCACTGCAGGGGTGTGGGGGGGCCCAGCTAGGCGTCCCCACCGGCCTGCCGGTGTTATAACCAGCTCTCGCTGTTCTCTGTGGGCACAAAACAGTCCGCTAAGGCATCCCTGCTGCCGGGGTACAATATCTCCACCTTCCAACAGCGACGTGGCAAGGAGAGACACTTTGTTGTCCTGTTTAAGAATTCTTGGATCTAATGTAACATTTCGTGCCTGAAACTAATGCAACTTTACGTGTTGACTATAATGAAGAAGAAGAAAAAGAAGAAGAGGAGGAGGAGGAGGAGGAGGAAGAGGAAGAGAAAGGGGAGGGGGAGGAGGAAGAAGAATTCTTGGACCTGGAGTTGTGTAGCAAAAAAAAAAAAAAAAAAAAAAAAAACAAAAAACCACAGCAATAGCTAACATAGGAGAAAAAATATGTTGTCATCCTACCTCACATCATTCGTAAAATAAGTCTTAGATACCTAAACACCTAAAAGGGAAAAACACATTAAGCCTAGCAGAAAACAAACACAGCTGATACCTGTGGATATGTAAGTACTTCTTTCCCTTCCTTTCCTTTCCTTTAGGCTTCATGCCCAGTGTGGAGCCCAACGTGGGGCTTGAATTCATGACCCTGAGATCAAGACCCGAGTTGAGATCAAGAGTCGGAGGCTTAACCTACTGAGGTACCCAGGCGCTCCTGGAAGTATTTCTTAAATGGGACTTAACATGTACATGTAAAAGCTAGTAACTCTGATTTAAAAAGACAAATTTAAACTACACAGTTAAATACCTTCAAAACTACAAACTGAAAGAAGATATTTGAAATCTACACAACAGGTAAAGGATTAGTATCCAGCTTATATAAAGATCTCTGAGAAAAAGCCAACAACAGAAAACATTGTTTTGACTATTAATGTAGGCAATGTACAACAGTCAGACATTACCTCACACATGACAATTTTCCAAACAAAACATTAAAAACCCCAAAATATCTAGTGACCAGGAGGATATGAAGAAATGAGAAAACTCATACACGGCTGATGGTGTCTAAGTTGACACCATTTTGGAGATTATTTTGACAAAACNGAGACAGCGTGAGTGGGGGAGGGTCAGAGAGAGAGGGAGTCACAGACTGAAACAGGCTCCAGGCTCTGGGCTGGCAGTCAGCACAGAGCCCGATGCGGGGCTCGAACCTACGAACTGCGAGATCATGACCTAAGCCAAAGTCGGACGCCTAACTGACTAAGCCACCCAGGCGCCCCTCCTTAAAACATTTTCATTAAAAGGTAGACACAAAACAAAACTTGGACACAAGACCTGTAGATAAGCTAGTCTAACCATTACATTTTTATCAAAGTGAGACCAGAACAAGTTAGGCTGGGGGCAGTTTGAATGACTGTAGATTGCTGACCTGTGCACACAGAATCAATCATATTTCTTAAGAGGTGCTCCCTGGCTATCTGGGTGATATTAGAGAATTCACTGTTTCTAAGATTTTTTCATGTTTATTTTTGAGAGAGAGAGAGAAAGAGAGACAGAGAGACAAAGTGTGAGCAGGAGAGGGGCAAAGAGAGTGGAGACACAGACAGCACAGAGCCTGACGTGGTGCTTGAACCCACAAACCATGAGATCAGGACCTGAGCCAAAGTTAGATGCTTAACCAACTGAGCCACCCAGGTGCTCCTATAATTGGGAGTTCTTTAGGAAAAAAAAAGACTGAAGCTAAAGCATGGAAATAAGGAAAGCAGTAGAAATGGTAATTGGTGGTAAATGCAGAAGAATATTCAAGTATATAAAACAGAAATAATGTCTTACAAGGTATGGAGATATATATAATCACTATAATAAGCAGCATGTGGAAAGTAATAAATGTTTAATTTAAATTAGCTTCTCTTAGATGAAGGATGTCTCTAAAAGAATAGTAGAAGAATAAATAACATGCTAATAGAAGGGGGAAAGGGTATAATAAAAAATATTTGTGGGGCGCCTGGGTGGCTCAGTCAGTTAAGCGTCCGACTTCGGCTCAGGTCATGATCTCACAGTTCATGGGTTCGAGCCCCGCATCAGACTCTGTGCTGACCAACTGAGAGCCTGGAATCTGTTTCAGATTCTGTATCTCCCTCTCTCTCTGACCCTCCCCTGCTCACGCTGTCTCTCTCTCTCAGCAATAAAGAAAAAACATTAAGTTTTTTTTTAATTTGAGTAATTCAGAAGAGGCAAGTAGCAAGAGAAAAAGGTCCATAAAATTGTGAGACAAGTAGAAAACAAATAAGACAGCCGATATGAATCCAGATACATCAGTAATTTCATTAAATGTAACTGAATTACATATTCCAGTTAAAAGACAAAGATTATCAGACTACATTTAAAAAAGAATATGCTGCTACAAGAGATAAAAAATGAATATAACTTGACGGAGGAACAAGGGGGAGAAGAAGGGCGGAAATGGTGGGGGAAAGGGAGAGAGGCAAACCATGAGAGACTCTTGAATGCTGACAAAAACTGAGGACTGATGGATGTGGGGGGAGGGGGGGATGGGCATGGAGGAGGACACTTGTGGGGATGAGCACTGAGTGTTATGTGGAAACTAATTTGACAATAAACTATTAAAAAAAAAAAGGCGTAAACCACATTAAAAAAAAATTCAAATAAAAAAAATGAATATAAACACAAAAGGATTAAAAGTAAAAGGATGAGAAAGAGGTACTACGCAAACACTAACCAAAAGTAACTGATACAGCCACCCCAATATCATATAAAATTAAACTTTAACACAGGAGCTTTGTTAGAGATAATGAAGGGCATTCTGTAACAATAAAAGGGTCAATTTGCCATGAAGAGAAAATAATTCTAAATTTATGTCCACCTAGTAAACTAGCTTCAAAATGTATAAGGAAAAGATTGACAGAAATAAGAGACATATAAATCTGTAATCATAAGACTTTATCACCTCTCTGGAATTGATAAGAGCCAGGTAAGATATCAGTAAGATATAAAAAATCTGAAAAACTAAAATTAAGAAACCTGACCCAGTCAACTTAATGAAGAACTAAGAATATTCCTTTTTTTTTTTATGTTTATTCATTTTTTAAAGAGAGAGGGACAGAGAGAGACAGAGACAAAGACAGAGAACGTGAGCAGGGCAGGGGCAGAGAGAGAGGGAGACAAAGAATCTGAAGCAGGCTTCAGGCTCTGAGCAGTCAGCACAGAGGCCAACGTGGGGCTTGAACTCATGAGCCACGCAGGCGCTCCCAGTTATATTCTTTTCAAGCGGACATGAAACATTTATAGAAATTTGCCACATGCTGGTTTATGTAATGGACATCTCTATTAATTTCAAACAGTGGAAAACTATCACAATATGTTTAATGATTATGTAAATTATACTAGAAATAATTTTTTAGAAGATAAACTAGAAAGCTTCCAAATGTTTAGAAATTCATCAACATACATCTAAACAGCTCACAGTAGAAATCACAATAAGAAAATCACAACAGAAATTAGAAAACGCTTTGAAACAAATGAAAATAAAACAAACAGCCTTTAAAAAAGCAAATATCACAAAACAAAAAAGGCTGTAATGATCTAGCAAACGTCTCAAGATCCAAAGAAAACTGAAGATAAGAACAGAAATGAATAGAATATCATTATTTGAGCCTCAAACCTTCTATTTTACATATAAAAAGAATTTTTGATGATTTTAAGAATACGTTGGCTTTTCCAGGAATACAGCTACTGTGTGTGTACACCAGGAAAGAGTGCCCTTATATCTTGTTCAGAATTTTACCATCATTTAAGAATGTCACATCACCAATAGCAAAACTACTCATGGTACATAAAGTTATTGCACTGTTAGTGACTCTGTATATTGGTGCAAACATCGACTTCCTATATTGAAATATTTATTTCTATAAGAAAATTAGAGACATTCCATAAAATATGGAATAATATACATATATTATATATATATAGACTTGTTATACAGGTAGGTTATATTATCTGTGAATTTCTCTTCTGAGTAGTAAAGGAGAAATTTTAAAAATATTCTTTACAGAATGAGAATACTGGGTCTGGCAGGGTTGAAAACAACTAGATTTGATGATTTTTAAGGCCCTTCCAGTCTTACCATTCTGAGATTTTAAGTACTCATTATTTCTTAGAATAGGTTTGACATATTTTGCAAGTTGTGAGTGGCAGGCACTGTATCTGGCACAGTAGGGTATTTAAATCTAATAACCCTTATAATGGCTACTATTACCATTATTTATCTGAGGTAATAAATTCAGAGGAGTTATTTGTCCAAGTTTACATATTTAAAGAGTGTAGAGTTGGTCTGATTCCCAAATGCATGTCCTTTTCACTCATTATCTCCAACAAAAAGTAAACAAAGCATACTACTTTAGCTAGAAAAGCTAAATATTATCTGTGTACAGAAGCAAGGTTAGGCCAATGTAAACATTTATAAGAAATCTCTGCCCAGCACAGCAAAAGAGAGGAGAGAGGGAATATATAAAGAGAATAGGTCGTTTTCCTCAAGTCGGGACCAATAAGGCCGTTATAAATGGATGCCATTTAAAAGTACATTAGAATGAGTTTCAAGCCACGCCAAAGTTCACCAAAACAATTTTTATTTCCAGTGTTTAAATGGGTATGCACACAGGCATGACACAGGTTTGGAGTCATTAAGTCCTCATGCAGAATTATATTCTTCTCGATAAAGAAGCCAGTTCTGTCCAGGTCACTATCTACACACCTATGTTACAACATTTATATCAAATCTGGTATCTGAAGAAAAGATACACATATAATATGTTCATTTAAGTTACGTATTTTACAGAAAGATTAAAAATTCAAGTCACACAAAACTCAAAAACTGTATTAAAAGTTTGAATATAAAACTCAGAGATCCACCTGGAATGACTAAAGAATGGAAGTTCTGTATCCACCTGTGTTAAAACTGGTCAATGTAATGAAATTTGTTACCAAGAAAACGCGTTCATTTATTCAATGTAAGTTATCTAATTTTAACAATATGGCACCCTAATAACCAAATGGATTTTTATGATGAGGCACTTTTGTTAGTGATGAAACCAAAAGAACAAATTCGCTGCATACTAATAATGCCAGCTATTTTCTTCAGTAATCTTGGGTATACACTATGTAGTAAGTTGCAACAAATACCTTGCTCATTTGTATACAACTATCCAATATATTTTTGAACATATATATGTGTGTACATATATATGTTCTTCTGGCTGTAGTAATGCACTGTAAAGCTATTCCACAGTGCAAAATGATGAAACCAGCCCAAATGAAGGCTGCATAATAACAATTCTGGTACAAGAAAATATTTACAGAGTTACTGGAACGTGTAACAGTAGCTGTTTTTTTTTTTTTTTAACTTGCTCTGGTGGACGTACCCCAGTTTCAAGACAGGGCTGAAACTGTGCTTTATCGCCCGGGGGTTTCCGACAGTCGAGGAGGCCGGGCATCATAATGCTGCAGAGCTGGCGTGTCGGCTCATGTTCTGGAAGCTCTCCCCATTTATTTGGTCAGGTGACTGGGGTGGGCAGGAAAGAAGGGGCCTGCTGGTTGGAGCCGCGGTGCCGGGAGAGCCGCCCGNCTCTTGATGTTTTTCCTCTTCGCGGCCTCGGCGCTCGCCTTTTGGTTTCCCACCCCGAACATGTCGTCGGCCGGCGCCCGGGGTCGCAGTTTCAACCGATCCGCGATCCTGGTCTTCCAAGTGGGCTCCTGTTTTTCGGATTCACTTCGGGTCGGTGTCAGTAAACTCCCCGTCGACTTTCCTTTCTTCATGACGTCAAACACCCGCGCGATCGCAGGCGCCTCTCGCTCGCTCTTGGCGTCCGCGGCGCTGCCGCCGTCGGACTTGAAGCGCGCCGACTTCCGCCTGGACAGCGTGTCGCACTCGATGAGCTTGTGGGAGCTGAAGGGCTGCCGCCGGCCGTCCAGGCTGGGCGTCAGGCTGCCCTCCGTACAGCTGGCCTCGCTGCCCTCGGAGCTCCTCCGGCTCGCCTTGCCGGCCTCCGGGGCCTTCCGCCGG
>NW_027531522.1:2195625-2197143 GCF_008692635.1 Crocuta crocuta | reverse complement strand
GGAAGTCGCTCTCTCTCTCCGTCTCCACCGGCCGCCCCTCGCTGATGAGCTCGCTGCGCTCGTCGTCCGCCTCGTCCCCCCTGCTCTCGGCCACGGAGCGCGCGTCGGGGCTCAGCCGGCTGCAGTCCGGGCCGCCAGGGTACGCGGCGGACGACGTGGTGGCACAGTCGGAGGTGGCGGTGCCCACGGCGGCCAGAAAGCCGCCGCGTCTGGTCTCGGGGCTGGGGGACTTGGTGGCGGGAGGCCTTGGCAGCTAAGCCTGCGAGGGCGTGCTGAGCAAAGCGCCGGGGTCGGACCCCGCCGCTTCCAAGTGGGAGGCGGGCTTGTGCGGCGCCGGGGACCTGGGGCTGTCCCGAGGCAAGGGCGAGCGGCAGCTGGGCGTTGGGGACTTGCTGTGCCTCGTGCCGTGCGGCGGCGACGGTTCTTCCGCCGGCGGCGCGCCCTCCCTCCGCGGGGCCGTCTTTTCGTCTTTCGGGGCCCCGCCGTCCTTCTTGGCGTGGTTCTCTTTGGAAATGGCGTTCCTTTGTTTCCTGCACAATGCCTCGCTCTCTTTCTTGGACTCTTCTTTAAGGTCACTGTGACACTGTTCTGTGCTTTCTTTCTTAAAAAACACATTGTCCAGTTCGTCTTCGGAGCTGCTGGGTTGCGCCTTTTCTTTGGGCTTTTTCCTCTTGCGACTCGCGGCCGCAAAGATGGAGGACACGAGGAGTTCCCTGCTGTACTGGTCTTTTCCGGATCCCCAAGAACCCTGAGGGCCAATCAGAGAAATGAGACTTTGAGCGCAGGGGCTTCAGGGAGCTCATCTTCTGAAAAGGTTTCACCCCCCAAATATTTCTGAGTTAATTCTATGAAAGCTCTAGACGCACTAAGAGTGCAGTGTTTTGTACCTCCTTGTGACCTGCTCGTGAGGGAAAGTTTTATTTCTATTTTACTAGTTCCATGTCTTGGCAATTGGTGGTATTTATCTGGCAAGTCACAGCTCACATACATCCGTCTTTCACAGGGAAAGATTTTGTGCTCAGAGCTACCTAGCGCTCCTATTGTTAACTTCCCCCGCGTCCACCGACTGCCCCTGCTTCCGCAACATTCATGTTCCTTAATCTGGAACACAGGTTTAAGAGTTAATATTCTGACATAGTTGAATATAATATTCTGACATGGTTACTAAAATTGTATGACTGACTTCACTTTTCTAATTACAGACACCATATGATACACATCTTGTAGCAGATAAGCTCATTAAGGGAACCCTTTGGTGTTCCATTAGTTCAGCCAGGCTGGGTCTTCAGACTTGCCCGCGGCGGATCAGGTTGGTAATGTCTCATTTATCTCAAGGTAACAACAAAATCAGACGATTCAAATGACATAAGGTCAGTTAAAGATCTTAAATCCTTACCACAGAAGCACCATCACTGCTAAAGTTGTAGTGCAGGCTACTGGTTCCCTTAGCTATGTGGAATGGGCTCTTGATGATAACTATTTAGTTTGTTCATAATGGGTATCTGCTAAGTCAGTGGT
>NW_027531522.1:2173058-2195522 GCF_008692635.1 Crocuta crocuta | reverse complement strand
GGCGGGGGGGGGGGAGGAGGTCAAGAAACACTTGCTTCTTAACCACAGACCACCTAAGACCAGCAGGAGAGCAGGAAGTATGCTGAGTAATAGAAGCAGAAAGTATATTTCTCTATTGTCATAAAGATCTTAGACAAACTAAAACTACTGCATCAAAGTCATGGGGTGGGGGGGAGAAGTAACCATTTAGGCTGTTGTATTAAAAAGGATCACCACAATAAAATCGCAGATTAACAGAACTTTGTTTTTATAAGTTGGAAAGGGTCTCTCGGTTATCCAGTACACTTCTAATTGTTATCTACACTTTAACACCTTCTACTGAAGACTATAGTGGAGAAGGGTTGTGGCTGGACTCTGACTCAGACCCGACCTTCCTTCCTACCAAGCAAGTGATTTACTTTTCAACATCTCAGTTTCGTTGTTTATTTAACCAAGACAAAATCAGATTACATTAAGATTTCCTAGGGCTCCCTTTAAAATTCTATGACTCTGTGACTATATACGTGTTGGAGCAAATAAATCGGCTGTACTTACTTTACAATTGAAAAACTGTTACAAAGAATTATACCTTTTGTATATCCACTGTATTACAGGCAGAATACAACTACCGCCATTGGCAAGATGGAGAAACTGTTAGAAGAAAAGATTAAGAAATATGCATCTAGTAAGAGGGAAGGAGAGATTTCAAATAAGTCTGAAATCTCAAATCTGAAATCCAGATCTCAATCTGAAATCCTCTGGCAGAAAAAAAAAAGGGGAGGAACTGTCCTAGATTAATGAAGCCTAAAGAAACATGACAACAAAATGTAAGGAGTGAGCTTTAACTGCATCCTGTACAGGGAAATAAAAAACAATTTATATCATTGGGACAACATGGGAAATTTGTATAAAAACTATACATTAGAAATAATTATGTTGTGTTCTCATGTTACATACCTGGGTATTACGATTACCCTGTAATTTTACAGGAGACTGTCCTGTTATTGGGAGATGCAGGCTTAAGTATTTAGGGATAAAGTGCTATCATGTCTATATGTAACTCCAGTGATCAACCTGCACATGTATATCAAGATGTACCAAATGATGAATCTAAGGCAAAAGGTTTGGGTCCTATTTTTCTAGTAACTTTTCTCTAGGTTTAAAATTTTTCAAAATAAAATGCTGGGGCAAAAAGCCAGTAAAAATCACAATGTAAGTTATAGTGAATGATGTGGCATGACTGGAATATTTTATAAAATTTCTGTCACGAGTTATAATTTAATCACATTCAGCGCCATTATGATATTTAAATATGATATATCAAAGCTCATGTCTCATGAGCTCCGAACAGAACCAACGTTTTAGGAGATTTATTGGCAATTCTAGTTGTTACTGTTTCAGCAGAGCAAAGTTTGCACAAATTGAGTTAATAAAAAACTTTCTAAGAATAAGCTTCCCAAAACTACTCAAAATGTTCTATAATCTGGTGGTGGTGTCAATGGCGTACACATTATGTAAAAATACTGATTTCACTGAAAGGATGGCAAGAATATATATTTTCTTATGAACTATATATCATTCATAAGAATGTGTAATAGTAACAAAATCTATATAACTACTTAAATATTTACAGATGAAATATGATGCTTGGATTTGCTTCTAGAATAGTCCGAGAGGAGAGAAGTGGGTGAAATGCACATGACAACAAGATGGCCAGCCACGTGTCAATTGTTGAGAATGGATAATGGTCGCAAGGGGACTCATAGTATCCTCTCTGCTTTGGTGTATGTTAGGAAATCGTCACGTTTACAAATGAAAGAAGTGTCTACTTCGCTGTATTAGGCTAACCTATACTGAGAGAAAACCAATGTTCCATCTCAAAATCCAGTATTCTACCATATTCTAAGAATTAATTTTTCCATTTAAAAGAATCTGTTGGTCCCTGTCACAAGACGCAGATAGGGACGCATCTGTATACTAATCACAACAATCAGCAGAAAGGCAACCCCCTCACCCCCACCAAAGATCAGCCACAGGTAACGCCTCCCCCAAACTGTACAAAACAATTTACCTTAGATTTTGTGGAGTCACTAGTAGCTGAATCTGTGAGAAGTTAAAGAAAACAACGGTCAGTATCAGTCAATGTTTACGGCTTTCAACGGACAATGCAAAACTCATGGAAAAGACAGGCACAGAACAAAATGTGAAAGCAAAACTCAAACGGAACAATAGAACACAGTGGATAGTCAGAGCTCACAAAGATGCAAGCTGCACCACAGAAAGCCACCGCCATGAAAGGATGCTGTGAATTATAGGCAGAGTCAGCTCGATGATAGGAATGGCAAAGGAGCCCTGTACTAGACAAGAACAGAAGCACTAGTGTTGAATCAAATGTCTAAAGAGTAAGTCTAGCAGTAAAGAAGCTGGAAGACCTTTGTGAGAATTGTACGATGGACCACATCCTGTATCTGAAACTGATACACAATGCAGAACTTTTAAGACTGTCAGCTGGCCTCGCTGCAGACTGAGACACTCATACTCGGTGTGCTTATGTTGATTTTTGTCAGACCGTCAGACTTCAATTTCATAAGCATGTACTGCATGCATATGGATGCATTAGATAACCCTGCTGCCAGGTCACTTTGGTTTTCAAATAATGCTGATCTTTGTGCTTTAGACCCCAGGTTCACATCTGGGCAGTCAGGGGTCCTTTCGACTCGTTTGGTTAAATTGCTACCAGTTTTGGAATTCTCTATCACAAATGCTATTATGGAAATGGAGAAAATGGAGACCATAGTTTTCACTGTCTGGCAAAAACTCAGATTATACAATTAGAAAGAGGGTAGGAAGGGGCTAGCGCTGTTCAGGAGAGTACCAATTGCGCAATTTTTGTCTTTCAACTTGAGGGAAATCGATTTTCAGAATTAACGAGCTCAGCCCCGTGCCACGCCCCTTTGAACACATGGCTAAATGCTTTATGACTTTAAGAACCGGTGGACCATACCATGCTATTTCTCCTCACGGTCTGCTTCAGAAATAACAAGAAACAGCAGAAAAACTTTTAAGAGAGTAGTATTGATCTGTTTACAATAATCTTGAAGCGAAAATTTACACCACAGATCAACCGGGTTTGCATTTACAAGAACCGGGGGTTTCTGCAGACGAGGCAGCTACAGTGCGCACAGCAGCCCTCCTTCTTCCTACAGCTCCAGCTGTCCATCAGGGCCACCACAGAATCCACTAGCGACATTACCGTGTGATAGACTCCTCCCACTTCGCCTGTTCAACACCAGTATAGATTTGCCTGTGTCAGTAAGTGCTGAGAAAACCCTTTAGGACTCAGACAAGAACTAGAGACAAAGGGAGAACAGCGCGTGAAAACGACATGCTCGATTTTAGTTGCAACAGTTCGGCAGGCGAAAATTGTCAGCGAAAGAGCCTAGGAAAACCGCTACTTCACCGGACGTTGGGGCAGCAAGAGAAAAACAGAAGAAAATGTCAAATAGGTCGACTTTTTTCACTGTGACATCTCGAGTGACAAATAATATACTGCGTTTATGACAACGGTGCCCGCTTAGCAGTTCAACATATTTCACTGGCTGCGTTCAAATGGCACGTCTAGCTCAAGAACTACTTTTACACAGTCCAGATCATACTTTCTGCCGTCACAGCAACCACATATTCAGTAGCATTTATCTGTTTTACCTTGTGATGACTATTACATGGAAACTGTGAATTAAAAAAAAAAAAGAACAGAACAGTGGTTTGCATGCTCATTTCCCTCTTATTTCCATTCTGACAAGCATTACAATCCCATGCACTGCCAATGGCATTATAGGCACTGGAAGATAATTAAGATCAATCAGAAAAGGAAGATTACAATTTTTTTTATTAGTAGAAAGGAAAAAAAAGAGAAGAAAAGGAAAAAAAATCACAGTGAATTGTTACTTGTGATTGATTTGTTCTTTCATGTTATAAGAATTTAGCTTTTAACCTAGAGGTCAATACTGCCCAGGCAAGAGTTACCTGATACATCGCCAGGGGGGACTCCTGTCCTTCCAATGTTGGTGAGTAAATGATCTATGTTTGGCACTGGCTGGGAGTCTACTGTGTTTTCCTCCTGCACTGTTGTCTATGGTTAATAAACAAACATCTCTTCATCATCTCTTCAAAGATATACTTTCTTTAAAATTCAAACAACATTTAGCAAAAGACACATTACTGAGAGGAGCACACGTGCTTAACTGTTTACGCCCAATTAATTAACTACGAAGTGAGCATCGTACTTGTATTTTCATTAGACCAGAAACTGAGGAGCTATAGACCTGCTTCCGGGGTGCAAAGCAGACAATAGCATACAAAGCAGGAAGGTGACACTGTTGTGTGGCATCAGGGTCTGGTGTCCCGAACGAAAACAAGTCAGAGCAAATGCTGACGGACAATACTTACAAGAGGCTCTTCGGCACCTTCTTCTGTGAAAAACCAGTCATGCTAAAAGTTAAAATAGAAAAGGTGAAAAGAGAAATGAAATGGTCCCCTAAGTCAATCTATATTTTGGAGGATAATATAGGAAAAGAAAAAGGAAGTTTTCTCAGAAAAAAAAAATTATAATCAAATTCTGTCCTACCAAACATCAGCCGCTCACACAAAAAAAGGATTTTCTTGAGGAGATGAAGCCAGAACTTACGTGCTGGATAAGCGTCTCTACGATCTTGTACTGGTCGGGCATGTGAGTGACCATGTGGGTCATGTTATCTTCAGATGTTCTCACAAGAGTTGGGCCAAACACTATTGCTAGGTTTCTGGGCTCCATCTGGAACAAAGGATGTTGTTGAAAGATATCAGAACTTCTCTTTAGAAAGTAGGCTTAAATTGCCATGGCGTGTTTGGCATTTTATTTCTGAAAGGTTCTTTTGATGAAAAAGAATTCAAAGAAGAATGCTTGATTGATTGTGTGTAAAAAATAATAATGCTTCCTAGTTCGGCTTTCCATAAGCTAATCTAACACTTAAGTTCTTCTTCCAGCTTTCCAGCGTTCATGACAATGTACTATGCATAATGGGCATTTCTTTTTTCCATGAAGTCTTTGATTGCAAGCGATGATCTGGTTCAGAACTAGTATTACGAGAGCTACATTAACTGACAAAAATATGAAAATCAAAGGGAAAAAAAACATTCACAAAAGAATAGGGCAACCATCTCCCCGCGAAAACGAAGAACTGGAAAAGGTGCTCAGAAATACATCACATTTTCCAGATTTGTCCCCGTAGTGTAACAAAGTGCTAATATTTAAAAACCCTAAAGTCCAGAAATACTCTGACCAATTTTTACTTCAACAAAAACAAAGCTCTTTATTTATCCTTGCGCCAATCTGAACACCTCGATAGGACATGCTTATACGCTGGAACATTCCTTTCCATGATATTTTTGTATTCCTGTTTACACAATTATCAAATGTATAGATCCTTTGTTTCCCTTTGTTATATCTTACAGTGTCTGGTGTCATATTTTCAATTTAGGAGTTGATTAAAATGACAAATAGCTTTAGCCCACCCTGAAAATGTACTGGGAGTTAAAAGAAAATCACTGCACAACTCAAAAAGTCAAACTAGTCTAGGGGGCCACACTGCTATACTATTTTGGCAGAGCCAGGCACATGCACACACGCATGCACACACACATTTTAGGTGTGGTGCAAAGTGGAAAACGCACAGACTTCCTGTCCTGAAGCCATTTTTATGCATCAAATACGTTAACTACCGTACTACATGCATTATTATACTGTGCTTACTGCAGAGATGTTAAGTGGAAACTGGGATCAAAGTCAGTATTTTCATAGAAAGCTGACTTAACGGAAAGAAAGTCTGACTACAGGAAAGGCTGACTTGAACTGCGCTCACAAGCTTGTTTCTTATTTTCCCTCTGGAAAATGTCATCTTATTCCTGCATTGGTACTAGTGAAAGTGGCTCACAAAATAAAGGCCATCTCAAGGTCTTATGCAAATTTTCTCTAGATTCATTTAAGTTTGTAGACTAATGATAACACACATTATTATTTATGTATACAGTAATATTTATCACGTGGGTATTTACTTCCAGCTGGCTCCTCCATAAAACTAGTAACATAAGTAGTTCACAGTTTATTTAGTCCTTCATTATTGAAGGCAAATTCTGTATTTTTGAAAGATGTTCCGGAAGTGTCGTCAAATAAGTCAGGGAAATGAAATGCCTCAGCCACCTGTTCAAGAGTCCAATGTTAGTTAACAATTAAAACCACTAAAAAAATTCAACAGTAAAGAACCCTGTTATGTGTTGTTTAATTCAGTGCTTTCTACACTGATTAGTCCATCAACTGCTACTTTTCCAGTGCTACTAAGAACCAGCAAAAGTGATGAATCGATCAGTGATGTACTGCATTTTGGGGAATGCTGAAATAGTTAGAAAATACTTCAGCGATAATTGTATCAAGAACTTTTTTGGATTCTACTGGATGAACTTCTGGGAAAAGTACAGTCAATCTCTTGTTTTTCCTTTTCCCTTTCATAGCCCTATCATTACTAAGGAAATGGAGAGTCTGAAGGATGTTATACACTGCTTGTAAACTCAATCTGCAGGTAAAGGGGTTGACGCTATTCTCATACTCCAGCCTTACTACAGCTCTGAGCAACTGTTTTCCAGAACACCACAGATGCTAAATTGACCTCAATGAATGCATTTTTGTCTACCTTAAGCAGCCATAACCTTTAGAAAAGGGTTCCTGAGCTTCCTGAGCTTGTGGTATTCTTTTTTGTCTTCTCCAGAAGCCAAAATGACTTCCTTTAAATATTTGTAAGTAAGGCTGAGCTTTAGAAAATCACCATTTTTGCAACCTCTAACAATAATAATGGGTTTAGGCAACAATCACCAGTGATGGATAAAAAATGATGAAAAGTTAAAACTACAACAGTAACAACCAAACACAATGTGTGGAACTTTAGATATTGATTTAAACAAACAGGTGTAAAAAGATATTTCTTGAAACCAATAAGGAAAAACTGAACATGAACTGAGTATCAGATCATTTTAAAGGGTAACTAATTTTGGTGTGTTTTTTTTTTTAATTAAAAATTTTTTTTTAATTTTTTTATTTATTTCTGAGAGAGAGAGAGAGACAGCGTGAGCAGGGGAGGGTCAGAGAGAGAGGGAGACACAGAATCTGAAACAGGCTGCAGGCTCTGAGCTAGCTGTCAGCACAGAGCCCGATGTGGGGCTTGAATCCACGAACTGTGAGATCATGACCTGAGCCGAAGTCGGATGCTTAACCGACTGAGCCACCCAGTCACCCCTATTTTGTTGTGTTTGCTAAAGGGAATGTGATGGTGTTGTTTGTTTAAACAGGAAGGTCTTATACACTTAAAACAAAACAAGAACATGTCAGTTTTCACTCTATACCATTTTGGGACATTTTGATGGTTGTATCCTGCAAAAGTATCACAAATGTTGCCTATTCAGCATACTGATACACACTTGAACAATAAAAGAAGTAAATTTTTTGACCTTTCATTTTTCTGGCTGGAAAAATGTGAAAAGACATGTCTTTTTCAAATGGTTGACAACTGATATTTTGGGATCATTTGCTTTCAAAAAGGGTGATCTTTAGAGGACCTCATTGGCCAACAAGATGTATTTTAGAGCTTTTGCTGAATTATAGCCCTGTTTTTGATGGACACGAAGCAATGAAGCCTATCTTTTCAACTACAGCCACTGAAAGTACACGTTTTCGATATGTACTTTACCTTATTCTTTTCCGAATTCTCTGCCACGGTCTTCAGATGAGCAGAAAGGAACTTAAGAGTTTCATAATGATGTTCGGGCAGGTCGTGAATCTGCAACATATTATTTTCAGGATGGATTTAAAGGCTGAATTTCAGTTGTAGCTCCCAAAGTATAAAATAATACCTACTAGTCTTTTTAATGTTCTCAGACGGTCTAGAGGATCTTCTTTACGATTGGCCTCAATGAAGTCGGCGTATTTATCTGACAACAATAAGAACAATAAGACAAATTTATCTTAAATTGCTTAGGTGAGTTATAATCTAGATTTCCTTTGAGGTTCATCCTCAAAACACCACACACAAATTTAAATGTAAGGATGACCCCAAGTAGCCTTTGCAATTTAAGTCTCCATACTTGCTACTGTTTTTAATGATCCTCCAAGCTCTATCATCAAATAAAATTCCCTAAAATGTGAGTTCTCTGAGGGTACTGTCCTGGATTTATAGTCTGCTCATTCTTTTTTCTCCCCCAACCACAACACTGAGAACAGTGTCTTAATAAGTCATATTTGGCTTAGCTGAAAAAACGTTTTTCTCCTAATTATACATTATTATGTCTGAAAATTCTGACAGAGAACAGTAAGACATTTTTAATTTGACAAGCAAACATGCATGAACAGGATAAGATATATTTTATGGAACTTAAATAATTTTATAAGCTCTATTTTTCACTGGAATTTATCCGGAGGGAAAACCAATCTGAATGACAAAAAACAGCCATAATTTAAAAACAATAGCCATAATTATGTTTTATGTAGAGGTAACAAGTAAATAAAATCTCCTGCTTCTGTTAACAAAGTATTTTCTCCAGGTTCAATGTAATATTCTATGGCTTTCCAACAATGTCATTTTAAACTATTTCAACTGGTACCTTTTGTGTGGCAGTTCACTCACCATTTGTGAAGAGAGGTTCAGGGAGTTTTCTGAAGAAGGATTTTAGTAGACTGCTTATCACATTCAAATCTCGCCATTTCTGGGGGTGCAAAAATAGAAATATGGCATTTTTGTAGCCAGTACTACCAAAGGGAAAAAAAAAACCCCACCACAGATCAGGTATTCAAACAGAAATAAACACACTTACATCATCTTGTATGTCAATATCCGCCATTCCCTTATTGAGCTCCTCCTGCATGCTTGAGATGGCTGCATTATTTCCAGGAACTCTATAAATACCTGTATACTCAAGACCTCTTTCTTCAACTAATTTGCAACATATGTCAACTATTAATGGAATATACTGCAAAACAAGAAATAAATATTTTATTTAATACAGCACAAATGTTCATATTTGTCAGTAGATGTATATTGTAGCTAAAAGCCCCCTTCCATCCAAGAGGAAAAATGCATAAGTCACGGTTATTTGAAGAAAATGAAGAATGCAGACATTGCAGAGCCAGGAACAGATCAAAGCAGCAAAAGAGATTTGGGACAGTGGGAGGAGACCACCTAGGTCAAAGCAGAGAGAGAAGGGTCCCCAGGGAGACAAAGGTCTGAAGAGAAAATGAGGAAAAGTCTGTAATAACGAGAATGTGGGCACAACTCAGGTGGATAAAGGGGAACAAAGCCAAAAAGAGAAGAGGGGGATAGAATAACATCAGTCAACTCATGACATAAACCCTAACACGGACACACACACACACACACACACACACACACACACACACATAGAGATGGAGGTCTAGTCATGCAGTCCCACGTNTAACATCAGTCAACTCATGACATAAACCCTAACACGGACACACACACACACACACACACACACACACACACACATGCACATTTACATGTATTATTACTTTCTTAATCAGGTTCTTTGTTCTCATCCTTCTTTTAAGATGCTAAAAGCAGAAACACACATGATTTGGATATGAACTCTTACCATTTCAGATACATTTCAGATACATTCCTAATGGATGAATCATGAGTCCATTTCAGAGTCAGTATGTTAGAAAAAACGTGTGATAGATAAAATTACTCAACGCACCGTGACAGGTCAGCACCACTCAGGGAAGCTGGGTCTGCTAGGCAGAGGCAAATGCTGGCCAGACTAACAGACACCCTCTGTTATCTGAACGGCTGTGGACTCGGCTCCTACTACGACTACCACTGAACTGATGGTGGGAGGATATTCGGGGGGCTGGGGTCTCCTACCCGATTGGTATGTGCTGGCGGGCAGTCATCCAGTCTGACACCGAACGTTCCTGTAGCGGTAGGCTTTTTTTCAAACGTCTTTCTCATAATACTTGGAATGCCCTTTCTCCATGTGCCTTTGTCTTTTGGGGGACTGGTATCATCTTTTGATTGATATGCAAAATAAATGAATGAATGAATGAATGAATAAAAGACACAAGAAAAAATGGAAACAAGCATGTTTAAATCACATTCTTTATCAATATTTACATAAATCAGAGTCCTGTGCTCTAAATGATAGATCTTATATTTATTAAAAATATTATATTCTCTTCCTAACATAGCACTCCTTTTTGCCTTCTATATAATTTAATCAGAATCTGTTCCGCTTCTCCGCCTTTTTACAATCTGCAGTTTTCTTTAAAACAGTCAAGAAAAGAGGATCAATGTGACATCTTAATAGTGAGATTCTAGCAAAAGGAAACATGAAGGTAATGACAGTGCCCGGGTCCTCTGCATTAATCACATTTGCAGTGTCTTTTACGTAGATGTGTGTGTTCTATCTTCCTTCACTTCATTTACTCCAAGACAAAGACTCCTCTTAAGGGAAAGGGACCATTAGCCTAGACCAGGTCCACGGTGACCTTTGAGCTAGCTCATAGTGGGCCAAGGTCAGCGGAAATGGTACAGACAAACATAAAATACCCTTACAGTCCCAACTTTAAACCACCACATTTGTTAAATTTATCCAGAAATGCTAACATCAGTACCTTTACTGAGAAGTTTCCTTTCTGACTCCTCCTTGGGAGAGTGTGGACTTTGAGTCTTTGGCTCCGATTTAGCACCAAGCAGAGTCTGCCGGATGCTGAGACTCTGGCGAGGTGTTTTTGGCAACTGTTCCGCTTTGCTGCTGAAAGAAACGGAACATTTCTTAACAATTACGTATTTTACATCCAAAGTAACTTGTAGGAGTGGGGGGATTCTCACCTCATCAGACTGTTATATTCTTTTATTCTTCGACTAATTAGATCCCTGTTAGTCACTCCCGTGTCCTACAGAAAGAGCAGGAGGGGAGATCAGAAAATCAATTCTAAACACAAGTAGGGATCCCTACTTTTTTTTTGAAGCCCTCTATTGTACTACATTGCTTAGTCAATACAGACCCTCTGTTCCCAGGGGACTTGTTTTAAAACTCTGTTCAACATCACCCATCATCACTCTGCAATGAATGATCCAAGCGCCTCCTCCCACCTACTGCCAAAAGGGCTTTCTGTTTCTTTTCTGTGCTCCTACGATACGCAGACTACAGCCAGCAAGCACCACGTGTTCAAACTTATCGATCTGACATTTTTTATAAACGACTGGGAAGCAGAGGGCCAGTCTTTTTTTCTCTAACACCAGAAAGAATGATCAGCATTTCCAAGTAATACAGTTGCAGGGCACCTGGGTAGCTCAGTTGGTTGAGCGTCCCACTGCGGCTCAGGTCATGATCTCACAGTTTGTGGGTTTGAGCCCTGCGTCGGGCTCTGTGCTAACAGCTAGCTTGGAGCCTGGAGCCTGTTTTGGATTCTGTTTTCTTCCTCTCTCTCTCTGCCCCTCCTCCGTCCCTCCACCCCCATCTGTCTCTCTCAAAAATAAACATTAAAAAAATAATATAGTTGGATAAAAGATAGAAAAGTACTGTCAAATCTGTTAATGATGAACTCATAGAAGCAGTGAGATTGAGGGTTACTTAGTGTCAGAAGTGGCACTTAGATTATCAGAGAAGAAAAGTGCAAAACTGGGCTTTTCGAGCTCAACAGATTAACTTTTATAATACGCTATACGGTAAACTCAGATTTGACCAGAAGTGATAATGCTTTTCTACTGGTTCCAATTATACATTGGCATGTACCCTCAATTTTTTTATTAGTCTCATTTTGAGTAGAATGAACAATTTAATTTAAAAATACAGACCCTGAAGTCAAACAGTCCTGAGTTCAAATACTCTTCCTACTTAGCAGCTGAGAGATCACACAGTTAAAATCCACAGTAAGATCTCCTGGGTTTAAATCCTGGCCCTGACACCTACCCGCTGTGTAACCTTGCAGAAACTACCTAACCTCTCTTCGCCAGTGTCCTTGTTTATAAAATGATGATGACAGTGATAGGACACATTCATATGGTTGCTGAAATTTATTCATGTAAAATGTTCTTACGCTGCCTGTTCACTCTGAAAAATTCAGGTCTGATGCTTTCTTTACAGTGGTGTTTGCAGAACAAAGGTTGTATTGGTACGGATCTGGTGTTAATTTTTAACTACAAAGAAGGTAGGGTGTACACTATCAGCGAAAAAAGCACAGGCTTTTTTCCTAAGACCTAAGTTTTCATAATCCGAATTGGATGTAATGGAAATGGCTACACTGCAGAACATACTTCGCCTAATCTTATGGTTAATGTGGGTGACCCCATGTACCGTGAGTTAAGGGAAAAGAATGTTGTGCTTTTTGTGTGTGCGTCATAACAATGGGCACGAAAGGTGAGAACGTGTAACAAAAACTGTTAATGATATGAGAAGATACTCTTGAGCAAATGTTATAGACTTAATCACCACCGCATTTGTTCTGTTGGGTTTATAATTATGTATCCTGAAAACACTACCTTTATGAATGAAATTCCTGTTGTAAAAAATATCTTGATGGTTGTGAGCCAGAAACGCTCAAGTCCCTAAATATTCCTTATTGAAGAGAAAAAGTGGCTTATCACATGATTTCTGACAATGCAAGTTTTCTTGGAAACCAATGACTGTGTTCTAGCAGGCTCTATTATACTCTGGACTGCATTTGTATTTCCATTAACAAAAATCCTCCTATCAGTATCTCTTTGCATTTACACAGTAATTTGTTTTGATGAGAATTTTCACAATAACTTAAGCCCCACAGTGATCCTGCTTTTGAGATAAGGAGCCAGAGCTGGAATTATTTAGTCATAAAGGTAATGACCAGGACTAGGACCTAGGATTTCCTGATCCTGCTTCTAAGAAAGTAGGCAACATATACGAATCCTCTGTTTCTAGTTCTGTAATGGAGATTTTCAAAATAATATAGAGTAGGTACAGGTGAGTTTTCCTTCTGATCAATTTTTCAAGTGAAAATAGCATATTATAACTTCTTTTTAATGTTTTTTTAATTTTGAGAGACAGAGCACGAGTGGGGGAGGGGCAGAGAGAGAGAGATGGAGAGACACAGAGCCCGACGTGGGGCTTGAACTCAATGCACAAAGAGATCATGACCTGAGCTGAAGTCAGTGCTCAACGGAGTCACCCAGGTGTCCCCTTATAACTTATTTTTAAATGATGTATCAGATCCTTTCAGTCTTCCTAAGAAAACTGTTAACGAAGGAATCTGGAACGAGCATAGCTTTGAACACACACCTCCTCATTGAGGTTGCTGCTCTCCTGGATGGTCCTGATCCACGCTAGCATGTCGTCTCTGTCCTCAGCCTGAAAAAGGCATTCGCAGTCCGACGTGGTGAGTCGGAACACGTTCTTCCTCTTGGTCTCACTATACGAGATGTCTATTAGGCAAGCGTTGACACTGATGGGCTGCTCTTCTTCAGGCGCACCTGTCTGCTCTCTTTTGTCTTTGTACAAGTACAGTGAGTGGCCCCGAAGCACAACATACATCTGTTTCCACGGCCGGATACTTCCACCAACCCGCTGGAAAACACGGAACAGTTCAGGAACACTTCCTACATGGCTCAGTCTTAGTAGTGGGATGAACACACCAAGCAACACTGTTAACACACACAAATGGACACCAAGCCTGGTAGGTGTCCGAGTCACGGTCGTATACATTTGTCAGGAGAGGATGGCAAACTGCGGAGGGTACGCCAAGCAACTCAAGGCATCTGCGTCAACATCAAGGATAAAGAAGTGCCAACTTTAATTTGGGTTGGGGGAAAATCTATTTTACTGTTCATGAACAAAGTAATTAAGTAGAACAAAGTAAGGTAAGACAAGAGTAGCAAAATGTGTAAAATATATAAAAATATATCTTAATGGAGAATAAAAAAATAAGAAAAAGATCAGTCAGGAAAGTCTTTTGAATGAAAGGAAGGCTGAGGACAAGTCCCAGATCATGCGAATCTGCATGAACATAGCAGGCGCGGGGAGTGAATGAAGTTAACGAGACTGATCACCTTTATGTGGCAACAACATCCATCTCCAAGATGGGTTTTTCTTAAAAGTTAAACTCAACTGACAGTGTTGAAATTTTGCTATAAATAATCTGTCCAGATACTGTAGGAAATTTTATGGCAAAGGTTTTATTGTATTGAAATCTACTTAATGAAGCACATAGATAGCGTGATATTCATTTATACAGCTCAATATTTATAAAATAAAGTGAAACAAGGAAATTATAAAAGAATAAAATGGGAAAATTTAAATAAAATATTTAAAATTATTAATATGGAGAATTGTCACTTCCTAAAGGAGGATTTGTGAAAATCTATGCCTAATAAACTATTTAATAAGAAAAACCAAATTCCTTCTTGAATAACTTCATGTCTCTCTTCTGCTGGCAAAATATAAGACAGTAGACTCCTTTGCAGTTGATACACAGGACGAAAATATACAAAATTAAATCAATGATTAGAATTCTTTTAAATGACTTTTTCTTTTCTGTAGGAAAAGATATTTTTTATAAGGAAGTGACAGACTTTTATTTATTTTAAATGTTTATTTATTCATTCTTGAGCGAGGGTGCATGAGTGGGGGCAGAGCAGACAGAAAGGGACAAAGACAGAGAATCACGTGAACTTTGAGATCATGCCCTGAGCTGAAATCGAGAGTTGGACACTTAACTGATGGAGCCTCCCAGGCACCCGGAAAAAGAGATTTATAACTGATGTTTTCTACTCTTTATTCTGGATAATTTGCCATCTTATCTATACAGACTTTATGTGCTATTCTGCGGGGGCCACATTGCATACACTCGCGGTAGCTGCAAAAACATACTACCTTGCCCTTATCGGTGACGAGCGGCCGGAAGTGGAGCCATCCTTCCCTGGCAGCATCACTGAAAACCTCTGAGGAAGAGTCTTTCCTGGACCCAGAGTCTTCTGATGACTTCTGGCTGTCTATGATCTACAGAAAAAGTCAGGAAAATAGAGTAAAATATTTTTTTCTTTTATAAATACTTGCACATGGAAATTGCTTGACTGAAAACAATTTTTTTATTGTTTATTTTTGAGAGAAAGAGGGAGGGGAAGAGAGAGCTGTGTGATGGGGGGGGGGCAGAGAGAGAAAGAGATCAAAGGTCTCTTCAGTTCAGGGCTTGAACTCATGAACCCTGAGATCATGACCTAAGGCTAAGTCAGACACTTAACTGACTGAGCCACCCAGGAGGCCCTGAAAAAAATCTTTAATGTCCCAAAATGAACAGTTATTTTTGAAGAATGCCAACTTTATCAATTACATTAGAAAATTTTCTGGTCTTGTTAAAAAAAAACACGTAAATTGACTACCATCAATTTTTAAAGGTCTGTAGGAATTTTTAATCATTAAACAAATAACAGAAATAGTATAATTTTCCTGCCCTCAAGAGCTCACATTTTAGTGAGCAAAGACAAATCTAAAAAATAAAAACAAGAAAATGATCACATTGTGATTAGTGCCGTTTGGGAAAGGCCAACTGAGATGTGACAAATGACTGAGTAGCAGCTGTAAGTTCAAGGCCTACTAAAGGAAGAATATTTAAGATGAAATATGGAGGAAAGGGGCCATCCATGATAGGTCAGGAAAAAGAAAAGTTCAGGGAGAACGTAGAGCTAGTGAATGTACATTGACTATTATCATTTTAAATGTACACTGTTAATGTAAGAGAAACAGCTGATTAAGAGATTGTTTAGGGTCTTCTAGGACATAGTAGGAAGTGTGAAGGGAAGCCAGTAAGAGATGAGTCCAAGGAGGAACATTATCTGGTCCCAGTTCAAAGGTCACTGTTTGCCACCTGGAGAATGGATTCTCCAACCATGAGAGAGGGGTTACTGTAGGAATCCAGGTGAGGAACAATGGCGGCTTGGGCGAAAGCAGCCTAAGTGAAGACAGGGAGGAATGTCAAATTTCAGGATGTGGTTTGGAGGTAGAGTGGGTAATTCTTAATAAGAGGGAGGGTGAAAAAGAAGCAACAAGGCTAATACTCGGTTCTGGGGCTTGAAAAACTGGGTGAAGTGGACCGACCTAGTGAGACAGGGAAAACTGGTGGTAAACGTGTCTGGGGTAGAGCCCAGATCTTTTTGGCCATTAAACCTTGATTGCTTATTAAACACCCAAACAAAGATGTCAAAAGGGTAGCAGCCAACATGAACTGCAGCTTGGGGAAGAAGCCAAGGTGAGCAGTATAAACAGTGGGAAAGATCTGGAAAAGATCATCTCAGCAATGAGGGCAGATGGAGAAGAAAGAGAGGTCAGAACAATCCTAGACATTCTGACATTTTAAATATTAGAACCGCAGAGGCAGAAATGGAAGCCAGCAAAAGAGTGTTTTAGAAAGGCAGTGGGAAATGGTGGTGGATACTTCTGAAAGGTCAAAGAAGTTAAAAGTCGAAGATAGCCATTAGTTTGGGGAGCTTCAACATCACTGGTAACCTTGGCATGAACAATGTCATTCTGGTATGTGTGGGGTGAGAAAGACGTGACATGGGGATGTGGACCCTATGGGAAATTTTGTTCAAGGAGTTTGGCTGTGAAAAGTGGAAGAGAAAATAGGAGCAGAAAATAGAGAGGGATGCAGATTCAAGGAAAGTTTGTTTGTTTGTTTTAAATATAGTAAATAGTAGAATGTGCTTATATGACAGTGATGAGCCACTGGCAGGAGCGATCGTGCAGAGGAGAGAGCGATCTTGAAAAAGGGAAAAGTGATGGAATCCAAAGAAATGTGGATGTAGGATTTTAACAGCATCATGTTCCCAGTAAGCAGATACCTAAGATAAGTGTAAAGAAGAGAGAAACTGTGGGTGCAAATGGAGATGTTTTTAGAGAATGTCAAACAAAGAAATTCCTGTCTAACAGCCTTTTGTGTGTGCTGTCAATAAAGTACGAGGGAAGAGTAGATGAGAGACCATGGGGTGGACTGTACGGAGAAACGTGGAGGGTAGGAGTGAAACAATAATTTTGAGGAAAGAAAAATATGCATACAACAAGATACAGGATTGCTGGGGAACTAAGATTTTTGGCCATAAACTGATAAAGTGAGAAAAATCAGCATAATGTGTGTGAAGTATCATATACTTGATGAACACGTTTAGAAATTAGAAAAGAACACCTTATACGTCATATTTTCCAAATGCAGCGGAAACTGACAGAATAATAATAGCACTAATTCCCTGTGAAGAGCCAAAGCAAGCTAAGGGAAATGAAACATTTATCATTTGCTGATAATTTAAAAACTATTGAATACCAACCTTGATTCCCTTCAGGCTAGAAATGTGCTTAAAGGACCTGTTGGAAAGAAATGTAGAAATATTTGCCATAAATGCAGAAAACACTTTAGAGATATAAAACAAATTGAACATCACAAGTTAGCTTTCAATACTAAGCTGATGTTTCATCATTACTATGTTAAATGCTCACTGTTCAATGCAAATGCGAAGAAAAGCTAATTTTCTAAGTACTTAAACTTCTGATTCCATGACAGAAGCTTTCATAGTGGATCTGGTCAGCTGAAACGGTTTCTACATAAAGTGTGAGAGTTTATCCTTCTTTTTAGATGAAAGAAAAAAAAGAATGGCTTGGGCTGAACAGTGGGCTTTAGAATAAATCATCAGTTAACCATAGTTGCTGTTGCAATGCTTGATTAAGGGTTCCCACGATGTTAACAATGATTGATAATGTGACCGGGAGACCATTCTTCCTCCCAACCGAATTCGGGATGCTTTGAAAGGGAGACCTGTGGCTGCCAGGGAAAAGGCTTAGGGCCTTCGAAGACAGGTGCACTTTATCTATTCAAAATAATTCAACTTTAGGGGGCAGGGTTGTTTTGCTGGGTTTTTTAAATTCAAAGTTAATTTTAGGATTGTAAGATGCGACTGAAGATGGCACTGTCCTTCCCTTTCAAACTGCCCTGGACAAGAGCGCTAGCAATAGATGCGCAACTCCGGACCACAATACGTATGCCCATGAGGACAGGCGGCTAAACACGGTGAAGAAGAGAATGGATACCAGAGGAGAAGACACTCCTAGTGGCGTATCTCGGACAAAACTGCAGTGCGCTGCTCGCTGAGAGATCAAAACCCTCCCTTGCTTGGAACAGTGGGAAACAGGGTTCCAGAGCTAGTGCCCGGAGCCCCGCTCATCACTCCAGATACCAGGGTTTATGAAACAAAGGAGGAAACACACAGCCTGGCCATCTCTGCAGGGAGCAGTGTGTAGTTGGTGCAGGGCGAAGTAGACTCTGAAATGTGGCAGTTACTGGCCTCTTTCGGGGAGGAAGAAGTGAAGGCAAAAATAGGTCCCAAATTCAACTCTGCATCATCAGAAAACTTCCAGCTCGCCTGGACCTTGCCGTGGCCACACCTCACACAAACTTCCCCCATGTATCTGGTTCCAGGAAGAACTGACTTTATTGGAATATAAGTAATACTCAAATGGAAGCCTCAGAGAATCTTTCCAGAAATACTATGATAAAAAAAAGACAGAGTGTTCTTTGACCGAAGGCTCAATATTATAAAAATGTCAATGTTCCTTAAGTTAATCTTAGAAATTAAACATTGTGCCATTAAAAATGTCCATAAAAACTTAAGAACTAGAAGATGGACTTGAAAGTCCAAATAGTAAAATAAACAAAAATAGCCAGGAGAATTTGGAAAAACACAGAGCAATGAGAGAATGGCCTTACCAGATAATAAAAACATTATAAAACCACCACAATTAACAGAATCTGGTGTACATGAGTAGGCAGATAAATTGACTGAGCAGATGGAGGCTAAAAATAAAACTAAATATATGTAATAATTTGGCATATAATAAAGATGAAATATCAGTGGGAAAAATATTGTTCTGGGGGCAACTGAGAGATACTGGAAAATATAAAGTTGGCTCTTTATCTCATTAATTGGAATAAAATAAATTCCAAGTAAGTCAAAGTTGTAAATACACACAAGAAAAAAAAAATTTGAGAGGCAAACAAGAAAGAATTTTGTTGTAATTCTAGAGGAGAGAAAGGCTTTTTCAGTATGACCTAAAATCTGAAGGCCATAAAAAAATCTTAAATTTGACTGCAAAGAAAAAGTTTAACATTTTTGCACAGTTTAAATAAAAAAGAAAACTTAAGAAAATCAAATAAAAAACACTGAATTGGGAAAAGACTTACACCACTTATCTCTGAAAAGAGCTCATTTCCTTTATATAAAGAGCTCCCAGAAGTCAATCAGGAATCCAGTAGGAAGATGGGCAGAGGATATGAACAAGCAATTCAAAGGAAAATACAAATCTTTAAAAAAAAATTTTTTTTTTACGGTTCATTTATTTTTGAGAGAGAGAATGTGAGAATGGGGTAGGGACAGAGAGAGAGGTGGAGAGAGAATCAGTGCCCGATGTGGGGCCCGACCGAACTCACCAACCATGAGATCATGACCTGAGCAGAAACCAAGAGTCAGATGCTTAACTAACTGAGCCACCCAGGTTCCCCAATATAAGTATCTCTTAAATATATATGAAGTGATGTTCAATTAATTTACTTTTGAAATAAAAAATACAATATGATGCCATTAGATTTACAAAAAACCAGAAAACTAACATGTTGTGCTGGTGAGGAACAGCAGAGACTTTATCGTCTGTTGGTCGGAACGTGATTTGGTATGAGCTTTATGGATGGCAGCGGACAATGCATGATGCATATTAAAATAAAAAAATACACACCCCTTGACGTAACAGTCTTTTTTCCAACCATATTCACTTAGACACTAAATGAACTATGTACAAATATAGTCACCAAAGTATTGTTTGCAGTAGCAGAAGACTCAATCAATCTAAATGCCTATTAATAGAATGCAGAATACCAGTTAGATACATTTTGGTGCAGTTATTGAATGGAATATGAACCAATCATACAGAAGTGAGCCGGGAATGCACGCACGGGGTGATCTCCATGATCAGTGTGTACAGCACCTATCACTTGCTTATATAAGTAATTAGGGTACGTGTGTACGGGATTTGATGCATAGAAAGCTCTGAAATAACACAAAAGAAAACAGTAACAAAGTCACGGCTGAGAATAGAACTGTTAGCTAGAGGCCTAGAGCAGCAGTGATTGTTTAATACATATCTCTTGTATTATGCTCGTGTATTACTGATTTTTAAATATAATTTTAAAAACTCAACTGAATATATTACTGGATAACAACTTTGCTTTACTTTTTATTTGTATTTCTAATGGTATAAAGTTAGGAAGTATAAAGGAAATCGTTAAAATTCAGTGTTTATACGTCAAAGTCATGCTGAACACTCACAAACAGATATTTAAAATGATATGCTGGAGACTTACAATTTTGCATCTTCTCTGTAATCATCCAGGCCCTCGTCATAGGATTTGGATCTTTCCGTCTTTGAGCTGGGCTGGGCATCTAGGCTGGGAGGGCCGACAGATTCTGTAATTAAAATCCAGCATTTAGACATCTGCAAGTGGTTTCCAGACCCTTTCATTAGAGAAGAGGTCACAGTTTGCCATGGCATTAAGTGGAACACTGAGAAAGTGGACACGCTTTGCACGGCCACTCACTAAAACGTACCCTGATCATGGGAGAGCTGGCGGCGAATTAAAGGAGCCGACGTGGTGAGGCTGGGCGGGACCGTTGCTATGGAGGGTGCCTGGGGTGCCTGGGGTGCCTGGGGGGTGGAGGCTGAGATGACAGCAGAAGCGGGGATGTGCGCAAGGTCATGATCAATGCTGGGGCTCGTTGGTTCATCTAGAAAATAAAATGAAAATAAATATTGGACAGGAGTCTGGTTGTCTCAGTCAGTGGAGCATGTGACTACTGAACTCAGGGTTGCGAGTTTGAGCCCCACGCTGGGCTTAGAGCTTAATTATAAAAAAAAAAAAAAAAGCAAATGAAAAGAAAAGAAATATTGGAATGTCAAGTGACTTAATTATTAACAATCAATATTTACTATTAAAGAAAAACCAGATACAGATTTTAATACTTAACCACTAAGTCACCAATAAATGACATACTTGGCCTGTTAAAACTCTTACAGAGGTATTACTCTAGTAATTCCAAATAATTCTGAGAATGTGGTCCAAGAAATTAAATAGGTTGCTTCTTCTACCAACCAATTAATACCTTCACTAACTAATAATCAAGATAACAAAGTGTATAGGTATTCAGAACCTGAACCTATAAAAGCAGACCCATAATCATACACCTCCCTACAAGAATTACTTTCCCATTTTAAATGTATTACATATCATTTCAGGAAGCTAAGCCAGGTGACTTGGCCGAGGCTTAAAACTTCCCTATGCACAAACACACAAGTATACCTTCATAGGTATAGAAAATGAGAAAGGACAGTGACTGTCATAGAAAGTCATAACAAAACCTTCTATAAAGTATATATTATAATGATGAAAAGGGTTTTGATTTTCTGATTTAAAAGATCAAACTATTTTAATTTTGACCAAATTCTAAGAATGCTATCATTTTAATGATTGGCATTTTAATCAAGATGACTAATAATGATACAAAATTATAACATGTGTAGCTAAAATCTATAAATTCTGACTACCTTGAGCTTATTTTGTTTTTACGATGTCTTTAAAAGCAGCTCTTTGTATCTTAGCAATAGAGAACATTTTAAAAATTTCTCTAGGAATCAAGGTTACTAAGTACTTGATAATTTAATATATGTTGGTGAGCATACAATTATTCTTTTCTCAAAAGAAAGGAGATAACTGAGGTTTTTACATCAATTGAATAAAGATAAAAATTTAATTTTACTACAGATTACAGAATCCCTTAAAATTGTCATTATGATTTAAATTACCAAAAATTAGCCAACCTTTTCAAATTATACATATGTATAAAGTAAGTTGGTCTTCTGGCGTCTGCCTGAGCCACCAGTCTGTTATGGATTCAAAAGCATGGCTATGAATGAGGAAATACTGTATTCTTTAGAAATTATCTGGCATATGTAGGACTGATAGTATTAATAGTCTGAAGAGATTTCTGTACCACAAACATTGACAAGAGGGGTGTGAAACAGAGGTGCCAGAGAGTGTCTAGGAGATGCCGGAGGATAAATCTTTCAAAGACCACTTTATGCCTTGCAAAGCAGTTTTAAACATTTACATTTTTATTTATTTAAAATTAAATTACATGCAATGAAATTCAAAATGTTCGTAGATAAGCATTAAAAAAATTTCAAAGATGATTTTCTTTTTTTTTTTTACTGAGTCTGGACCCCCTAGAGGTATGCATTCAATCTATTTGGACTCACTGCATTTTGGAGGAAGTTTCTGTATTATACCAGGCTGAAATAACCACTTCTTTTAGTATGTTATAA
>NW_027531522.1:1831812-2172999 GCF_008692635.1 Crocuta crocuta | reverse complement strand
CGCTGTTCTCACACATTTCAGTCTTTGCATTCTTTAGAATAGATCTACTATGTTAAGACAGACAAACAAAGCTAGATATACTTTTAAAATACACAAAATTACATGACCTCACATTTTATGAATTATACTAATAATAAATCCAATTATCTATTCTCTGTAAAACTGTGAGAACTTTTCCACTGCAATGATTAACAGGATTTTGTTTTATTTTATTTTTAAAGTTTATTTATTTATTTTGAGAGACAGGGAGAGAGTGTGAGCAGGGATAGGGCAGAGAGAGGGAGAGAGAGAATCCCAAGGAGGCTCCATGCCTGACACTGAGCTCGATCCCACGAACTGTGAGATCATAACCTGAGCCAAAACCAAGAGCGGGACACTGGACTGAGCCACCCCGGCGCCTTGACTAATTGGAATTGTAAGACCCTAATGTTAACATCTGCTTTCATTATTACCAACATATAGATTACATAAAACCAAAAATAATTCAGGCTCATCTCATTTTCTAATGTAAGAATATGGGCACTATTTAGCTATCCAAAGAGAAAACCAGTGTGCTGTCAGATTTTCAACTAATTTCTATATTTTTAACATCAAACTTATTCTGTCCGATGAAAATAATTGATCATATCTGTCCTAAGCATATCACATATGACATCAAGACGTTAAGTGTGCATGTGAAACATGTTTATGAACTATCAAGGCTATAGACTTGCTATTACCACATGGCATAATCCCTCAGGGTAAACTGAACTACATAATCGAAGAACCCACTTACCATATGAGGACTTAATTGAATTTATTCACTAAAAGCCCCGTAGCTCTTCACAATAAAAAAAGGTGGAGGAGGGAACTGAAATTGTTATATATTAAAAGTCAAAGCGGTACTGTTTCTTACCCTGTAAAAAAGACAGACCTAAGTGTCCAAACATTTTATTTTAGTTTTGGAAAATACTGTTTTCCAAAAATAGATAAATAACTAATTCTCACCGAAAATGTATACTCCATAATTTAATTTGGATTTTTTCCCAAAGAGAGAATAGCTATAAGTTATTATGTTCAAACTACTTACCCATATCTGAATAAAAAATCTTCAATGTTATTTCTTATCAGTTAAAATTCTGGAAGAACATCTATAAAATTTCACAAGTCAAGAAAAATATAGGGGCACCTGGGTGGCTCAGTCGGTTAAGTGTCCGACTTCAGCTCAGGTCATGATCTCACGGTTCGTGGGTTCAAGCCCCATGTTGGGCTCTGTGCTGACAGCCAGCTCAGAGCCTGGAGCCTGTTTCAGATTCTGTATCTCCCTCTCTCTCTGACCCTCCCCTGTTCACGCTGTCTCTCTCTCTGTCAGAAACAAATAAAACATTTAAAAAAAATATATAGACAGGGACAAAATTAAGGCGGCATATTGTGAAATGATGAATAGCAGAATTATTTCTCAAACAACAACAACAAAAAAATAGAAGCCCTAATAGATATTGAGAGCTCTTATAAATAGAAACAACTAAAATTGTAACAGAAGGTCAAAGCACATGAAAAGACAAATCATGGGAGAAATACAAAAGCCTAATAAAAATGAAAAAAAAAAAAACCAACCCTGGAAAAACCTGACTACTGATGAAATAACAGAATGAAACTAAATGAAATAGGACAGCTGTTTTTCATCTCACAACCTGGCAAATATTTTCACCTCATGATGTTATCCTATTCGTTTCTGTTCATCTGCAAGACGACAGCAGGGAATGTATGTTGCCAGCTGCCCAACTCTATCTTTGGGGTTCGGTGGGGCTCACCAGAGCACCCCCTCCTATCGATGGGCATACGCGCACGGCCCCTAACTCACTGAGTCCACAGTGACAGGCCAAGGGTGAAGAATATGATCCAGTTAGGACCCGTCACTCAGTCTCTCCATTGGATTTGATATATGGATACCGAGAAAAGCAGTCTTTTTCTTCCCTTCCTCCAGCAGCAAAAAGTATAAATACTAGTAAACTGAGTTGCCTGCAGCCATCCTTCCTACCATGTGGAGAAAAAGTATCTGAGAATGAAGAAAGCAAAACCGAGAAAAAGATACGCAACCTTGATGACAAATCACTTGAGTATTTGGCTCCAGCCACGCACGGAACCAGGTCACCCACAAAACTTCTTCGCCATGAGCGGACATTTCTTTTTGGCATGAGCTAATATGAAACAACTTTCCATCGTTTGTAATCAAGAGAATTCCAGCCAACACAAAGGTAGAGCCCAGCATGTTTCTAGTTCCCTCTCACAAACCAGCCTCCCTTTTCATAACACCTCTCGTCCAACGCTGCAGGTTAGACCAGAGGGCTTGGGCTCCTCTAAGAGCTGGGCTCTGAGGAATTTTTCCCACAGGGCACATAATTACTCAAAGAAAGCATGGCATCAATGTAGTTTATCTTTTAAAAATATAGTTGAGAATAATTTTATGCAACTTAGTGAAATTACTGGAGTTTTTGGCATAGACTATGGCTAAATAGCTCCTTGAAGTAAACTTGGCTTTTTATTTCACTCCTGCTACCAAGAGGTAATCCAACCCTCTCCCCAAATTACAGAATAGTTTAAGGGAGGTTAGCCTAATATTCAAAGATGGAATAAACTGTATGTTGCAAGGGGAGGAGCCAATCAGTGTAAGTTGGAAGACACAGTAACTAATGTAAAAGTATATATTTCCAGAACAGCATGGCTGTGTGCATGTGTATATGTGTGCGTGTGAGTGTATATATCATATATATACATATATATATATAATTTTTACTAAAAATATGGATTGAACAAAGTGCACCATAAGAAGGGACATTCACTACAAATGACCTAGAAAGTCAATCCACACCTCAAGCAAAACGCATGTTTAAAAACTTTTGAGATTTTTCCTTCTCCGTAAGGAAAAGGAGAATAAATAATGCTAATGTATTCTTTGTCTTAAAAAGAAATTCAAATGGGAAAATTATCCTTCCTTTTGATTGGCCTTCTGGGATACTTCTACTCAGTTTAAATCAAAGGAGATGAACAGGTAATAGCGGGTTGAATTCTCTTCTCAGTAGGCAAGCATAAGCTCTTTCTTGTGTATTAACAAGTAACAACCGATTAATCTTGAGTAATACCACAGGTTTGTTTCTAATCTAATGTAACTATAATGAAATAAAGGAATTCTAAAAACACGGAACTCCCTAGGCAAGTTTTACTTAACTTCAATAACAGCAATACCGGTTCCTGAACAGTGGTGGGAAAATGATGGGGTTGATAAAAATGGCATGCTCAAGAAACGCCACATACATTAAATTAAAAAGGTATGGTTAGAAAGAATGTTTAAAAAATAAAGCCACTAAGGGGCTAGTGGGTGCTCAGTCGGTTAAGCCTTCGCCTCTTGATTTCAGCTCAGGTCATGATCTCAAGGTTTCATGAGTTCAGGCTCCGTATCAGGTTCTGTGCTGACGACACGGAGTCTGCCTGGGATTCTCTCTCTCTCTCTCTCTCTCTCTCTCTCTGTCCCTCCCCCGGCTCATGTGCTCACTGTCTCTCTCTCTCCCTCTCTTTCTCTCTTAAAATAAAGAAATAAACTTAAAAAAAATAAGCCACTAATATAGTAACATAGATTTCTCATCCCGGATCATTAAGCAACAGATCGCTACTTACTAAAACTCTTCATTAGTTATAACTAGAGTTCTTGAAACTAAGTCCTATTAACTTTTATATACACTGATAAGGGGTGCCATCACCTAATTAAATTTTCCCATTTTTTAATAATAATTCAATTCATTATCATAACAGGAATTATTATGACCAAGTCTCTTTAATAATCAGCTCAATGACATGCATTTAAATAAGCATTTAGCTTTGTGAAAGCCATTTTGAGATTTGGTTACCAAAAATCCTATACTGTATCTTCCTATGAGATAGATGATTTTCTTTAAATGTTTATTTATATTTATTTATTTATTTCTGAGAGAGAGAGACAGCATGAGCAGGGGAGGGTCAGAGAGAGAAGGAGACACAGAATCTGAAACAGGCTCCAGGCTCTGAGCTGTCAGCACAGAGCCCGACGCGGGGCTTGAACATGAACTGTGAAATCATGACCTGAGCCAAAGTCGGACGCTCAACCAACTGAGCCACCCAGGCGCCCCTAAAATGTTTATTTTTTTGAGAGAGAGTGAGCATGTACTCAAGTGGGGCAGGGGGAGGGAGGGGAGGGAGGGAGACAGAGAGAGAGAGAGAGAGAGAGAGAGAGAGAGAGAGAATCTCAAACATGCTCCACACCATCAGTGCAGAGCCTGACATGGATCTCACAAACACTGAGATCATGACCTGAGCTGAAATCAAGAGGTGGGTGCTTAACCGACTGAGCCACCCAAGTGTTCCTGAGATAGATGATGTTTTAAAAGATTAAGAAGTGAGAAGAATCTTGAAGACTTCATTCATGCTTGCCATGAGTATATGGCAGTTAGTGCTCAAGTAAAGGGCGCGGAGTGGTGAATCTAAGAGGCACTGTTGCTACAGTGGGTACCAGAAAGGCAGGAGACGAAATGAGAACAGAGGCAGGAATGTGGGTGGTATCATGGTCAATACCAGGGCCAGTCAGCCTGCTGGCAAGACAGCGTGGACCATATTCACATAAAGTGGAAGCACTACTTTTAGATTTACCGCAGATAATGGCTCCAATTACTCTGCTGAATTTCTGCAGGTGCACAGATGAGATAAATTAATGTAAGGTGTTAAGATTTTGTGGGTTCGTGTGAATGGGAGGGGCCCATGTGTACGAAAAATGACCCAGCCTCCCAGCTGACAGATACTGTACGTATTAATTTCAAGAAATCTAACATTTGCTTTAAAAACATTTAATAAACATCAGGCACCAATTTCACTAATTTTTCTTTCAAATGATAATGTTCCCCCGTAAGATAAACAAGCTATTAGGAATGGGGAAGACTGAGCAGGGGATCCTGTCTCGTTTGACTGTGTGAAAGCCACTTACAGAGACTGGACGACCACTATTAGAAGGGTCAATTTTAGCCAAGAGGACTGCAATACTAAATTCACTACAGGGACAAAATTACTTTTTATGTAGTAATTTAGAATACCTTTAGGTTTTTCTAAACCAGGGATTTGTTAGGGGGCTTTCAAGGTTTGGGTCTATTTTAATTTTTTTTAATGTTTGTTTATTTTTGAGAGAGAGACAGAACACGAGTGGGGGAGGAGCAGAGAGAGAGGGAGATACAGAATCCGAAGCAGACTCCAGGCTCTGAGCTGTCAGCACAGAGCCCGATGCGGGGCTCGAACTCATGAATCGTGAGATTGTGACCTGAGACGAAGTCCCACACTTAACCGACTGAGCCACCCAGGTGTCCCTGGATCTGTTTTAAAAACCAGCATATGTAGCTGAGAGTGTAGCTACTACTAGATCTATTATCAACATTAAAGAACTGGCAGAAAATCCAGAAAGTCTACTTTAGGAAAACAATTCCACAGTTTTTATAAGTGCTAAGTTAAAAAAAAGTTTTTCCTAAATAAATCAACCTGGCAATCTACATTGTGTGCAGTAGATAAACGCAAAATATTTTAGGATAAAAGCTAATGCTGAGACCAAAGGGAAAGCAGATGAGCATCTAAAATTATTCCACAGTGAACGGATTTGTTAACAAACTTGGAACCTATACATTTATTTACCGAAAACGTGCCAATTCAATCTTGGGAAATCTGAGTTAAGAATGGTGAATATTAAATGTAGAATGATTTTTTGGGGGCTAAGATTTAAAAGAGTAAAAAGGCCAGCATTTCTTAGCACATTTTTAGGTGTGTTTAACTTTCCTTATCCATGAGGTGGGTTATTTACTCCTGATCTAAATTCCCCACCAGTCTGTACTTGAAATTCTTGGCAGGCTGTAAGTGCTACGGAAGTTTGGGGAGTTTATATTAAGATTATTTTATTAAAAATGACCTCCATATCACTACTCAATTAATAGAAGCAAAAAATCTCGATCTAAGTTTTAAGTACCAATGGAGTCACACCTTGTGGGAATACTGGTATATGAAAAGACTGTAAGATGGGGAATATAACTTTTCTCTATATAGATTAGCTGCTTTGTAGAAAGATTCAGAATGTACTAGTATAAAAGAGAGGTTGGATGCTCGGTACACTGCCGATAGCAGGAGACCAGAGCTCCCAGAGGGAGAAGTTGTATATAAGGTGACAGTCACCCCCTCCCATTCCTTTGGGGTAAATTTCGGACACTGTAATCTAGGTGTATCTCACAAGCTTTAAAACTAAATTGATTTAAAATGGCAGGACCGGTAAGGCTGTACCAGTCTACTTCAATTTTATGTAGACTAACACTAGTACGTGCCTATTGGCCAACTTTGGCATGAGAATAAGGAGTATTAGAAATACGGCAAAAAATTTAAAAAGTGAGGGAAACAAATTTGAAAAGAAATCTGAATGTGAGAAATACAGCTATAGTTTCTTTATATCAATAATTATATGAGTACTATAAAAAATGTAGAAAGTCCACATGGTAGAATACATCTTCAGTCCCACCGTTATAATGTCAAATTACTTATGAACTCATTACTCATTTTGTGTTTTGTGTTTACTCATCAAAGAAGTCAAAATTTACTTTCAGTGCTTACTGTAAAGCTTTATAAACTGCAGGTGGGGGGTAAGCAAAATACTGTCAATGACTGATATTCCTAATTTAAGAACAAATAAAATGGTTTATTTCCTTCATTTCTCTAAATCTTTGTGAGCCAAAAGAAATATTAAACATTAAATCTGTAACAAAATGTTGGAAAATTTTCTCTATGTAAGACATATCATTTGCTCTGTATTATAAATAACTAAATAAATGAATGGGCTCCATTCTCTGGTATTTTGGGAATAAAGCCAAGGCACTTATTATATTTTTCTGTAATATTTTCAAATAACAAAAAATAATTTTTTAAAATTTTATTCTTGAGAGAGAGACAGAGCATGAGCAGAAAAGAGGCAGAGAGAGAGAGAGAGAGAGAGAGAGAGAGAGAGGGAGACACAGAAGCTGAAGCAGGTTCCAGGATCTCACCTGTTGGTACAGAGCCTGACACGGGGCTCTATTTACAAATTGCAAGATCATGACCTGAGCCGAAGTCAGATGTTCAACCAACAGAGCTACCCAGGTGTCCCCAAAAAATAATTATTAAAATCACAGAAATTAACATTCTGGATTGTGATAATACAAAAGCAAACCTAGATTTCTTCCCTTTAAATGTCCCATGAAATGCCATCAACTATATTCTTCAAAGTGTGTTTTATGATATATTAAACACGGATGCTCTAAATAAAAGGATTCATGGTCAAATACTTCTGAGAAACATTGTATCATATCCTACCTACCTAGAAAATATATAGCAGCACATCAGTGATTCTAAGAGTACTATGGTAAAGACAAAGAAACAAAACTTGTATAGCTATTTAAACCCAGCATTTCTCAATTTATTTGATCACTGTTTTTTTCATTTCTCTCTCTCTCAAAATAAATAAACATTAAAAAGAAAAAGGCAAGTATTAAGCAAAAGAAATTATACTTTTGATATTGTGCTCTAAAAATTAGATAAATATCAAAATTGTTTTCAATGCCTTTACTTCAAACAGCATACAATTAAAAACTCAAGAGGCATGGCATTATCCACAAGGGCATAGAAACATTTAAGAATGCTTGTGTTGATGGACAACCTTACATTTAGAAACATAGTGAAATAAATTCTCTGTTTGTATTTCAGTTTGTTATCCCGCCCTGTTCCAGTGTTTATGGTATAACTGACACACCACAGTAATCATATGCTATATATTAAGGTTTTAGGAGGTAAATATGAAATTGTACTAAGAAGTACTTAATATAGAATGTAATCAGAACTAGTAAGTTGAGCATTTTTATTTTTAGTGAATAAACAAAATAGTTTAATAATTTCTCTAAGGCTACATGCATATGGAATTATAAAGGTTTTTATTTTATATATTATCCAAAGTTCTTCAGTAACAATGGATTTTTTTTAATGCTTATTTATTTTTGAGAGAGAGTAAGAGGGGAAGGACAGAAAGAGAGGGAGGCAGAGAATCCACAGCAGGCTCTGCTAGGTCAGCATGGAGCCCGACACGGGGCTGAAACTCACAAATCATGAGATCATGACCTGAGCCGAAAGCAAGAGTCAGACGCTTAACCAACTGAGCCACCCAGGGGCCCCTAACAACTGATTTTTTTTAATCTATTCAAAGCATAGATAACTAGGAAGAACTATTAAAAGATATACCTAGCACATTTTTTATTATTCCAATATAATCTGATTATATTGTTCTTATGAAGCAGGAAGAAAATATGATGTCTTCATTCTGGTATAATCTCATAGGTTTATCAAACAACAACCACAGGTTGTAGGGACTTTTATGTTTAGAAATAATCATAAAAGAATCGTTAGTCCTCAGTTACTTTCTATAAAATGAATAGATGATGTATAAGATTCCATTTATGACAAAGTTCTATCCTCTGAGCTTGGACATAAGGGTATGAATATAAATATGAGTACAATTTAGGTTGAGATTCCCCACAATGTTTATAACTTGAATATATAATATTTATTTTAAAAAATATAAGTTACACAGAACTTTCTTAAAAGGATTCTGGGGGCCTGGGTGGCTCCGTTGGCCGAGCGTCCAACTTCGGCTCAGGTCATGATCTTATGGTTTGTGAGTTCAAGCCCCACCACAGGCTCTCTGCTGTCAGTGAGGAGCCCACTCTGAATCCTCAGTTCCTCTCTCCCCCACCTCCTGCACACGCGCACGTGCACTCTCCCTGTCTCAGAAACAAATAAACATGGAAAAAAAAGCTGATTCTGATAGTGTTGCCTGATTATCCAATAGCCCAGGAGATCTAAAAAGTTTCTCTAGAAAAGAAAAACCTTGAAATGTTGCTCAAAGAGAAGCACATTATACTATAAAATTATGGAGAAGCCTCCATGAACTTATGGGGTATCAGGGTGAGTATAAGTACCTGCCGTGACATCAAAAGAAGGCCCCTGCATCACACAGCTCCAGGGGGCGTTCCTCACAAAGCATCTATATAAATGCTCGCTCTGGAGCTGTGCTCTGTGATGAGGCTGAATCAGGGGGCCAAGTGTCAGTTTCTACTGTCTGTTACTTGTGTGACTTCAGGGAAGTTATTTAATCTCTCTATAGCTTAAACTTCTCACTGTTAAGTAAAGGTAATTCTAAGGACATACAAGATAATCCTGTGAGTAGATTATGGGTTAGGGCTGCAAGTAACTATGATGAGAACTCTTTTTTTTTAATGTTTTTATTTTTGGGGGAGAGGGAGACAGAGCGCTAGGGCAGGAGGGGCAGAGAGAGAGGGAGACACAGAATCTGAAACGGGCTCCAGGCTCTGAGCTGTCAGCACAGAGCCTGATGCGGGGCCCAAACTCACGAAGCATGAGATCATGACCCGAGCCGAAGTCAGATGCACAACCGACTGAGCCACCCAGGTGCCCCGAGAACTTTTTTTTCATTTTGCTATACATTTAACCATCATCTCAAAAATTATCTCCCTTGCCTATTATTTCACAAACATCTACTGAATGCCTTCTCTATGCCAGGCAGTATACTAGGTATTAAGATTATAGATGTAGACAAGAGATCTAAAATTCTGGCTCTCATGAAGCTTATGGTTTAGCTGTACAGGGAAACATGTAATAAAAAATCTAAGATGTATCAAGCAGAAAGAAGTTATATGAAGATAAATGAAGTAGCTTAAGGGGATAGAGAATGTCAGGTTCTGTGTACGTGGGGAGGGGGTACCTATTTTAGATGGGCTGGTGAGGAAAGTCTGCTTTGATAAAGTAATAACTGGAGCACAGACCTGAATGTGGTGAGGGAGTCTTGTGACTATCTGTGGAAGGTGTTCCGGGGCTGGGAACTGGCAGTACCAAGGCCCCAAAGCATGCCTGGCATGTTCCAGAAGTGCAAGGAGGCCAGGGTGGCTGGAGATCAATATGCATGCACAGAGGAGCCCACTTGGGACCCTGTCTCTGCCCCTACTGCACCAGGATGGGGGCACATCATGGAGGGCCCTGAAGGCCACAGTAGGATTTGAAATTCTCTCCTGGATAAGGAGGAAAGTAAACAGGGGGTTCTGGTTGGAGGAGTGGAATGATCTGATTTACATTTTTACTTTATTTAAAAAAAATTTTTTTTAAGTTTATTTATTCTGAGAGACACAGAGACAGCGTGAGTTGGGAGGGGCAGAGAGAGGGAGAGAGAATCCCAGGTAGGCTCTGCACTGTGCAGAGCCTGATGCAGGGCTCAAACTCACAAATGGTGAGATCATGACCTGAGCAGAAACCGAGAGTCAGATGCTTAACCGACTGAACCACCGAGATGCCCCTGATTTACGTTTTTAAACACCACACTAGCTGCATTGTGGAGAATAAGCCTAGAGTGTGTGGGAGCAGACAAACTGTAAGTAAACATAACAGTTGTTCTAAACTGGGGCACATCCTTATAATTTAAGTAACTTTTCCAAACCTATCCCAAGATTTACTCCAAGTCAAAGTAACTTGACAACGAGGAGGTCTATTCATTTAAGCCAAAGAAATAAGACATAATAAAGTAAAAAGCACTGTATAAATGAAAGGTTGATTACTAATTATTAACACTGTTCTACTTGGCTTTTGATATTCATATATTATCATCAACGAGGTACAATTTGGTTTGCTGAGTCCCTTGGCCCCAGATGGGGAATTTTTTTATCAAAAAAAAAAAAAAAAGCTATTGAGTACATAATGTTAAAATAAAAAAGAAAAATTGTCACTTGAAATAATTTTCGAGGGTAAAAGCTTATGGCTCTGGTCTTAGCACAGCGCGGGAGATTCAGAACAAATGGTTTAAAATCCCAGTGTAAAGTTTTTATGACTGTTGAACTAGAAATAATACTTTACTGAAAAGATCTGCAAAATATTTGACAGAGCGGCCACGGACTATGAATAAGCTCACCTATAAATGGGATCGATGCCAAGGAGTCCCCAGGTGGGCTGGTACTTGAAGCCTTCCTTTCCTCCATTCTTTTTATATGGACCTCTCGGCGTGCATCGTTAGGCAGCCAACAGGTAGTGTCTGACCCTGTCTCCTGGTCATTTACTGCCAAGATGTAAGACTGATGCCTTAAAGGCTGTGGTGTTTGGCGACCAGACGGAGGCTTTTCTCTTAGAATGACAGTTTCTTTATTATCTAAAGTATTCGATTCCTGCATTTCGGCCTCTCGTAAATTTAAATCTTGATTTCTTTGAGGGAGAGATAATTCTAAATCTGAAGTGCCGGAGTTCTCGATCATCTGAGGGACAGGCTTAACAGAAGCTCCAGGTAAAGACGGGGGTTTCCCCGTCTCCACCTGGTGATCAGGGGCATTTTCGGTTCTTAGCCACGTCTGCTGATTCAATAGACTGTTTTGATGCAAGTGATTTACTGGTCTTTGGTCTTTGGCAGAAACAAGTGAGTTCTGGCTAAATGATGGTTTTGTGACGTGCGTGGAAGTCGCTTTCAGAGAATTACTTCGGACTTTCACAAGAGGTGACCTGTCTTGTGAAATACCTCGAGGCAATGACATTCCACAGGTAGTCTGAAAATTTCTGTTGGACTGCAGTGTTTTTAGATCTGTTGGCCCTTTTTTAAACTGAGACCCAGACCCCACTCCTCTGCCAGTCATTCGCCGGTTATCAGAATTAACAGTGCTCGGGGCCACGGTAAAATTTGAACCCCGAAAAGGCTTATGAATTTCCTGCTGTCGAGGTCTTTCATAAATACCTCGTCTATCATCCTGCTCGGTAAATCCACTCCACTTGTAAGTTTGTTTTCGTTCTCCATTTGAATCGGGTATTTGGCCTTCAGAATTGACGTTTTCTAAGGTTTCACCCTGTCCCTCGATGTAATCCCATGAACGAGTTCTATGATTACTGAAACTAACAGACGGAGATGTCAGTGCTCCTTGGGACGCACTTCGTGGGCAATACTTCATCAACACAGAATCCTCCAGCCTCTCCTGGGACACGCTGCGCTGTCGGATCTGAACAGACTGCGGCACTCGATCGTGAGAGGTGCTTCGACGTCGTACCTGCAAAGTAGTGCGGTTTGGTACCACCTGGTTATAATCCATTGTGCTCTGAGATGCTGCTCTTAAACTATCCAGTCTTTCTTGAATCGTCCGACAGCCTATGTGCGATCGTCTGTTATCAATATACTCTTTGTACGTTTTATAGTTTTTCCAGTCTATGTGCTGATGGGAATTTGGAGAATAGTGATTAACAGGGACGGAAGGAGAATCCACAGCTTGAGGTCTACTGCTCGAGATTCCTTCCGAATGTCCACTGTAATTGCCGGATTTAAGTAAGATTCCAGAAGGTTCCAACGATCTGGAGCCTGTCGTCTGATGAATCAGATGGGCAGTGGGAATGGATGACGGCGGCGACGTGGTTCTTGACACTGTTTTCAAAGCGGTCTGCTCATTTATGCCATACCTCACCTCTTCAGTTCTATGTGAAGGAACTGTATGGTTGTTTCTATTAGTTAACAAATCTACAACCTTCTCAGAAGGTACAATGACAGTCCTTACGCTTTCATTGCAAACACACACTGCCGTGTTGGACTTTGCAACATCTGTTGGCGACGGAGGCACTTGTATTTCCATTCTATAGGCCCTGCCAGGCTGTGTCAGGACTGGTGTGGTGGTTTGCGGTTTGCTCGACGATGAATCTAGAGGAGAGATTTCAACTGGCTGTGCCATGGCTGAAGGGGCAGATGGCAGCCAGGGATAGCAAATTGGTGGGGGTTCAGGTATATTGCGGGCATTTCCGCTGTAGGCTTCGTTGCCTTTCAGGTAGGCATCTTGAGAGTACGCCTACATGGAAACGAGAAAAAAGCGTCATTTAAAATTCACAGAAGGCACAACAGCTTCCGCTTTTGCAGTGCACTATTTGATTTTACTGTGCCCTGCCTTCTTCTGAAGTGACAGTAACTGAAGCAAGCATGCAAGCACAACGTAAGGATGCTCCACAGATTTAGAAAAGGGCTAGTCTTTCAGAAATCATATGGTCTGTAGCATCTGCAACAAATATAAATGACAAATGCCTGTTTTCTTGAAAGACTGAAACACACCAATTTTCTCCCTCACCAATTAGATAGAGCCTTGTTGCTTCTAAAATTTTCCCCAGTCCAGTTTGATGGTCTTTCAGCATCGGACAGGTTAAATGGCTGCCTGACACATCTCAGCAACATTCTGATCATTTTGCCAGAGAACATTTTGATCTTTTGCCAGAGTGAGGTGAAAATATTAAAAATCTTAGCCAAGTGCCTTTTTTATTTTAAGCACCACTGCTAGCATAAATTAAATGTAACATATTGGGCAGTGTCTTGTCCATTAATGATTACTGAGTCCTTAAAAAGAATCTATTTGGATAAATTAAGTCCTAAGCTATGCTAAATATTTTACTATTTAAAATCAGAGAAAATAGGCAGGCTTAAATTAAGCATGTATATTAAAGACCCCAAGTAGGAAAAAGTAATTCATCGTTCTGTATGTAATTTTTATTTTTTACTTTAAGCAAATGCAAAATTATATGGCACGAATTTATTTGGTCTCTTTTACTTACTATAAGGAGACATTTCTCTATCACTAACAGGCAGGCATGCAGCTCAAGTTATTTTTTATCCGTTAATGGTGAAATTATCTAGCAGTATATTTTAAAACTTCAAAATAACTGAAATTAAGGACAGAGATGCAATAAAACAGGACTAATTGATGCAACTGAATACTGTGCCGGTATCTGAGACCATGAGGTGTGGTATCATGTTACACATCCTCCCCGAATCAAAACAAGCTTAATTCATGTCGATCATCACATCCTGCCTTTGCATCAGACAGCTTGCCAAGCCCAAGTGCGGCCACAAACACAACAGCAAAGTACCAAGGAAAAAGAGAAGGGGAGATACTTAAAAAAAAAAAAAAATACACATACAGGTAAATGTTATGTTTTAATACCAGTTATGCATAAGATTCAAAAGAAAACCAAACATAAAAACAAAAAAAGAAAAGAAAAGAAAGAAAAACATACATCACAAACACGTTCTGCAAATTAGTAAGATTAAAATTATGGAGGGGTTTCTCTAAGCAAACTTACAGTTTTAATAGGTTGGCTTATTACAAATCTCTATAAAACAGAACTTAAAAAGCAAGGCAATGGCTTCTGTGCGTTTCTTACCAGAGCTGTGACATCCTTTGTAAACTGTAGCTAGCAGAAAATAGGAAAACATAGTAGAAGCTGCTTACTGATATCAAGACAGAATCATGTTGTCATACTGATGCTGGTAACAGCAAGCTAAAAATACATCTATACTGATTTCTCTGGAAGGTACCAAGAGAAGTAAAGGGCAGTGAAGCGTAAAGAATAACTTCAGTATCCTTCTGAGCGTCTTTTTCTCAGGCTTTTATCTGGTTCTTATTTGATTCGTCTACCATTTCTGAGGGCAAAATGCGTCTGGTGACAAGCATCCCTAACAGGTATTTTCTTCGATCTGCACTGCTGTCTGCTAACGTGCCACAAAGCTTCCCTTCCGCGATAGCGACAGTGATGCCTCTCATTTCCCCCGAGCCGCTTCCAGCTCTGCTTCCAGATGACGAAGCGAATGCTTTATTATGCATTTAAAATAGTACAACCTCCTCCTTCCCCTGTAAATCAGAGCACGACCACAAGCTGTCAGCTGATGGTGGCTGTCTTTACATGGTGACTTGGTGAGAAAGAATGACTGTTTTATTAAATATGGTTTGCTCAGAAATTAAGATCTTTCCACACTGTACCTTGTGTCCTGTTTTACTAGCGTAAGAAAATAATTCCTGGATAGACATAAAAATATTACTTCCAGAGTAATTCTTTAAAACTTATAATGGATATTATAGAATGTAAACCAGAATGCGGTGAAAAAGCTAAGCGAGCAGATCAAAGGGAATACGCATGCCATAATGTTTTTAAGGCATGAATACAGTCAATCAAAATATAGATGGGGACATGCCCATAACAAGACTATCTTTTTGATGCTGATTATATTCACACCAATATTTTTTCCATGGCAGGAAAATTGCGTCTGGGTGAGTGAACAGTCTGGTACAGTAATTCCCACGGTGTGTTTGTACAATTTTATTAAGCATCACCTAAAAGAGGGGGGCGGAGAGTATTCTCCATGCTTAGTGATGCAATGAAGGCTTCACTGGTAGACTTCCTGCCCGCTAAAAACCTCTCCTACATGAATGTGCATTATTAAACTCAAGGGGAAATGACAAGCTTATTTGGCCATCATACCCATATTTTTTGAAGGTCTTTAAAAAAAATTTTTTTTAATGTTTATTTTTGAGAGACAGAGAGAGAGAGAGAGAGAACGCAAGCCGGAGAGGAACAGAGAGAGAGGGAGACAAAGAATCTGAAGCAGCTCCAGGCTCCGAGCTGTCAGCACAGAGCCCAACGTGGGGCTCAAACCCACGAGTGCTGCGAGACCATGACCTGAGTTGAAGTTGAACGCTTAACTGACTGAGCCACCCAGACACCCCTGAAGGGGATTTAATACAACTAGAATTTCTGCTGGAACTAATGATTTAGAGATACCTCCTTTATTCAAATTTTGGAGAGGAATATTATCTTAATAATAAACGTATAACACAGGAACTATTAAAAACTTGAAAAAATACTTGATATACTTCAACCATCTCTAAGAGCCCAAATCACAACTCTAAATACTAAATAGGCTAAATTCATGGGTTCCCACTTCTGGGTAAAGGTATGGCAAAGTGTGCCCTCACATACATATATATAAGGACCATGGGTTAACAGTGGACTAACTAAATAGCATATCCTACACAGATATATAAGCAGATATAATTGAGATGAATAAAATATGAACTCATTCAAGAGCATTACTGAATTTCCTTACATATTCTCACAGTTCGTGTATACTAAAACAGCTTGTTTATCTGTCTCTTCGAAAGTTCCTCATTCTCATAAAGTTTGGGTGCCACTGCCATTCGATTAAGATCCATGGGGAAATCAGCAGTGCCCTAAGACCATTGCGGCTTTGTATGTGTCTAGATAGGTCAGGGACATACTTGGGAATTATTCTATGGGAAAACATGTCTGTGGCTATTCTCAGGGGTATGCTACAGACATAAATTAGCGCCAGAATAAGTTTAGGGAAGTAAATTAGGAATAGACAATATGCATTGTAAAGAATCCTCTTCTCCCATGATTGCTTTTAAGTATTCCTCTGGAAAACAAGCTGCCTACTAAGGACCACTTTAGACTCCTTCAAGGAGGAAAGTATTAATCAGGGGCTGAGCAAACGGTGGGCGAATCATCTGGGATAGGTTACAATATGCAGCTTTTTGAGGTGAACAGAAACCCATTGATGAGGTTTTACCTTCTGGGAACAGAACCGAAAACTCTATAACCTGCTCACGGCTGTGAGACTGCGGGATACTTTTTCTTGAGTGCTGAGTGGAAAAGCACCAACTCTTCCACTGAGACATCATGATCTGACATATCAGTGTTGTAACTACATAAATTCCTACATATTGGGAATCTTTGAATTGTCAGTGGGAGCCAATTAAATAGCCCAGATATCATGTAAACCAAGTAATTCATATGCGACGATGCCAATTTATGTTCTTTTATAATAATGTCAACATCATGTGTATTAAGAAGTTTGTCTGAAATGGGATGGCCCAGATATTTTTGAAATCAATGTCATAATAACTGCATATTTGGCTCTTATTAATTTTTATTTTTACATCAGCTGTAAGCCCAAATGGATACCTTACAACATATGCAGATATTTGGATGGAATTAGAAAACACTTAAATTTTCCTCAATTGAACTCAACAGGCTATGACAAAAAAATTCTAGCCCATGTTTTGCATTAGGCCATTTTATATACCATTCAATATTCTTCCTTGGCTTTCCTTTACCTAGGAGTTAATTTTTATATCTTATAGTACTTTAGCAGTTTAAAAGCTTATCTTTTAAAAATAAAAATCATACCAAACGAAAACAGAGTAGCAGCAACGCTGCCTACAGATCCAAAAGGTTCCTTAAAAAGAGAGGGGTTGGGGGTGAGGAATGTAAGGAAAGAAAAATGACCCACAGAATTCCTCATCTGGAATCAGAATTGTAAACAGCATATTAAATAAAATTTAACAGTCTGAATCTTGATTATATATATAGAATCTAATAGTAACTAATCCTAAAATAAGCTTCCAGTTCAGTTTTAATAGAGTTGCATCAAAATCACTATTAGCATACCTATTACTATTATAATACTATTACTATTCCATATTTATTGTTTAATAAGTGGTTAAAAAACAAACAAGAAAACCTTGCAGAATAACTAAGTTAAGATTGAAATTCCTGCCTACCATTTCACCTTAACAGGCTGGCCTATGAATTTAATACTATTACCTATGATAAAATAAAAAATAATTATATGTCTGTCTGTATAATGAAATACATGCCAAACATAGCAAGGTGGGGTGTGGGAGAAGGGTGGTGTGGAAACTTTAGATCTTTCTAAATTATTAGTGACTTTTATAACAAGCATGTTCAGATTATAAATATTTAAAAGTGGATTTTAAAACAGAATAAAGTAAATGCAAACTTGCAAAAGAGCAAAGAACCTTCCAGAATTCCTACTCTTGCTTCCCTACTCCAGGCAGGACCACCTTGATGCACACTTGACAAATGGTTACCTCATTTTAAATACAATATTATACTGATTACGGAACATACTAAATAATTAATTTGGAAGTAATTCTGATAAATCTAAAGACAAACTTTGGTTAAACTACACTCTCTAATTTATATGGCGCTTTCACAGAGTAGCGGATAGAGCACTGAACTCAAAGTCCAGACATGAGTGAGAACAACAGCTCCGACACTAACCGTGTGACCCTCCGAAGCCACTTAACTCCTCATCTGCATCTGCGGGCAGTAAAGGGCTGTGGTTTAGGTTAAAGAACAGGTGTTGGTCTCAGACCTGCCTGGGCTCAAGTCCTAGCACCGCTGCTTTCTTCCCTGGCGGCTACAAAAGCTGTTTAACCTTGCTGTGTTTATTAACACACGACGGCACACAGCAGGCTCACAGCGCCCTGGTCAAACACTAGACACACCCACAAATCTCCACAGCTATCAGGACTGATCACCGTGAAATTTAATTTTGAGTCCAGTAAGCCAGACGCTTAACAAAATCTCATGATGCATCCACTGACAAGAAGGGTCGGGTCTAGATCTCCGGTCATGAGCCCATTCGAGAAAGGGTTCTCTTCAGTCAGCACCCCTTTTTGGTGACTTGATGCTACTTCGTTCATGCATAGCCAACATTTGGGAGGGTAATGAAACAACCAATTAGGCTTTGTTTCTGGTTTTTTTTTGTTGTTGTTTTTTTGAAAATGGAAGAGAGTTTTTTATGTTGTAATAATACCTTAAAAACATAAAGCTGTCTAAAATATCACAGCCTAAAATACCGTTATTAAATACATCAGCCGGTTAAGCATCTGACTTTGGCTCAGGTCACGATCTTACCACTTGTGGGTTCGAGCCCCATGTCAGGCTCTGTGCTGACAGCTCAGAGCCTGAAGCCTGCTTCCAATTCTGGGTCTCCCTCTCTCTCTCTGCCCCTCCCTAAATCACACTTTATCTCTCTCTCAAAAATGAATAAACGGTAAAAAAAAATTTTTAATACGTCAAAAATGACTAAAATGAATGTAATACTATTCATATTGCTAATCTAGAAAATAGGTGTTGGTTTAGAAAATAAGCCTGCTGAGTACAGGAGCACTACTATGGGCACTGGTAGTGAACACAATGAATTCTTCTTAATTTTATTTCATGTTTTCCAATATGACAGGACTAGTCATCTGTAATTATGAAATTTATTACTATATACCTATCCTTCCATGAGTAGAATTTTAAACTAAATTAAATTTTCTATGCCAAGATGAGCTGAGCCCCTCTAGAACAATTTGGTCCATCGATCACTTTAAGAAAAGAAAATTCCACGAATGCACAGCCCTGCTGTCGCCCAGGCAAACACATACAAACTATGAGAAGCTTTCACTTGGGCAAGCAATTTCTACAACGGTTGTAAAAATGTTCATGTTTACTTTTTTAAAAAAAATTTTTTAATGTTTTTATTTATTTCTGAAAGAGAGAGAGAGAGAGAGACACAGTGTGAGCAGGAGAGGGTCAGAGAGGGAGACACAAAATCTAAAGCAGGCTCCAGGCTCTGAGCTGGCTGTCAGCACAGAGCCCGATGCAGGGCTCGAACCCATGAACCGTGAGATCATGACCTGAGCCGAAGTCGGATGTTTAACCGATTGAGCCACCCAGGCACCACCCCCCCTGGCTTTTTTTTTTTTTTACAATGAATATTCAACCCCCCAGGGATAAATATGCCTTTAAAAGCATATATTTTGGACCCAGAAAATTAATAGGCAACCAACGGAATGGGAAAAGATAGTTGCAAATGACATATCAGATAAAGGGTTAATATCCAGCATCTATAAGGAACTCACCAAACTACACGCCTGAAAAACAAACAACCCAGTGAAGAAATGGGCAGAAGATATGAACAGACACTTTTCCAAAGAGGACATCCAGATGGCCAACAGACACATGAAACGATGCTCAGCATCCCTCCTCATCAGGGAAATACAAATCAAAACCACACTGAGATACCACCTCACGCCAGTCAGAGTGGCTAAAATGAGCAAATCAGAGAACTCTAGATGCTGGCGAGGATGTGGAGAAACGGGCACCCTCCTACACTGTTGGTGGGAATGTAAACTGGTACAGCCCATCTGGAAAACAGTGTGGAGGTTCCTCAGGAAACTAACAATAGAACTCCCCTATGACCCAGCAATAGCACTGCTAGGAATTTACCCAAGGGATACAGAAATGCTGATGCATAGGAGCACATGTACCCCAATGTTCATAGCAGCACTCTCCACAATAGCTAAAACATGGAAAGAGCCTAAGTGTCCATCAACAGATGAATGGATCAAGAAGATGTGGTTTATCTATACCATGGAATACTACATGGCAATGAGAAACAATGAAATCTGGCCATGTGTAGCAACATGGATGGACCTTGAGGGTGTTATGCTGAGCGAAATAAGTCAGGCAGAGAAGGACAAATATCATATGTTTGCACGTATAGGAGGATTAGGAGGAACTTGACGGAGGAACAAGGGGGAGAAGAAGGGCGGAAATGGTGGGGGAAAGGGAGAGAGGCAAACCATGAGAGACTCTTGAATGCTGACAAAAACTGAGGACTGATGGATGTGGGGGGGAGGGGGAGATGGGCATGGAGGAGGACACTTGTGGGGATGAGCACTGAGTGTTATGTGGAAACTAATTTGACAATAAACTATTTGTAAAAAAAAATAAATAAATAAAAGCATATACTTTGGGTAACAGACTTAAGACCAAGATAAATACTTAAGGCCCTTACAGACCATTTTAACTCTAGAATCTGTAAGAAGAATTTCTACATAGGTTTTTTTTAAATCCCGGATTCTCTTTGTGTTTTATAATAGCTTTAAAAAATGGCACTCATAGCTATTACAGCTAAAAACATTTATGCAGAGAAGAAGGTACTGCGTTCTACAGTCCTTTAGAGAACAACGCATAGTAGGCATTAATCATATACATGCCTTTGATTTTCTCATGAATTATAGTACATTCAAATGTGAGTGAAAGCTGAGTTTAAAAGTGAGGTTTCCTTTTATCATTCAGGGCATATGCTTTTAATTTCGTAAGATTAAAATAATTCAAATACCATCTTTAAAAGTGAATTTTGTTACAACTTTACCAGAACGCTTTACGAATGAACTCTGAAGATCTGTGTGTTCTTGCCACTCAAGTGAACCAACTTTTCCCCGTGCATGCAATGATTTGTATTGTTTTAAATAGATATATCTTAAAGAAAATACAACATGACAGACGAAGTAACCTAATTTTTCACTGATCCTGAAATTAGAAAATGATTCCCTCCACGGCTGCCACTTCCACATTGTTCTCTTCAGCAAGCACACAGCAGGCTGCGATGGTAATTCTGTGCTCGATTCCTGTCCTAGGAATTCAGCACAATGCCGGCCATTCTAAGCAGCATCCACCCAGTGCCTTCCCCTTGGCAAGGAAAGAGTCCACTGAAGATGAGAACACAGCTGATTTGGAAATGCATTCTGTCTTAGAGCCATCACATTGCCACGGAGGATTCGAGGGGAGGCCCCCTCTACATCGTGCCTCAGCTCCCAGTCCTTTGTGTAAGATGAACATCAGCCTCGAGTCCCTCACTTATTTCTAATCTGGTGCCCCCCCGCTGCCTTCAGGGGTTGTGTCTGCTGCTCTCTTACTCTGCTGAATTCTCAGGGTGGGTGCTCCACAGCTAGCTCTGTATGCCTAGGACAACCACCCTGGACGGCTGTACCTTCCTCGGTGAGGCATCTCAACACCAGAAGAATTACTTACTTAAGAAGGGTAATCTGTTATCCCTAAAAAGCCATTCCTAAACACAAGGTGGGTTTCCATGGATTTTAGTTGGTTATACTTTACATGTCAGTGGATAAATGGAATCATTAGGATCAGCTTTAATCACATTTCTGTAAAAAAAAAAAACATTTAAGGGCACCTGGGTGGCTCGGTGGATTAAGGGTCCAACTCTTGATTTTGCCTTAGGTCATGACCTTATGGTGGTGAGGTTGAGTCCCGTGTCAGGCTCTGTGCTGAGTGTGGAGCTTGCTTCAGGTTTTCTCTCCCTCTCCCTCTGCCCCTCCCTTGCTCTCTCCCTCTCTCTCTTTTAAAGAAAAAAAATGTTTACAGAAGATTTTAAGACTTATGTAAACTAAATTCAAACCAATGCCGCATAAATGAAAAACACAACTTTACCCTTTCCATTCCCATCACAAAGATTCCATGTTGTACTTTAATAATAATAAAAAACCCTAATTATTTGCTAAAAGGAATTAAAAAAATACAAACTTCAGTGGCCACTGCCATTCCTTAGAGGGAGCGGTCAGCTTTCAGGGTGTTACTTCAAAGCTTTTCCTGATGCTGTTTTATTCTACTGAGCTACAAAGTCATTGGAGGATGTATTTTCTTGAATGAAATTTCTATATCTTTATAAATTTATATATATTTTACTTCTTTTTACTTTCAGCAAAATCTAAGCTCTTTACTTTCAGCAAAATTTAAACTCTATAAAATAGTTAGGGATTTTATTCAATTTATTTTCTTTCTGAAAAAGAGGGAAAATTTAGGCTAAATGCTGAAGACTTCAATATAGTATAATTTCCTCTTGAAGACCCTAACATTTTTCCCTCAAGGGGTAGGCTCCATTGCAAACTTTCCTTCTAATAGAATGAATTGAACTGTTCCAACACTGCTTGGTAGGTTAATTTACAGTCATACGTCTTGAAAAATTAAGAAACCGCTTTCACAAAATCTCTGTTCTAACAAGAAAAGAAATTCTAATTCCTGGGGATATATACTGTGCCCCAAAGTTTGACTTCTGGTCAAAGGACTACCTAGGCTGCAACATCAGGGATTGGAATCTCCTTCCAGATGGCAACGACAAAAATTCACTATCAAAATGAATAAAACATCCTTATGTCACTTAACTGTAAATATTGACAATTTTTTGTTTGTTTATTTATTTTTTGGTAAAACAAACAGAATCTCAGACTCTGCTGAATTTCCCCAGAATTTTTTATTCAGTCTACCTTTAAAGTCCATCCTTAAAGGATTTTTATTAGTGCTCAAGACTGTTGAACAATTCAGATTTAAATAAATAAAACTTACCACTTGGAGAATGTCTTCATCTTTTGGCATAACACTAAGTTCCAATGTTGTATCGCTGAAATTGAATATATATAAAAATTATTTTAGGGGAGGAGCAAGTGTATAAAAAAAAACAAAAAAACAGCTAGCCCAAAAGTATTTGTTAAATTTGCTTATGAGTTTGATTCTGATTTTTATCTTTACTTTTCAAACCCAAATCATTAGAAAAAGAAGTCACTTTTATACATATAAGCTAATTATGAACAAAAGAGGGCATATGTTAGAGCTATTCATAACCAGGTAAATCTTCTTTATAACGAGTTTCTAATTTAGGAACATGAAGTATATTACTTATGTTAAATATTCCTGGAACAGAACTCTTCAGCATATATTTATTTATTATTTTAATTCAAGTCACAAAAAGAATTCTAATTTTTTACCACATATTTTCACTATCAAGTTAAAAATACATTCACATGAAAATAACCAAAGAAACCTCAAACTTAACATTTTAAGTAATATTAAACATCTTAATTGTGAAATATTCCCTCTTGGCCTCAGGAGTGAAGGAAATCAGAGTTCACCATCATAACTATCAAAACGACTCATTTTTAAAAACTCATATAGTGTCTCAACTATTTGCTTTCTTCTCTGACTTAACTTTAAAGCCTTTACAGAAACAACTCAAAGTCTCACTTTATTTTGGTACTATAACTATCCTGCTAATAATGACAGAGAAGTTTCTCTAGGTTCAAAAAAGTACAAAGGGGTGTATACTGAGTCCTATGGTCTAGAATTACATTTAGGAAAGGCACGGATGGTGGGCTAGCCCCGTCAAGTGATTTAGTATCTAACCTAACAATATCAGACAGATTTTTTTCTTCCCCCAATACAATCAAGAGATTAAGAAACAATCAAACAACAAAAAAAAGAAAACAAAACCTAATACTTTACTGGTGTCACATTTTGTTCAATTTGAACCCTTATTATCAGGTTCATAAATGCTGAGCATAGTATAAACTGTAAGAACCACAGGTTCAAATAAATTTTATTGATAAAATATGTAGGTACTTGTATTTCAAGATTTAGAGCTCGTAGAAAATACATACTGATGTTTAGATAAATTCTTCTGCAAGGATACATTTTTACATTAATACACTGCAGAATCTCAATGGCTTTGTGCTGCATTATCCATTTGCTACCAACTGCAGACAAAAGGAACACAATTTTTTAAAAGAAAATAAGATAATGAAAAAACAGTTTTTCTCTATTTTTCAAATTGCTTTATTGGCTGAAAACTCAAGACTGTCATTCCAAAGTGTTATTATCCTGAGAGATGAATTGCACCAGTAACAAAAACAAAAACAAAAAAAAACTTCATGTGGATTTTGAGGGACAAAGATTAAGTTATGGTTACTTAGAAAAATACTATTTTTAAAGAAGAGATGTTAACAAATACACAAAAAATTCTTAAACTACAAATTGATAAAACATAGTGGTGTACTTATGATGATCTAAATTATTTTAAGGGAATAAAAATTTGAGTGATCTCCCCACTGCCTCTAGACTGGGTTTAAATTTTTCGCCAGCCCCCTATTCTCTCCAATACTTAAGATCAAATAGGGGTCACTGTCAAGAACACCTAGAATCCAACACTAGAGGCAAGATTTAAGACTTGCTTCCTCTAAGAAGTTCATTAAATATTAAAACAGTAAAAAGAATACTCAGAGAGCAATAAATCGCAATCACATTACTTAAGCATAAAAACGACAATGTATTAGGGCATTAGTGTAAATAACTTAGATTATATCATGACCTGCTTTAGACATGGTTAGAAGATTTTGATAAAAGTCTTCAGAAAATAGTGAACTTCAATTTAATTACAGTAGGGATGATCTGGACAATGGGACCCAGTCATGGTCAGTAGTATTTGACAGGAATTCAATATGGTAACCACTTTGGCTTTCAATGTTATTTATTTATAATTAAGAAAATTCTTCTATGTGTGTGGTAGACAGGAAGAGGATAGGGCCAAGTTATCTTTGAGATCTCACCGTCTACACATATTTATTTGCCTTTAGAATTCCAAATTCTATCATTCTGGTAGAACGTAGACAGCAGATAGATTCAAAGAGAATTTCTTGCTGTCTTTATTAAAACAAATGAATAAATTGTCACTAAGAATGTTATTCAATAAGTATATAAAGATATCTAAGAGGTTTTAAAATAAATTATATTGGCTTTTATCTACATTTTTATTATAAACAAATTAGAAATGCAATTGTCGTTGCAAGTAAAAGTGGGGAACTTACATTAAATCCAGCATGTGTTCCTTTTAGATTCTAAAGGACTTTAATCATAAATCTGATAGACTTGCTAAAGCAAAGCCCCCAAGTTAGGCTACCATTAGGTAGTTCATTCTTGGCAATTCTCAAATGCGTCATCCACTTTGAGGGAAAGTCCTGCATCTGCACATCCCATTGTAGGATATAGACAATAATGTATTAAATCTACTTGCTCCACTGATTTATAAACACCCATCTTTGGCCAAAACTAATCATATATATTTCAAGAATCTTACCTGTTCTGAATTAAAGCAATTACTTGGGAATAGGTCTTTCCAATAACACTTTCTCCATTGACTTTTATAATTCGATCACCTGCCAAGGGGAATGAAAAAAACACATGAAGAATTACTTAAAAAGTCATTTCTGAACACTTCTGAAATATTTGTTTAAAAAAATTTTTTTTAATGTTTATTCACTTTTAGAAGACAGAGAGTGAGCGAGAGAGGGGCAGAGAGAGAGGGAGACACAGAATCTGAAGCAGGCTCCAGGTTCTGAGCTGTCAGCACAGACCACGACTCAGGGCTCAAACTCACTGACTGTGAGATCATGACCTGAGCCGAAGTTGGATGCTTAACTGAGAGCCACCCAGGTGCCCCAGGTTTTGAAATATTTAAGTAATGTACTTAGTTTTACTATATTCTTCCTTATTATCTTTTAAAGTATCTTTCACAAAAATGAATCTAAATTTTAATACATATAGCTTCTGATGAAATAGAGCTAGGTCTTAAGAACCCCAGTCAATGATGAGTTTAGAAACCCCAAAAGGTATAGGCACCAAGTGGCTCCAGCTATACTGTTTCTAACCCCTATCACTTGTTTTCCAAGTTGAGAACTACAGTTATTCCTGTGTTAACCCAGTCATCTCTGAGAGAGAAGCATTGTTCAGTGGGCTTAGACAGTTGTTTTTATTACCTTGGTGCCATCTACTTTCAGTCTGACTGATTTTCTCATAGTATCCTACCAACGCATTTAGTTTTTTGATGAGTGCTATATTACGGAACTTGAATATGGGTATTCACATGTTTTGGCTTTCTGTATATTAACATGTTCTTGGTTCTAATAAAGAAAAGGACAGGGGTGCATGGGTGGCTCAGTTCATGATCTAATGGTTCGTGGGATCGAGCCCCACATCAGGCTCTGTGCTGACAGCTAGTTCAGAGCCTGGAGCCTGTTTCAGATTCTGTGTCTCCCTCCCTCTCTGACCCTTCCCTGCTCATGCTGTCTCTCTCTCTCTCTCTCTCTCAGAAATAAATAAAACATTTAAAAAAAAAATAGTAATAACCNCTAATGGTTCGTGGGTTCGAGCCCCACATCAGGCTCTGTGCTGACAGCTAGTTCAGAGCCTGGAGCCTGTTTCAGATTCTGTGTCTCCCTCCCTCTCTGACCCTTCCCTGCTCATGCTGTCTCTCTCTCTCTCTCTCTCTCAGAAATAAATAAAACATTTAAAAAAAAATAGTAATAACTGATGTGAAGACATAGGAAGAACATACAGGAGGCAAAGAAAAATGTGGAAAATGAAATATGGAAGGAAGACATAAAGTAAAAAAGAAATTACAAGGTATTATTTAAAGAAGAATATTAGCACCTGTGCATAATCCAGCTTCAAAAGCAGGTCCCCCTTCTTTAACCTGTTTAACAAATATGGTGTCCATAGGTTCCAGGCGGTTTCTTGGTTTTCCTGTGGGAAAGAAACAGCCCAAGGCATGGTTTGTCTCACAATATTTTATTAAAATACTAATATAGAAAATGAATTTTAAGCAATGAAGCAAAGATTTTTAGTGAAGTGTGAAACACATATCCTGAATGTGGATGCTAAAATCACAATTTAGGAGTTTTCGTTCATTCAAACATTTATTTTGCTTCTTCTAGAACACAACCTCCACCACCACAATAGTAATGGTTTCCACTTAGTGAGTAATTCTGTATGTAAACTACTATGCTAAGGACTATACATACCCTGAGAGCTAATTTCCATAGCACGTTAAGTGTTGCTACCACTACTGCATAAAAGAGGAAACTGAGGCGGGGAAAGATTAAATCCTCCCAGGTCACACAGCTAGGTTACACAGGCAGTACTCACTCTACTGCTCTTTAACACTGCATTGTGCTAAGCATTAAGTTATAATGATGACTAAGACTCAGTCTTTTCCCTTCAGGGACTCTGGTGGGAAAGAGACATACAAGCAAAAATCATACTGTAGTATAAAAAACAATATTAAACAAATAAAACATACAATCAGGGCAATGACAAACGCATGATCAACTCTGTAAGTCAATATTTCACAAACTGCTATCAATGGATGGATCACGTGCATCAACACTGAAGGTGCCTGCTAAAAATCAATGTTTCGGGGCCCAATCAGAAATCTGCTTTGTCAACAAGTTTTCCAGGTGATTCTTGTACACGTTAACGTTTGAGAACAACTTACAGTTTCAATAAACCAGAAGTCAAGGAAAGATTCCCAGATGAGAGGGCATTTAAGCTAAGTGATAAGCACCAAGACAAGGACTGTGGTGGGAGGTGAGGCGAAGAGGTAGACAGTGGTTGTCAAAGTGTGGTCCCCAGACCAGCAGCATTGATATAACCTGGGAATGTGTTACAAATGCAAATCTGGACCTACTGAATCAGAAACTCTTGAGATGATTGTGCTGCACACTCATGCTTGGGAACCACTGAAGTGAAAGATACCGTGCTGACTCTTAAAGAAAATTAAGCATATATATACTATCTGTATATCCATACATATATATAGGGTAGTAATGGAGTAATATAGCAGTAATGGAGTACTATAGTAGTATATACTAAATTGCAATGCTAGGCAGAAGATGAGTGTCAAATATTAAGAGTCTACATTTCTTGCCATATAAAACTAAATTCCCCTAATGGTGTATCATAAAGGTGACTCAAAAAATTCTTAATAAAGGAATATATATCAGCAGATCCCTTATTTAGTTATTTGCTTTAAAAGAAGTCCTCTGAAGTAGTGAATGGCTAACTCAATCACTTACAATGCAACACAGTAGGGTGGAAATTGCTTGTTTTTAGAAGCCAGTAGATATGGATCTAAATCCTTGCTTTGCCACGTGATAGTGTAGTTGTAATTGAGTAAACATTTCTACTTAAACAGATTATTACTTTTTCTTCTATAATAGAGATAATTATTTTATATTTTTACATTCTTGAAGAGTTTCCACAAAGACTAAATGAGATAATGTGTGAAAATATTCAGCATAGCACATAACTGGAGTAACTCCTCGGTGATTGTACATTTCCACTCTTCATAGCATTTAAATGAAAACTAGTGCTGTATTTTTACGCCTTTAAGAATTAAAAACTTGATTGGCACCTGGGTGGCTCAGTCAGTTAAGCGTCCAACTGGGGCTCAGGTCATGATCTCATGATTCATGGGTTCAGGACCCACATTGGGCTCTGTGCTGACAGCCAGCTCAGAGCCTGGAGCCTGTTTCAGATTCTGTGTCTCCCTCTCTCTCTGACCCGCCCCTGCTCACGCTGTCTCTCTCTCTCAGAAATAAATAAAACGTTAAAAAAATTTTTAAAAAAGAATTAAAACCTTCAAAGGTAATAAAATCACATTTATAGAGTATCTATTATCCAATTTAAAAAATTATAAATATACAGTATATCATGTATCTTCCCCAAGAAACTTTATACAGCCTTCTATGTTCAGATGACATGAAAATATTATGAATCCTTTTGTCATTTCTGATGACTGCTTTCTTCATGAGGCTTTGGAGGAAAAAAAGAACCAATATTAGTTCAATCCCTACAATAAAGAAGAATGTCCTAATTCTTAAGAGATGTTTCTTAAAGTAGTTAGGGACTAATTGTTACGATTATATGATTATATTTCTATAATTATATCGACAACTTAGTTTTCAAATGGGCTGGGAGAAAAAAATAATCCAAGATACCCACACCCTCAGACACACAAGTGGATAGGCAGATAAAGCAAATATAGCAACATGTTAATTATTGAAACAAGATGGACAAGGTTTAGGCTGTATGTTCAAAGTTTTAATAAAAAGCCAGGAGAAACTTCCTGTATGTGCCAGGCTTTATTTTGCTTCACAGAACTTACCACTCACTACTTAATATTACATTTTTTTATTTGCTTGCCTTTTGGTTATTTGTCCTTCCCACTAAAATGAAGAGTAGGGATTTTTGTCATGTTCTCTGATCCCCACAGTACCTAAAACAATGCCTAGCACAGAACAGGCATTCAATAAATAGTTTTCAATGAATGAATAAATGTATTATTTAGTTTGATTGTCATAACAAGCCTGTGAGATGGGCATTATGATCTTAATATTGCCATTCTACCTAGGAGGAAACAGACTAAGTAACTTACAAAGAAGCCAAGTAGGGGTTTGAACCCAGGTCTGAATCCAAACATTAGTGTCCCTGTTGCTTCAAAAGTAACTGAATTATGGGTCGCCTGCGTGGCTCAATTGGCTAAGCATCCGACTTCAGCTCAGCTCATGATCTCACGGTCTGTGAGTTCAAGCCCCGCGTCGGGCTATGTGCTGACAGCTAGCTCAGAGCCTGGAGCCTGCTTTGGATTCTGTGTCTCCCTCTCTCTCCGACCCTCCCGTGCTCACACTGTCTCTCTCTCTCAAAAATAAATAAAACATTAAAAAAAAAAGTAATTGAATTATTTATTTATTTGTCAAGCCTTAGTGAATACAAGTAGATAGTCAACTTATAATGACTTCGAGAAAAAAAAAGTTTCTTTTCAATATCAGTCACTTAAAATGCAATTACTTAATTTCAATCAAGTTGGTGATTAGTCTAGGTCTCTCTGTAGCCGACTCAACATTAACAAGAGTTGGCATCGAAAAGAAACCATCTATTTTTTCTTAGGTAGAGATTAGAGGGTTTTAATAAGTTTTATTGAATCAAATCATTGCTTTCATGGAAAGATTTATATAATAAAAGAGAAGAAACAATTTTCTTATTAATGTCTTCTGGTCCACTCTGTCCAAAAGGTGATTATAACATACTTATTTATGTTTAAAAATACAAAATGTAAATGACATTAATAAAGTCTATACAAAAATTAAAAGTGAGATGGGTAGCAATGAGGTAAATTCTGAAAATTCTGATAGAAAATGTCACCTATCTAGAATAAATGTAGTCCAAAATATTTTTTTAATTTTTATAAAACAAATACTAATTTTGTAGTGATTATCATTATAGAATTAGAGACACTCTGCCATTGACAAATCTTTCAATACACTGTGCCTGAAAACGTGAAAGTGGAGAAGATTAAAATAGGGGCCAACATTACAACAAAAACAATTACATCTGCTGAGAATTACACTTTTGATTCTTGTTGTCGCTTTCCTTTCTGAATTTTCTCTAAAATCTGACTTGCTCTTACTACCTAGATATTATCCAGTTCCTTTTGGACAACACAAAATTGATATCCCTTAACTACAGGCAGGTTTCACTAAAAAATATACTTCTTTTCAAACTCCATGTTCCTTGACTCTAAGTCTTCAATTAAACATTTGGCTCATTAATTTTAAGAGTGTCTTCTTTTTATTAGTCAGAGAGAAAAAGACAAATACCATACGGTCCCATTTCTATGGGGAATCTGAAAAACAAAACAAACAAAAAACCAAAACAGACTCAAATTCAGAGAACAAACTGGTGGTTGCCGAAAGGGAGAGAGGTCGGGGCATAGGTGAAATGGGTGAAGAGGATTAAGAGGTAGAAACTTCCAGTTATAAAATACACAGTAAGTCATGGGGATGAAAAGTACAGCATAGATAATATGGTCAATAATATTGTAATAATGTTGCGTGGTAATAGATGGAACCAACATTGTGGCAAGCATTTCATAATGTATATAAATGTCAAATCACTATATTGTACACCTGAAACTAATATGATATTCTGGTCAGCTCTACTTCAATTAAAAATTTTAAAACATTTTTTAAAAGAAAAAATAATTTGAGGCGCCTGGGTGGCTCAGTTGGTTAAGTGTCCGACTTCGGCTCAGGTCATGTTCTCACAGTTCGTGGGTTCGAGTCCTGCGTCGGACTCTGTGCTGACAGCTAGCTCAGAGCTTGGAGGCTGTCTTCGGATTCTGTATCTCCCTCTCTCTCTCTGACCCTGCCCTGCTCACTCTGTCTCTTTCTGTCTCTCAAAAAATAAATGAGGGGCACCTAAGTGGCTCAGTTGGTTAAGCGCCCGACTTCGGCTCAGGTCATGATCTCACAGTTTGTGGGTTCGAGCCCCACTTTGGGCTCTGTGCTGACAGCTCAGAGCCTGGACCCTGTTTCAGATTCTGTGCCTCCCTCTCTCTCTGACCCTCCCCTGCTCATGCTGTCTCTCTCTCTCTCAGAAATAAATAAAACATTAAAAAAATTAAAAAAACATTTTAATATTTTTTAAAAAGAAAAAAAAGAAAAAATAATTTTAAAAAGCATCGTCTCTTTAATATATTCTACTGGAAATAAAAAATATCAAATTTAAAATGCTTGTTTATTCAGTCTTTTGTGTCCTTGTTTTTTGTTTTTCGTTTTTTTGTTTTGTTTTTTAAGTATGCTCCCTGGCCAACGTGAAGCTTGTACTTACAACCCTAGATCAAGAGTCACGTGCTCTATTGACTGAACCAGCCAGGCCATTTGTGTCTTTAGTTTTTTAAGTCAATTTCCGGATATGCAAATCTAAAAGTCTGATCCTGACTTCTGGTAATTTGTGAGGAAAAATGATTTCTTACTTCTCTGTATTATCATCTAGCAGGGCCAGAGAGCTTCCCTGGCAATTCTTAGCGAAAAGCCTCTTTTAATTCTACATCTGTGTTTTATACTTCCTCTGTTTTTGTTTTTGTTTTTGTTTTTGAGAACACCTACAACATGCTTCAAAGAACTGTTAAATACCTTAAAAAATTTTTTTAATCTTTATTTTTGAGAGACAGATTGCGAGCAGTGGAGGGGCAGAGGGAGAGGGAGACACAGAATCTGAAACAGACTCCAGGCTCTAAGATGTCAGCACAGAGCCCGATGTGGGGCTCGAACTCATGAACTGCAAGTTCATGACCTGGGCCAAAGTTGGAGCTCAACCAACTGAGCCACCAGGTGCCCCATGTTAAATACGTTATTTAAGTGTCATTTCCTTGACCTTTTCAGTATATGTGCTGCCGAAGCGAGCACTCCTTGACCTTTTCAAAAGAAAAAGAAAATTGTCTTTTTTAGCACACACACACACAATTATTTCTTTCTGTATTTGGGAAAAGGAAGTAAAAAGACAAGAATCTGAATAATCTGAACAGTTAAATGAAATTTAGTACACAGTAAAGACTTACACCAAAAAAACGTAAACACGTATATGGATTTACTTGAATATTAGACTTTGAAATTAAAAAAAAGCACATACTTTTACATCATAGTAAATACAATCAGTTGGGAGAAAAATAATGAGTAAAAATAAACAAATAAGTAATGTGTAGGTGGTGGTTGCCACCCAAACACTGGATGAATATCCAGGTAGATGTGATTTTTATTCTCCATAGCCTGTATAATGTAGAAACTAACAGCTTGGGCCTTTTAGGTATATTATGTTATATATTATATATTTTTTATTATATTAAATCCTAGCTCTGCCATTTATTTTCCAGGAGTGGGAGGGGGGATCAAATTTTGCAGAAGTTAGTTGTCTCTCAGAAATTCAATTTAATTGGGCATCCTGTATTTTATCTGGCAATTTTACCTCCATGTGATTTGAGACAAATGATTTATTTGTGATCCAGTTAACTCATCTGAACAACGAGGATGATGGTAACATATTCCCACCTGGCAAGGCTGTTGTGAGGATTAAAAGAGATAATCCATTAAAATGCTTATATAATGTCTAATACAAGTAGATACTTAATGAATGTTATTACTCTGCTAGTCTGATAATAAACCTCTAGAAGGTTTACATACAGATCAGGGATAAAAGAGGCCAGGGTGCCTGTCACTCTGAAAGTGCTTAATTAAATCCCAGTTGAAAGAGTATCTCTACAAATGTAACTGTCAGATTATGGGGAAGTTGAATATAAACCAAAGACTACAGAACGCTAAAGAAAAGAAGGTAGAAAAATAAGAAATTGTACTAAAAAGTCTCCAGTAACTCTGACATGAACTACACACCTGTTTTCAAAAAAACTGGTGTCAAAAACCAGTGTTGCTAAATCTCTAGGCCAGTGGACTTTGTCAGTTAAGAACGATCTAAGTTAGGGGCACCTGGGTGGCTCAGTCAGTTAGTGTCTGACTCTGGATTTTGGCTCGGGTCATGATCTCATGGTTCATGGGATTGAGCCCTACATCGGGCTCTGTGCTGACAGTGCAGAGCCTGCTTGGGATTCTCTCCCTCCCTCCCTCTCTGTCCCGTCCCCACTTGTGTTCTCTCTCTCTCAAAAATAAATAAATAAACATTAAAAAAGAAAGCTCGTTTAAGTCTGTAATAACTTTCTTTTTTAAAGAATGCTAGAGCCAAAATCACTTGCAACTTTTAAATTATTTCAAAATCTAAACTTAGAATAAAAGCAAACAGATTAAAGCAAATAGATTATTTGAAGAAGTGACAGTTTTGAAGTATGCCACTTAAAAAAGGACCCTGTAATGAATATCTACAGAGAAATAGGTAGAAGTCAGGGAATCCTATAGTTCTGGGAACAAGAGAAAAGTATTTATTAACAGAGTGAAAGAAACATATGCTTTATACAAAGAAATACCATCCATGTTTTAAACAAAAGCAAAGCAACAGAAAATAATGACTACCACTGAGATTAAGCTTTAAACATTTTTCTGTTTCTCTGAGTTCTCAAAGTTGCTACTGAACAATTTTTTAAAAATGGAACCAATCTTCTCATTTATAATGAGAGTTACTTTTTAAGGCATTCTTTTAATTAATTTCTTTGTTGTAAAAAATATATATACAAGAAAAAGCCATTGAAATTAAACTGTGCTTCATACTGAAGTTATACAAGTCTTGGCAAAAGTATATGTTCCCTGGGGCGCCTGGGTGGCTTAGTCGGTTAAGCGTCCGACTTTCGCTTAGGTCATGATCTCGCGGTTCGTGGGTTTGAGCCCCGCGTCGGGCTCTGTGCTGACTGCCAGCTCGGAGCCTAGAGCCTGTTTCAGTCTGTGACTCCCTCTCTCTCTGACCCTCCCCTGCTCACGCTGTCTCTCTCTCTCTCTCCTAGAAATAAATTAAAAAAAAAAAATTAAAAAAAAAAAAAAAGCATATGTTCCCTCAAACGTGGAGAGATACATCACATAATGGAACATTAAAGCTCCAGGCATTAATTATTTAAAGAAAATCAATTAAATAGCTTATTGAAATTGATATTTAGTTTTTGGACCAAAAATAAGTGAAACCACAATGTAGACTGAAATAGATATCACAGTTAAATCTAAATAATGAAAAATGCACTCAGCTTCTTTTGTAGGGGGAGTAGATTGCGACCGGAAAAAAAAAAAAGGTATGGGGACGAATTTATTGAGCAATAGTTAGGAATTATGAATCTATTTTAAGGCAGAAAACAAACGGGGAGAAATAAACACCAAATTCAGGCTAGTGATTACCACTGAGGAAAAGGAATAGGGAAGAAGTAATATGAAACACTTTAACCATATTTGTAATCATTTATGTCTTGGTGGAGGGATTAGGGAAGAGGGGAGTTGGGACTGCGGGGGGGCAGAAGACGCAAGATATTAACACAACAAATACAGGTGGCAAGCATTTGGAAGCCACATTTCCATCCTATATTTTCCATTTGCCTGAAATATTTCATAACCATTTTTCAGTTGCTGACAACAGGCTTCTAATTGTTATTTTGGGGGTTTGGTTTGCTGATGGCATACAAGATTACCCTAAGAGCCTAACAGAGAGACACATTGTCTAGCAAGCAAAAATCCATATATATCATTATGAAGCAGCATCCAATTTAAGAAGACATATGGCGGGTTATTGGGTACTTCATTTCCTTTGGTTATGGCAGAAGCACTAATTAAAAAATAAATATGTGCTATTTTATTAAATCTAGGTATTCCCAAATTTCTACTAGAGATGCTCTCATTTCCAGAGTGATGGCTAGTACTTTAAAACTATATCTCCCAAGCCTCCAATCTGCAGCTCCAACAATTATGAGTTTCAAATCCAAAATTCCAATAGCCTCTGGGCACTGTAGAATATTGCCTTTTGGGGCTCAGTCAAATTATATCTATTATAAGCAAATATGTATTCTCTCCTCAACCCAATCTTCAAGTAATATCAGGTGAAACAAAATGAATTAAGAAAATCTGTTAAATATTAAAAAGCAGATCATCTTCTAACTTAATCATGATAAACTTTCTTTCAACCCACCTGATTATTTTTCTTTACTTTTTATTGTGGAAAATGTCCAGCGTACACAAAAGTAGATGAAACAGTAGAATAAACCTCTATGAACATGACTTCAATAACTGCAAAAACCCTGCCAATCTTGTTTCACTCCTGCTTACTTTTTTCCCCTAAAGTATTTTAAAGCAAACCCAGATATCATGCGAATTCATCCAAAAATACTTTACATACGTCACTAACAAATAGAAACTTTACTTTTTCTTATGGAAAGATAACAAAACCCTCCCGTAGTCCCCACAAAGTATGTAATACTCTCCACAGTGCAGATAATATAAACAGACAACACAACCTTGCCTTCTACTTTCATCATCCTGAATGCTTACTTAACATTAATGAAAAGCCATATGTCATGACATAGAAATGACAGCACCAAAAGCTATGAAATAAATTTAGAAAGGTTTCACATGTAAAATCACCACAGAACTCTAAGTTCCCAGTCAAGTTAACAGTTCCCAATGGATGCTCTGCCTATGTATTCCAATTCAGCGAGAAAACATACACGATGAGAAAAACTCCAGCACGTAGAACAGTGCCTGGCATACAACAGATGATCAATAAATATTCACTGCTGACTTATTCAAATTACAGCTCTAGAAGATGTCAATAGTAAAACTGCCCAAAACCAAGTCAGAGATTTGTTTCAGAAATAAAGCTATCATACTGCAAGAGACCTGCAGAATCTCCCACAAATAGAAGGAAAATGCTGCCACTTAGTAGCAGTTTGAGTAAAATACCACTAGGTGTCAGACATGAATCAAAATTTTCTGGCATGATCATCTTAAAGTAGACAAGACTCTGGAAGAGTGTTATTCATTCAACAAATATTTACTGAGCTCATAAATGTGCCAGGTGCTGATTATCCTGCAATGAACAAAACAGTCCTGGGATCTGCCTGCTGGAGTGTCTGAAGTTTATGAAGCATCATCACTTCTCCCCTCTCTGAAGTTTCAGGAATTTCACAAAGTAGGTCTCGCGTGTAGATTCACAGCCCTGTCATTCCTGTTGTGCTGGATTTTAACTTCTCTGCAAACTCAGAAAAATGTGTTACAGTGTTCTAACCACAAGCAACTATCTTTCCATCTGTGTACCTTTCCGTTTTTACCATCGCTGGAAACCTGCTCCTTACATTTTTATCATGACCTTCCATTTTAAAGGAAGACTATCAGGCACCCTCCAGAAATCACTCTCTTTCTTGCTAAGAATACTCATGGATCAATATCAAAACCCACCAGCAACCTCAACTTCCTTTTCCCCTTGACCTTTCAAAGCATTCAACTTGCCAATCTCCAACTATGGAGAGTTCCGTCCAGATGCCCACTCTGCTCCTATTCTTGGCCTGCTTTTTCAGTATAACTTATAACCCACTGACTTCTAGTTTCCAAGTTCAGCTAAGTTCTTGATACTGCTCACTAAAGTCTCTTCTGTTTTGATTCCCATTCTTTCAAGGTTGTGTTTCAAACCTCCAAAAACCTTCTTAAACTCACTATTCCATCTTGATTTCCTCACACTATCTGGATAACTTTTTCTCTTAGAGCACCAGACCCCAATGGCTGTATCCTCATTTTTTAATCTTTGCCCACATCCTTACTTCCTTCTGTTCTAGCTCAAGTAAGGACTTAGTTACCGGCTTTCTTTAGGACCCTGTTCCCCTCTTGGTCTCCTCTCAGGTGTAAAACTTCAAACTCTGTTCTTCTCTCCACTGGACAGAAATACATGTTCTCAGAAACCTATAAACGCTTCCCAAACATAAAACAACAACAAATCTTCTCCCTATCTTTCCACATAACTATTGTCTCTTACTCTACTTCCCTTCCTTTTCATACTTCCTAAAGAATAGTCTATACTATCCTCATTTCTTTACTTCCAATTCAGGGTTTCTCAGACACTGACAAGTATGCCCCTGGGGGCAAAATCTCACACCCACCTACCTGACTCCTCTGCTCACTGAGGTTCACTGCCGTAACTCAGTTCCAACCCACTGATACTTCCATATCTGGACTGCTCACTGTACTGAAACTAGTCTCATAACTTAGCAATTTGCTACTTGTCAGATTGGGTCCAACAGTATCTTTTTCATTACCATCCTAATGAATTCTCTATGACAAAGGGCAAATTACCCACTCCCCCCTTAAAATAATCACCTCTTAATTAGCAGCTCATCGACTACTGGTTGTCCTCACAGCTTCTAAAACTTATTCTCAGAGTTCATTTTCAGATTTTTCCTTCTCTGACCTGGATGTTGCGTTCCCTAGGGTCCTGTCTTTTATTCTCTTTTCAAGCTCTCTGTGCATGGTTTCATTTATCCCTAGGACTTAATTATAGCATACATAATAATGACTTTCAAATCTATTTTCAATCCCCACCTCTACAGGCCCCACACCCAAATTTCCAACTAGGGACTGAACATTCTACAGGCATCAGAAATGCAACTTATCCCAAACTAAACCCATCTCCCCAGAGGAAGCAAGTGGATACGTTTCCCCTCTAGAATCCCACAGTTAATGCCCCCTCCCCATCTATCTACTCACTCATGCCAGCAAAGCTAAGCATAATCCTCCACAAATCATCCTTAGTTGGTGACATAAAATCCATCCCCAAGTCCTACCACCAAATCTGGGCAAATATAACTTCCAGATACCTCTGATATCTGTTCCAGAACACTGTTTTTCCCTCCTCCTGTCAAGTCTTATTCATCTGTCACATCGCAAAGGACATCCCACCTGAGACCCACTTCCCCTGATTCCTCCTGTGGCGTGGTGCTGTCACAACTGTACACACCTCCATGGTTGCACTGATACATAATTTTTGACACCTTCAACGTCCACCAGAGCACGAGCTTCTGGAAGCCAGGGCCCACATCTTAAATACACACTTGTTGCATCTATACATGCCAGGAACTGTTCTAGGTTTTAAGCCACGATAATAAAAGAGGGTCCCTGCTCTACATTCCAACTGAGGCAGAAAATATTCCACAAGAAATAGGTAGTATGAGAGGCGATGACAGTGCTGGGGAGAATAAGAAGAGTGGGAAGGAGGAGGAAATGAAAGGCAGGGCTATAATACTATTTTCATGAAATGGTCAGGCACGTCCTCTCTAGCAAGTGACATTTGAACAACTATCTGAAGAAAGCCAGGTGAGAGGCTATGCTGCTCCCTTCCCAGCAATTAGATTAGTGACTTGTTCACGGCAGTGACTCAACAGATGTTTGCTAAGTGAATGAAGAGGCAACAGGAAACATATTTCTATATACCATGCATTTAGCATTCGTATGCAAATAGTTTTATTCTGAAAAGTTATCTGTTAAACTTTGAAAGCAGGGACCATAACTATTACCATTAACTTATTAGCTGTATCTATGAATCACATACTTTGAATGTTGACTAGCTGGAGAGCAATCAGGGGAAAAAAAAGGGGGCGGGGGGGACTATCCAGCCAGATGGTGCCTATGATCAAGGTCTTAAGTCAGGCAGCAGCTGGGAAAAGACAGCTCAAAATCACCTAATTACAGGGTCACCTCTGAAACATTTTCGAGGAGAAATTATTCCAGGGGACAGCCTAGAACATTAATACTCCAATCACATACTTTCCTTGACTTTTTCACCTTTAGAGCCCTATCCCCAGTTAGCTTTCTGAGACCCTGGATTTCATATTTCTTAAAGGTTTTAGAACGCTTCCAGAGACTTTTTAAATTGCATTTATTTTCTTGACCGCCAAAGTAACTTCATGCCTTTCAAAGGCTTAAAACTTACTCCAAAAAAATTGGATTTCTGACAGTGCCTACTTTAATCCAATCAAATTCCTTTCACTTTAGATTATTGTGAAAACGGTTTCCTGGAACTTTGAAAACGAAGTTAGAGATATTTTTTTTTTTAACTCACATCTAACTTGACCACTTTAGCAGTGTATTTTACAAAGAGGTTGCCCAGATTCCTACCGAACTCCAGGATCACCATGTTTTTGTTACTACTGTCCCAGCTTACACGCTTAACAGCAATGTGAAATAAGATCTTTAAATTAAAAAAAAAAAGTCTGACATTTTGTGTTAAAAGGGAGAAAGGTAAAAGATAGGAAGGAAGGCAGAGGACAATTATTTTCTTTCTTGACAGTTGGAGGTACAGACATGAACATGCTGAGTTTTGCAGCTTTGGGGAGAGTCATTTTGGAACAGTGCCAGGTCAAGGTGGTGGCATATCTCTTTATTCAAAGTCTTTACTCGACGAACATCTGAGCTCCTACCAGGTACTTACTAGGCAATGAAAATCCAACAATAAAAGACAGTTTCCTTCTTTAAATAATCTTTGTCCTTAAAGTAATGCATAAAAACACTATCTTCATAAATACAATGAAAAGTGTAGGTATGTAGGAAAATTTCACTTTGTGAATGCCGCTGACTCATTTTTGATAAGAGATACCATCTCTTATTTCTGCATTTTCCCATACTGGATCCATGCTTCAGCCATCACCCCCCAGAATCAGGTACAGGAGGAGACAGGAGGTCTGTTTACCACAGAGCAGGAACAATCACTCAGCTTAGCTGTCTCCAAAACAGGACTAGGGATTTTCCAGAAGAGAATTAGGGAAACTAACTGTGAAGCATCAAACGATCTGTTTATTCCATCTTGTACAAAATGGGCTTCCAGAACATTTGAAAATAGCTATCACTTTCTCGCCCTCAGTGTCTCTTTTGCAAGCCAGAGTTTCAAGTTCTTTCAATCTTTTCAAAAAATACATATCATAATTTTCAAATGTATGTATTTCCTTGCCATCACAGTCCTTGATTTCTGGGGCTCTCCAGTGTTTTGACCGTGTCCTATTTAACCAGAAGATCTAGGAGTCCTCGTTTCCCAACTTTTCCCACTTATCAAATGAAGAGGAATAAAATGAATATACTGAAGATAACTTGTTAACAGCAACATGTAGAATCGCTTATCTTTATGTGTGTATGTGTGTGTATATATATGCAAATGTTTATATATTTTTATAGTAGGAAACACTGCCCATAACAGCAAACTACAAATAACATGATAATTTGATTTTGTCTACTTGTCTACTTGTGTAGGATAGGATATAAAGATATTTTAATATGACAAATACATGGGCAGCAAACCTTCCAATGAAGTATTAATACCAGCAAATTGAGCTACTACTACAAGGGAATGTATAATTTATATTTGAACCATAGTGCATATACATGTAAGTCTAGCTGCTAGACAATTATATCTCCAAATACTATTAATACCAACAATATATGTCCAGGCTACTGAACATGAGTCCCTTCCATTTTAAAGGTTTCCTCACCCAGCAAGCAGAAGAAAAGCCCAAGTCCTAGACAGTTAACGAATGTAATAGGAGATTGGCCCACATTTAAGAATAATGTTAACTGGAAATTATGCTCCCACCAACCCGAAAGCTACCTGGGTGCTTAGCCAAGGAAGAGGGGAAAGAGAAGGAAACATTCAATCTCTAAGAAGTAGTTATAGACCAAATTTCACATAGATTTGTAGGCTAAAAATATAATAGCCTGGTTATGTATAAATGCAAACACCAATCTACTTGAAAATAACTTTTTCCTCCTAGGGCTCAAAAAATCTCCAGTAATGACTTTTGAAGGTCAACAAACACAAAATAGCCCAATATACAAAACAAAAACCCCAACCTACTCTGAGCTAGAACCTGAAAAAAAAAAGAAAAGAAAATAGAAACAGAGGGGCGCCTGGGTGGCTCAGTCAGCTAAGCGTCCAGCTGGCTAAGGTCATGATCTCACTGCTCGTGGGTTCGAGCCCCGGGCACTGTGCTGACAGCTCAGAGCCTGGAGCTCACTTCAGATTCTCTGTCTCCCTCTCTTTCTGCGCCTCCCCCTACTTATGCTCTGCCACTTTTCTCTCTCAAAAAAAAATGAATAAACATTTAAAAAAAAAAAAAGAAAAGAGAAACAGACTCACAAAGACTCCTGATAGTGGAATTTCCAGAACCACATCATAAAATTCTGCCTACCATGTTTGAAGAAACTATATTTAAAAAAAAAAAAAGACCTAAAAATGATAAAGAGAAAACTATAAGAATCGATTATGTACAGTTTGGTTACGTTACCCTAAAGAACTTCTAACAACCAAAATTTAAAACTCAAAATTATTAGGTATATACTGGAAGAAATTATCTAAAATGCAGCTGAGGAAGACCAAAAACAAAGAGGAAAAAATAGAGAATTTAGGAGCCATGGGGGACAGAATAAAAAGATCTAACATAGGTTTAATTGAAGATTTAAGAAAGCATTGAATAACTGAAGAAAGCATTGAAATACAGATAATATGTGAGGAAATTGAAGAGAAGAATTCAAGAGAGACTTGAAATACAGATAATATGTGAGGAAACGCTGACTGAAAATGTTCTAGAACTGATGACAGACACCCAATGACAGACACAAGAAGCTTGATGAACTGGAAACAAGGAAAATAAAAATAAATTTTCACTGAGACACATGATTGCAAAATAACCAAACACCAAAGATATGCAAAAAAATCTTAACAGTAGATATTAAAACAAAAAGGATGCCTTCAAAAAAACCAATAAACCAAAATATGAATTCTTACTAGCAAGAATATAAGCCAAAAGAGAGTAGGATATGATCTTCAATATGTTGGAAGAAAACAACAACTTAAAATTTTCTAGCAACAATCCCTTTAAAAAATGAGAGCAAAGCAAAGACCTTTCAGGGAAAAAACCCAAACAAACCAACCAAAATCCCAAATGAACTGTGACACTACATAAAAGTACTCTGCAGATAGGAGGGAAATAAATGAGTAGAGACAACATGCCCTAAAGTCCTTACATTGTTTCAGAAGAGAATAAAATATTAATTAGCATTAGACTGTGATAAACTTGAATATTAAAATTTTTAGGATAACCACTAAAAGAATCACAATATATTATTTAATCTTAAAGAGAGAAAAGAAATATAAGAAATTCAAAATAAAACAAACTTTATTATTATTTTTTTAAATGTTTTATTTATTTCTAGGAGAGAGAGAGAGACAGCGTGAGCAGGGGAGGGTCCGAGAGAGAGGGAGTCACAGACTGAAACAGGCTCCAGGCTCTGAGCTGGCAGTCAGCACAGAGCCTGACACGGGGCTTGAACCCACGAACCGCGAGATCATGACCTAAGCGAAAGTCGGACGCTTAACCGACTAAGCCACCCAGGCGCCCCAAAACAGAAACTTTAAAATAAAGTAGGCAAGGAGCACCTGAGTGGCTCAGTAAGTTAAGCATCTGACTTCGGTTCAGGTCACGATCTCATGGTTCATGGGTTCGAACCCCATATTGGGCTGTGCTGACAGTTTAGAGCCTGGAGTCTGCTTCGGATTCTGCGTCTCCCTCTCTCTCTCTGCCCCTCCCTGCTCGTGCACTGTCTCTCCTGCTCTCAAAAATAAACATTTAAAAAACTTTTACTAAAGTATGTGATTAAACAATAAGTGTATTATGAGTTATATTAAATGTAAACAGACAAAAATTTCCAAATCTGACGATGGTGAACTGCTTTATTTCAGAATCAACTCTTCTTCCACCTGTGAGCCACAACCAGAAAGGTTACAAACCCAACAAGTAACATTTGTATGAAGGCAGAGACAGGCTCCAAGGCAAGAGTGCTCAGAGGGAGAAGATTCCAGAGAGAAGGAAGTCCAGCAAGGCGGGCTCAATGTTTTACACCACTTTTCACCTTGAGCTACTTTCTGCCTCCAAAGCCACGGTGGTTCTCAAAGGGCCACTGGAACAAAACTGGGCATTCGAGGCCAGCCAAGGAAGAGAGCCTGGAAAACACCACATGCTTTCAGTTGGGGCCTCCAAAGGAATACATGGAGTGCCAGGGGTGAAAAAGAAAAAGCCCAACCATGTCAAGCCTGCAGGTGTGCTGTGCAGATTTCCTTCGAGAGAAGCTGCTGTGGGAACAAGCTGGGTGACAGCCTCAGCTGCTACCCTTTAACATCCACTGCCACATTCGCCCGGAGGCCACGTTTCCCCATGCCTGCCCACGGATTCTCAAGGGCAGCGTTTGCTCCCCAGGTGCCTCACAGAGACCTCCTTACTTGTGCTGCGGTCCGGCACCTTTCCTACCAGGGCCCCGCTTCCCTCTCTTCTTTCCCAGATGGCAGACCTGCATGCAGTGCGCTCTGAAGTCTTCCCCTGCCTCTACTGCCCCCTTCTTCTCTACCCCGCACAGACATTTCTCCCACTCAATCTCTGGCACGTCTAATGCTGCCTTGCCATCTGTTCCTGTTTGGGCATCTGTTTCTCAGAGAACCCGAACTGTTAAACCAAATGTCGAAAAGACTAAGGCCCACCTTTAGGTAAAGACAATCTCTGAACAGAGATGCAAACACCCTAAATACAACAGAAAACCAAATGTGGTAGTATGTAAAAAGTATCATTTATGATGATCAAGCTTGGGCTAGTCCAGTAACGCAAGGTTTAACAGCTGGAAAAATAAGTCAATATAATTCACTGTATCAAGAGATTAAAGGAATAAAAACCAAAAGGTTTATGCCAAAAGATGCAGAAAAATTCAACACTCCTTCATGGGAGAGGTACGTCACATTCGTAGATTGAAGATTCAATTGTTTCGAATGTTTTCAAAGAATCAAATATTGTGATTAATACAAAAGGAATTAAAATTCCAACAGGAATGTTTTTGTGGGTGTAGAAACTGAAAAACTGATTCTAAAACTTTTATAATATTGCAAATGGACAAAAACAGCCAATCCAATTGCAAACAACAGAATTAGAAGACTTACTCTAGCTTTTAGCAACATTTATTATATAGTAACGACAGTAAGATCGCAGTCTTGCTGCAAAGAAAGTGACCAATGGAAAAGAACAAAGGTTGGCAAATTTTGTGGGTAAAGAGCCCAGCAGTCAGCATTTGCAGAAGGCTTTGCAGAACACATACAGTTTCTGCCACATATTCTTCTTTTTTTAAACAGCCTTTTAAAAATATAGAACCGTTCTTAGTTTGGAAGCTATACAAATGTGAAGCACAGGCCAAACCCTGGAAAGAAGAAAATCCAGAAACAGACCTACACATATACTGATACTTTATAATCAAGGTGGTATTATGTACTAGTAAAGTACAGGCTTTTCACTAAAGAGTGCAGGGTTAAATGTGTATCCATATGGGGGGAAAAAAAATCTTGACTTCATAGTACATGTAAAAATAATACTAACAGGTGAACTGCATGTAGATAACACAGGAGAATATCTTTGTGACCATGCAGTAGGAAAAAATTCTTAAATAGGACTCCACGTATTAGCCATAAAAGGAAAGATGGACTATTTGGACTACATCACAAATAGGAACTTCCATTATCAAAATTATTAACACGAAATTGAAAGGCAACTAATAGTTGGATATTTGCTATAGAACCAACTAATAAAATCCCCATCAAGAATATCTTAAAATATTTTTTAATGTTTTTTAAATTTATTTTTGAGAGAGAACCAGAGACAGAGTATAAGCGGGGGAGGGATAGAGAAAGAAGGAGACACAGTCTGAAGCAGACTCCAGGCTCTGAGCTGTCAGCACAGAGCCTGACATGGTGTTCAAACCCACGAACCACGAGGTCATGACCTGAACCTAAGCCAGATAGTTAAATGACTGAGCCACCCGGGCGCTCCCGCCCCCCACATCAAGAGTCTTTAAAGAATTCCTACAAATTAATTCTTTTAATACTGATACCTAACAACCAAAAAATAGTAATCAACCCCATGAGTTTTCAGGAAAATAAAAATTAACCCACATTCCATACCACTGTATATCCACTAGCATGACTAAAATTACAAAGACTGACAAATACTAAATTTAGTGAGGATATGACACAACTGGGACTCTCACACCTTGTGGTTCAGTATATGTTGGTATAATCACTTTGAAAAACGATTTAGCAGTATCTACTAAATGTGACTGTATGCATACCCATCAGTCCTAGATAGACAGACCCACGAGAAATAAGTACACATATGCCCAAAAGTACATGTATAAGAATGCTCACAGCTGCATTGGCTGAAATAGCTAAGCACTGAGAAAAAAAATCTAACTAAACTATTACATATGTTCTCTTTGTTTTAAATCGACTTTAATAAAGTATAACTTACCTATAATAAAATGTACCCATTTTAAGTATGAGCTTCCTAAGTTTTGACAAATGTATAAACCCATGTAACCATTACCAGAATCAAGATAAAGAACATTTCCACCATGCCAGAAACTTCCCTTTGCCCCTTCGCAATCAATTCAGGCAACCAGAGATTGGGCTGGATTTATCTTTCCTCTCATACAAATAGAATCAGACAGTCTGTACTCTTTTGTGATTGGTTTCTTTCACTCATCAAAATGTTTTGGACAGGAAAAGCATGAGCAACAAAAGAAAAAGTACATAAATTAGATTTCATCAAAATTAGGAACGTTTGTACAAAAGGACATTATCAAGAAAGGGAAAAAACAATCCACGGAATGAGAGAAAATACATGCAAATCATATATCTGATAACAATCTACTATCTAGAATATATAAAGAACACTTACAACTCAAAAACAAAAAGACAAATAACCCCTCCCCCCAAAAAGCAGTGGACTAACGGACTTGCATAGACATCTCTCCAGAGCAGATATACAAATGGCTAACAAGCACATGGAAAGATGCTCAACATCATTAGTTATTAAGCAAGTAAATGCAAAGCCAAACCATAATGAGATACCACTTCATACTCACTAGATTGGCTATAACTTAAAAACAGAAAATAACAGGCTAAGGATGTGGAAGTGTTACCTTCATACACTGCGGGTGCAAATGTAAAAATGGTGTAGTTACTGTGGAAAACAGTTTGGTAGCTCCCCAAACATTAAGCACAGAATTACCATATAACAATGGAGCAATCCCCCTCCTAGATATATAATATTCCTAGAGATCTGAAAATAGGGACTCAAATAAATACTTGCATACACAAGTTCATAGCAACACTAATTATAATAGCCAAAAGGTAGAAACAATCCAAACGCCTACTGACGGATGAATAGATAAACAAATTGTGGTATATACATGCAAGGGAATATTATTCGACCAAGAATGGAGTATTGATTCCTGTTACCCATGGACAAAACTCAAAATCCTTACACAAAATACAAGAAGCCGTATGAAGAAATGTTACATATTGTCGAACTCTATTTTTATAAACAATCCAGAATAGGTGAGTCCAAAGGGACAGACAACAGACTGGTGATTATCAGAGACTTTGGGGAGGGGAGAAGAGTGAATGACAGCTTAATGGATATGGGCTTCCTTTTGGAGCAATGAAAATGTTTTGGGACTAGACAGGTGGTAGAAATACAACATTTCATTCATGACCTTTAATTCTATACTAAATGTCATTGAATTGTTCACTTTAAAACAGTGAACTTCGCATTATGTGAATTTTATCTCAATATAAGAAATGTTTGTGAGATTGATCCACAAGGCCATGTGTATTCTATTACATAGATATACCACAACGTGGCTATCTGTTCATAGTTGATGAATACTTAGGTTGAATCCAGTGTTTATTTATTATGAATAAAGCACCTATGAATACTCCTGTACAAATATTTTTGCAGGCAAATATTTCATTTATCTTTGGTAAATATGAATACCCGTAACATTTCTTTAAAAGATGTGGAATATACCAAATAAAATTCTATCAGTCATGAGATGCATAGGTATCAAAAATGTAACCAAATCAAAGATGGAAATCAATTGCAAATATTAAAGCAACAATGCTTTATCCTTCTGCTGAACAGACTTAAGCCAATAGGACATGTTCAGTTATGAAGAAGAAGAAAATTAAAAAACAAGTACAAAATGCTCATACTATGTTAGTAAAAATTGCATCTGAAAGTTGTATTAGGATCTTTTAATACTCTTTACCTTTCAAGGGAACAGAATGCTCTTTCTTACACATTTCCAAGGATGGAATTATGACAGTAAAGAATTTTCTGCCAAACCATGGTGGAAACTGAGAGGAAACCCTAGAACCAGACAGCGTGAGTCTATAGTTCAGTGCTGTCCCCTGCTAGTTACTTAAACACTTCATGCCTCAGTTTCCTCATCTAAAACATGGAGGTGATAATATCTACCCCAGAAAGTTGTTGAATTAATCCACACAAAAACTTAAAACAGTGCCTGGCACATTGTAAATCAGTTGCTGCCACACTATCTCCTCCTCCTCCTCCACATCATCATCATCATCATCAATATCAACATCATCATCTCTACTTCCTAAAGTATCTTTAAGACAATGTCAGACATCTGTGGATGTTCTACTGAACAGTATTAAAAATTAACAAAAATATGTAACTAGTATATTTGCCTACCTGCCAGAGAAACTCAAATTGTTTAAACTATCAGTACAATTAAAAATGGATCCCAAGGGGTTTAGTCAATGCACAAAGATATCAGCAGAGATCCATGGAACTCACTTAGTGTTGCTGCTACATTTTAGAAATAATGAAACATGTTTCTACAACCTACCACCACACTACCAACCGTGGACCTAACCATAATAAGAATTTCCTCTTCCAACAAATTTTCAGGTCCATCTTTTAGTGTTTTATTACTCTGAGGGAATAGGTTTCACCCTATGAGTGCAAAATTAGTGGCATAAAATACACCCACTTTTCTCAGCTTTCCAGAATTTACCTCTTCATTAAGTGGGAAAATGTTGGATCTCTAAGCATAATGGGTACTGTTCAGTGGGCATATAATGATGAAATGGGCCAGTTAGGTGTCACTCTCAGGAATTAGGAAGTATTATGATGACAGAGGGAGGAAGAAAGAAGATATAGTGAGGACTATACCTTATACACAGATGTCAGCTCATGAGAAAATCAGGTATAATCAAAATGAACGATGAAAGTCATTTAGATCCTCCAGTAAATACCAAAGTTTGGGTCTTTGGAAGATCAAAGCCAAGATTTTCTGGTTGTTACTCCTTCCATTTAGTAGCTTCCCAGTCCCAACTCTGGTGTCTATGCCTCTCCGGGTACCCTACCATTCTTGGCACTGAACTTGGAGATGCCCTATTGGTTTTTAGAATTCACACATCTTTCCTGGGGTGGTTTGAAGAAGTTTCTATTTCCTGCCACTAAACGTGCCTTGGTTAGAAAAGTCCAACATCAGCTACAGAGAGCTGTTTAGTCAAAAACAACAGCAATCACAAAATACTGAGAGAATTTATAAAACTCCAGTTACTTTTTGTGTACTATTCATGTTTAAACAGACAACTTGATGCCGAAGGAGAAATCCAACAGTTACTTACGTCCCTAACAAAAAGACAAACGCATTTCTGGAAATATGCCCTGTAATCACACTGAGACAGAATTTTTACTATGGAATAAGTAGAAAAGAAATATCAGTAATTACAAACTTCCAATTATTCTTATTTTGATGATTTATAAAGATCTTCTTCTCCAGAGATTTAAGGGACAACCCGACAACAGCAAGACAGTGATTATCAACAACTATCATCACCAAAAAATATTTTTCCACGTTAATGGCCCTTTTCTTGTAAATATCATTTGCATCATAATACAGAAAACTAATCAACAAGAAAAACTGATTTTAAAACACAAGACAATACACATACGTAGTCTCTAAGAAACATACCAGAATGGAAAGTTGGGTAAAGAGAATAATCAGAAAATTAAGTGGCAAAAGAGATTCCACTCAATTGCCAAAAGGAAAGAACACTAAAACAAAACCTTTCAACCGTTTCACAGAATTTTGGCATTATAACAGGATCTCTTAGGAGTCTGAATAAAATCCTGGCAATTACTTCCTCTCCAGTGATTCTAGGCTTTGACTCGGATCATTACCCTGGAGGCTTGGATTCTATTTCATTTAAAAAAAAATTCACATAAAAAAGATTTCGTAATTTCAATATGCTTGCAAATAAGTTTTATAAGAAAATGAAACTGTACAATAAAAACTGTCACATTCAGTTGAATTAAAATAAAGAACATTCAGTCCTATTAGATATAGTCTTATGGTTGGTTGATCGGTTGAGTTGAAATGGTATGAGTGCTATATGTTAACTAACTAGGCCTCTGCGGACTGACTTGTGACCCCACCACCAACTGGGATGAACAGAGCAAACTTAAGCCCTGAGGGGCAAAGGAAGCAGCGGACTACTCAGTCAATCGTCACTCCTTACACTCAATGCACTTTCTGAATTCACTGCTGGCCAGGTCATCAGAATTGAGTACTAAGTGACGGTTGTTCCTATACGATGTTCAGGGCTTCTAAGCTTAGGATATCCCTGACTTTTATGTGAATTCTTTGTCCTTTAGTATTCACAAATACGGAACAAACTTCTTCGTTTTTAACTTTCTCAAGGCAGAGAAATAGGACAGAGTAATTTCAGAACATACTATATATCCTGTTTTATCCATCCATTCTTGACTTTACAGAAGCCAAACTATCTTTTTTAAAGACAGCATTATTCTAGATGCTATGTGACATAGGGCCCCCGGGAACAGCACATCAATCCACGGGACTAATGGGAAGACAGAGGACCCACAGCCTCTTTCCTCTTGCTGATGCTGGTTTTGTGAGCCTTCCCTTTCCCCACTAACACCTATGTGTAGCCCATGCCAAGTAACATTTGGAATTCTTCCTGAACCCCAGTGCATGACAGATGGTGACACAAGAGTGGCCCTCCTTGCACAAAGGTGACAACTTATGAAGGGTCCTACCTGACCTGACATGACAGAATACTTTTGATAATGCTGAAAGAAATTGTTTTCCTCCCCTTTAACCCTTAGCATAACCATTCTAAGACCTCAAATCAGATATGGGTGTTACAAATTCCATCCAACCGGTGAGTGGATAAACAAATGGGTGGATAAGCAGTGTATTCAAACAAACTAATCAGCAACAAATGAAAGAGCAGTGTTAATACCTATACATACAATGTAGTGGAACCTCAGAAACATTACAACAAGCAAAAGACACAAACAAGTACATGTTGTATTATTCCATTTATACTCAATTTTAATCTACAGTGATAGAAAGAGGATTAGTGATTATCTAGAAAGAGCAGAGTGCTGACTGCATAAGGGAACTTTATGGAATGATGGAAAAGTTCCTTTTTTTTAATTATTGAAGTATATAGTAATATACAATGTTATATTAGTTTCAGGTGTAAAACATGGTGATTCTATAGAAAAGTTCCTTTTGGTATTAGAGCTTGATTGGGATGGTGGTTTCACTAGCTATATATTTATCGAAATGCACCTTACATATAACTGTACACTTAAGAAAAGGGTAGATATGATATTCTTGTTAAAAAGGCATAACTTGAAACTCATGATGAGAAAACATCAGACAAAGCCAAACCGATGGGCATTGTACAAAATAACTGACTGTTATTCTTCAAAAGTGTTAAGGCCATGAAATACAAGGAAAGACTGAGGCACTGTCACAGACTAGAGAAGACTAAAGGGACACAACAATTGAATGCCATGTGGAATCCCGCATCAGAGAAAAGATGCCGATAGAAAAACTAGTAAAATCCAAATACTAATTAACAATATCAGACCAGTGCTAAATTCCTAGGCTTCTTCATGAATGTGTAAGCTGTTGAACATTAGGGGAAGCTAAATGAAGGATATACGGAAACTTCTGCACTATTTTAGCAACTTTTTTTCTAAGTCTTATAATTATCTAGAAACAAAAGTTTTTTAACGGATGCATTTTACTGTGTGTGAGTTTTAACTCATTAGAGTTCATGTAAAATTAAAACAAAAACAAGGGAACATTATTAAGAAATATCCCCATTCCCAGCCTGATTCTCCTTTTAAAAACCTTATTAAAAATAATGTTTAAGTCAAGAGTAAGACTAAGTATAAGACCCCAAATACTCTACTTTTCAATATTTGAATTAATAAATCTACTAGATAAACCACACAGCATTTCCTACCTAAAACATTACTAAATTTAACAGATTACTAATTAAATAAAAATATCAGAATTACTTTCCTCAGAATCATATATGTTCTCCCACATAAGTACTAATATGTAATTAATAATAAAATCACTGCATGTTCAAATCGTGATGAGACAATGGAATCCATAAAACTCTACAGAGAAATTATTTAATTTCTAGGGCTCTCCCATCTAAGAGTTATATATCTGGAGTCCAAAAATGGTAGCATCTCATTCAGTGTTACTTAAAGAATAGAAAGACATGTAGAAAAACAGAGAAAAATTAAAACTTTTATAACATACCTCCTTTGTTGCCATTTTCTTCATCCTACAATATAAAAAAAGATGTATCCATGTGAATAGTTGTTTAACAAACTGTAGTAAAATCAAAGCAGGCCTCAATTCAATTCAAAGTGCCCTCCCCAAAATGTGACAAGAACAACCTCATTAACGGTGCCCTTGGCCCGAAGGATGGAGCCTTCATAAGGAAGGTACAAGGGGAAGATGAGTGGAAGACAAGGAGACAGGAACTGACTTGCATTGTTGTTGCCATCATTGTTTTTAAGTTACTTTAATTAATGTTCTTACCTTATATGAAAATTGAATTGCAGATTCTGGGGGATAAACAATAAAATGCCTTAATGTAAAACCAAAGCCTTGAGATGTTCTTTTCAACATAACTGTTTTGGGACCTGGCCAGGAGAATGCTTCATCTTCGGATGGTGATACAGTTTCACTTTGTTCTTTTCCATCTTTACTCTTTGATACCTAAAATAAAAAGATATTTAAAAGTTAACTAGATAACTCAATGTACTTCCTCACTTAGACAAAAACTATACATATGAGCAGAGATACAAACTTAATGGAGAAATAGGANTAATCCCCCCCCCCGCCCCAGGATGCTATGAAAGGTAATCAGATGCAAGAACCCTCGGGAATTAGAAATATAATGGCTAAAATTGAAAACACGATAGAAGGTATGAAGCTAACACCATGACCATCTCGTAAAGCACTAAGAAACACAAACTATGAAAAAAGAGACACGATTCTCTTACTAAGAACACTAAAACCGTGATCGGAGGGTCCAACAGAAATGAAAGCTAATTCGAAAATAACAGACAAGGTGTTCAAATCCTGAGCACAAATTCAGTATCCACACAGCCAGTCCTTCCCTGGCTAGCCAGCATTTTGCTCTCTTCTCTTCCACTCTTGGCTTTCATCTGGTCATGCCTGAAAACCTGTGCGATCTCAAACCAAACACCCTACTCTCCATTCCCTCCCACCCCTCGGCTCTTCTAAATGTGCAGCCTGGGCCTGCTGCCTCCTACCTCTTTCCTGTCCCTCACCACCTCATGTTCTCACTTCCATTGTAAGCCAGCTTCAATTCACCCTGTTGCCTTTCTCTTACTTCCTTCAAAGTCCCTTGATATAACCTGACCCTGGATAAATTACTAACACTGCCTGCGGTGAGCCTGCACCTATGTGGCCAAACATGAGTGGAGATTAAATAAATAAATAAGTAAATAAATAGAAAATAAATAAATAATGAAATAAAAACTAAGCTGTTTTCATTCTAAGTTCATAATTTCTATTACACTGAAAACCACGGGCCACGAGATGTGAGCTTAACTGCCTGCACACCTACCCACGTACAGCTGCGCCCAGGTTCTCTTGCCCTCCTACCCATTTGCAATCCTCCTCCAATGGCCATTCTTCTAGGGCCCCACGCATGTACCAGCTCTCTCTTACCGTTCACAAGTATGGTTCCCGCAATTCTCCTCTCTCTTTCATATCACCTATTTTCTTTACTATGTCCCGATCAGTATACACACATTTTGTAAATTCTTTAACTTTAAAATAACACCAACAAAATCTTCGAACAACATAGCCCTCTCCAGCTACCACCTTGTCTGCCTATCCTTTAAAGCAAAGCTCCTTGAAAGTTGACACTAGCTGCTCTCTTGAGTTCTTTTCCTCCCATTTTCTTTTGAATCCCCTTAGATCAGGCTTTTGACTCCATAATTCCCTTATACTGTTCAAGGTTACCAATGGCTTCCACATTGCTAAACAGCAATCAATTCTCAGTTCTTGTCTTAATGTGACTTACCAGTTGGCTCAAGAATCACTTCTTCCTTTTTGAAAATTTTTCTCCACTTAACTTCCCATACTGATTTTATTCCTAACTCATAGGCTATTTTTTTAAAATGTTTTATTTATTTCTGAGAGAGAGAGAGAGAAAGAAGAGAGAAAGAGAGAGACAGCATGAGCAGGGAGGGTCAGAGAGAGAGGGAAACACAGAATTCGAAGACAGACTCCAGGCTCCAGGCCTGAGGTAGCTGTCAGCACAGAGTCCAGCTCAGGGCTCAAACCCACGAACCGTGAGATCACGACCTGAACCGAATTTGGGAGTTCAACCAACTGAGCCACCCAGGGTCTCCACTCTTAGGCTATTTCTTATCTCTTTTTGTTACTACATCATCTGCTAAACTTCTGAAATCAGGAATATCCTGGGCTCAGTTGATAGACTTTTCTAGTTCTACTCTGTCTTTTGGTGATTTCATCCAGCCTAATGCTTTAAATTCCATTTATATACAGATGGTCCCTAATATTGATCTCTAGCCCAGCTATCTCCCCAATCTAATAGGTATCTCAAAATTATGTCTGCATTGTTGCTAAGATTTTGTATTAAATTACAATCCCAAGTACATCTCAGCAGTTCAAAATGTCATCTTTATTGGGGCACCTGGGTGACTCAGTTGGTTAAACATCCAACTCTTGATTTCAGCTCAGGTCATGATCTCATGGTTTGTGAGTTCAAGCCCTGCACTGAGTTCTGCACTTACTTATAGCATAGGTCCTGCTTGCCATTTTCTCTCTTGCTCGCTCTCTGCCCCTCCCCATTTGTTTTCTCTCTCTCTCAAAATAAATTAACTTGAAAAAAAAAATACCACCTTTATCATATGGCAAATACTTGAACATGCTTAATTTTATATTTATTATGTTTCACTAGTGAATCTACCTGTTCCTTCGGAGTGACTCACTTCATATGAAGGTGTTGAAACTTAAATAAAAAATGCTCCTGAAAGCAATTTGTGCATGATAATAAATTTATTATACTACAAAGAAAATAAATCCAAGAGACTTCTAAATCCTGAATATTTTCATCACACAGTCAATATTTGAGCTGTTAGTAGTTAGCTATTCATCAATTTCCATTTTCTCTACTTTCTGGAAAGGTAACTAGATAGTGACATTCTCCAGCCAGACTTGCTGTGAGGGCAGCTGTGACCAAATTCTAGTCAATGGAATTCTAGTCAATGGAATGTAAATGAAAGTAATATGCAGTATACCAAAATCAGTTGTATTTCTACATATTTAGAATAAGCAATTGGTAACTGAAAAAACTTTTAAAATACTGTTCAAAATATGAAATACTTAAGGTCAAATCTGACAAAAGAGATTTGCAAGGCCTATTAAATGAAACTCCAAAACACTGCTGAGAGATTTAAAGAATATCTAAATAAATGGAGAGATGTACCATGTTCATGGTTCAGAAGACTAAGTATTCTTAAAATGTCAACTGTCCCCAAATTGATCTAGAAATTGAATGAAATCACAATAAAAATCCCAGGAAATTTCTGTTTAGAAGTTAACATACCATTTCTAAAATTCACTTTAAAATGAAAAGAATCCAAACAGCCAAAACAAATTTAAAAAAGAACAAAATTGGTGTACCTACAGTACAAGACTTCAAGATTTATCATAAAGCTACCACAATCAAGAACAAAATCAACTATGGAGAGATTGTGTATTTGAAGCTAATTTATCATAAATGCATTTTAGTTTATCCTCCTTTCTAGGATTTTACTAGAAAGAGGGAGTAAGAGCAAACATCACCATGGGAGAATCAAGCTGAGTCTCAAGTAACCACAAAAGTGATCATATGATTAGGTAAAGTTTGCAGGATAAAGGTTATTATTCTGGGCTTAATAACCTAAATTAACAGTTTAGTCAAGATGTAAGGGGTGACTAGATCCTCCTTTTGTGATCCAGGTGAGAGAATCATTTTATACATGCACACAAGCAATCCCCCCATTTATTCAGTAAATAAATATTGAGAACCTACTGTGTACCCCACGCTTTTCTACCTGGTGAGGATACAAGGGTAAATACAATATACATAATTTATTTTGTTTTCTCAATTAAGCTTCTTATTTTGAGACAATTATAGAGTCACATGCATTTCTAAGAAATCACATTATGCAACTGCTCTCAACAGCAACGTCCTGGAAAACTACAGTACATATCACAACCAGGATAATGACATGGATACCATCCATTCATTATATTCAGAGCAGTTTTACTTGTATCCTGTTCATGTTTAGCTCTACGCCGTTTTATCACATGTGTAGGTTTGTATGTTCACCACCAGTCAAGATACAGAACAGTCCTGTCACCACAGGATCTCTCCCGTGGTCCTCATCCACCCTCTCCCTTCACCCCTCCCCAGCCCCTAACTCTAGGCAACCACTCCTCTGTTCTCTATTTCTATCATCCAACAATGTTATATAAATGGAATCATATAGTCAGTAACTTTTGGGATTGCCTTTTGTCACTCAGCATAATTCGCCAAGTTGTTGCAGGGGTCAATAGCTCATCTCCTTCATTGCTGAGTAGTATTCCATGGTCTGGAGATACCACAGTTTGTCTGAAGGACATCTCGGTTGTTTCTAGTTTGGAACTATTAGGAATAAATATATTACAAACATCTGTATACAGGTTTTGTGTGAACATCATTTCCACTTCTCTGGCATAAATGCCCAAGAGTGTAACTGCTAGGTCATCTGGTAACTGCATCTTTAGTGTTGTAAGAAACTGCCAAACTATTTTCCACAGTGAATATACAATTTTATATTCCCAGGATGTATGATGTATAAGTGATCCAATTTCTTTGCTTCCTCGACAGCATTTGGTACTGTCATTATTTTTTATTTTACCCATTGTTACAGGTGTGTAGTGACAGGTACTGTGATTATAATTTGCATTTCTCTAATGGCTAATAATAGAATCTATTCATGTGTTGCCACCTTATTATATAATTGTAAAGCACAAAAGATTCTTCAAGACTTAATCAAGATTAATAAATCCTTTCGTGTTATACATGAGGAAACTGAGGCCCAAGTTAGTAAAGTGATTTATCTGAGATTACTGCTAGCTAGTGTCAGGGCAAGAATTAAAATCATGGTTTCCTGAATCGGAAGCTAGAATATCTCCCCTTTGTCATATTATGTTTCTTCTCTTTTATTCTATAGTCTGAACAGATTCTTCTCCCTAAGAGCTCTTTGATCTAATTTATTATATTTTTAAATTTCACTTTCCTGTAGGACTCCAATTTTAGCACTTTAAAAACTGCCCACGTATTAAGTTTATCTTGAGTGTATTATTATGATTTGGCCCCTCGGCTCCCAGATATATTCAAGTTTTCTTCTCTTTGCCTTTGAATACAGAGATAACCCTCTTGTATTATGACTTCGTGTTTCAAGTTGCTGAACTAAGCCTGCCTTGTCTTATTCTACTCAGTTCTTCACAGAAATGGAGAGGAAGGGATGAGGAAGAATAAGCAATTTCTTTTCTGATCCCTGCAAACTTTTGAAGAATTTTGAATGCAACATAGCTCAGTTATGTCTATTATTCCACCTTCCCAGAACATCACACTAAGTCCTCTCCAGCCTCCTACCTTTTCCCCACAGGACAGAAGGGAGGGTTATACTTCTTTCCACATAGAAAAAGAAGATGAAAAGAAACACACATATGTGCCTTCTTCACTCCTTCTTCTTCTTACCCCCGGAGCCATTTGATGTGATGACTTTCTCAGAAGGGCAAACCACAGGCACACGCCGAAGGGCACAGCAGTTACAGAACCCTCCACTTAAGAAGACCCCTCCTGCAAGTCCCTCTCCACACGTGTCACCACCCCACTGTGAGCACCAAGTCATGTCCCAGCAGCATCAGAGTGCAAAGAGTGACAAAGTGACTAGAACAATGGCAGTTACATTTCTGTGGATTAAGGACTGGCATTTGATCCCCTTAAAAGACTTCATAACAAGGTCACTCGATTGAATAAATAATAGCTCAAGGTTAAAAGAAACCAAAATAGAGGACAAAAACTAACTCTATAGAGCCCAGACATAACAATTAGACAAGGCAACCCAAAGGAGAGAAAGAAGGTATAAGAGGAAAACAATCACGTAAAAATAAAGGAAATTGAACCCTCACAGATGAGAATACAAATTGGCATGAAGGAACTTTGCAGGATAATGGAAATGTTCTGAAAGTGAGTTGCGATCAAAGTTTCACAACTGTATAAATTTAATACAAACCACTGAAATTTACACTGACAGCAGGTGAATTTTATAGCGTGTAAATTAGAGTTCAATAAAGATATTTTAAAAAACACTCACATAGGTAAAAAGGACAAAGTCTAAATGTTATCCTGAGCTGTCATGAAAGTAAACACAAGAGGTACAAAAGAATGCCTACACATACAATAAATATATGACCCATCAGCTATCTTTCATAACTACTTGGACTTTAAGTAGAATCTGGATAGCTTCCTAGCAGTTTCCAGGAATCAGTCATGATAGAGCATAAAAAAGCATTTATACTGTGTTCAGCCTAAAAACTTCTAATATTAACTCTATCATATACCTAAGATTGTGTGCCCTACTCCTACTTTGAAAATATTTTAGTTTATCTTACCATTGACAATGTTATCAGTTGCCTAAAGTAAGATTTTCCTTCCTTATTTTAGGGCTGACTTTTTTTTTTTTTTTTGAGAGAGAGAGCATGCACGGGTGTGTGCACAAGCAGGGGAAGGGCAGAGGGAAAGAGAGAGAATCTCACTCAAGGAAGCTCCACACTCAGCACTGAGCCTGACACAAGGCTAGATCTCAGGACCCTAACATCATGACCTGAGCTGAAAACAAGAGTCAGGGGCTTAACTGATTCAGTCACCCAGGCGCTCCACAGGCCAGACTTTAAAGTGATACAACACCTTTTTTCTTTTAATGTTTTTATTTATTTTTGAGAAAAAGAGAGACACAGAGACAGAACATGAGCAGGGGAGGGGCAGAGAGAGAGGGAGACACAGAATCCGAAGCAGGCTCCAGACTCTGAGCTGTCAGCACAGAGCCTAACGCAGGGCTGGAACTCATGAACCGTGAGATCATGGCCTGAGCCAAAGTTGGACGCTTAACCAACTGAGCCACTCAGGTGCCCCGATACAACAGCTTTTTAAGATATTTTTCTGTTACGGTTTTGAAGTGTAATCATAGTTAAGGCTGTCGTCTGGCTAGATGTTTTTCTCTGATGACTTAGGGAGATGGCATTGACAGAGGGGAATGAGCATGGACTCAAGCCAGTCCACCTGGGCCTGGCTCCTTGATTCTCCAGCTGCGGACCTTGGACAAGTTCCTTAACATATCTGTGCCTCAGTGCCTCATCTTTACTATGAGGTTGATAATAACAGTGCATACTTCACATGCTTATGGGATTAAATGAATTAAAGTTTGTAAACTGTTTAAAACAGTAAGTCATGGGGTGCCTGGGTGGCTCAGTCAATTAAGCATCCAACTCTTGATCTCCACACGGGTCATGAGCTCACCATTTGTGAGATGGAGCCCCACATCGAGCACAGAACCTTCTGGGGATCCTCTCTCTCCCCCTCTGCCCCTCTCCTCCAAGTCCCTGCTGGTTGCTGGTTCACTCCCTCTCTCTGTCTCTGTTGTGCTGTCTCTCAAAATAAATAAATAAACAAACAAACAAAAAAAAGAATTGGAAAACAACGTTAAAAAAAACAGTAAATCACACATACTAAGCATTAGTTAACTGTTTTTTAAAATCCCAGAGGTCATCAATAAATAATGGCTTATTTCAAAAACATATCATGAAAACACTTTTCACATACTCAGACGAACTATAAAGCACAGTGTTGTCTGAAGGGAAAAGAAAAATCTGGGTTATCCATTAAACTCTCTACTAGATTTTTACAGACTTCATAGCAAGTCCGATGGAAACATGGGTTCACGGTGATTGAGTAATCAGTCAAAAACAATCGGCTAGTAACTGATAGAGCTGACTTACTCTTTCTCCTCTGTGTCATGAGTAAAAAGGAAATTACAACGATCATTTAGATATTGCTTATCTTTAAAGTACTTCCTCCATAGCTGCAATGCCACAGAGAGGTTAATCTTATAGCGAATTATTTCTCACGTTAGGTTTCCTGGTATGGCATTTCTCTGCAAAATTTTTTAACATATGTGGAAATATGATGTTTTTAAGGGCTTTTCTGTTTAAATTCCAATTGTGTAGGGCACCTGGGTGGCTCAGCTGGTTAAGTGGCCAACTTTGGCTCAGGTCATGATCTCATGGTCCGTGGGTTCAAGCCCCGCGTTGAATTCTGTGCTGACAGCTCAGAGCCAGGAGCCTGCTTCGGATTCTGTCTCCCTCTCTCTCCCTCTGCCCCTCCTCCACTCCTGGTTTGTCTCTCTCACTCTCTCTCAAGATTAAATATTTAAAAATTTTTTAATAAAAATGAAAAATAAAAATAAAAAAAATAAATTCCAAGTGTGCTAAAACATGCTTGAATAACATTTTTTTTATAAGCTAAGTATGCTTGGTAACTCTTGACTTGCAGCTTCTGTTTCTAAAGTCTCCTAAAGGTGTATCTAGATGTGTTTTTCCAAGGATTCTAGTTTTCAGTAGATATTTTAATATTTAAGAGATGAAAGATGATGACCAAAGAAACTGAAAAATTTAGATGACTTCAGTCTAAAATATTTCAAATTAAAACTTGGACTTAATTTTTAAAATGTAACTCTTAATTTTTACATTAATTATTTACTTGTAAATTCCTATAACATCTTTTTTCTAGGTTGACTTGACATGGGTCCTTTCTGCTGCTATTCCTATATGGTGTGCTTTACAATTATTTTGAATCAGCTAGTATTTTTTTTTTTATGTGATTGCCTTTCCTATTCAGAGTTCTGGTTTTTAATGTAATTTTTACATGGATGCACTTTTCTCCCTTCTGTCTCTCATTTTCAGATCCCAATATTTCAAAGACATAAGTTCTTAATTCCTCAATTTTACAACTTCACCCTCATAAAAGATAGGTATTTTAAAATCTGAAGTAAATTTAAAAATTGGGAAGAATGTTGTGAAATTTCTAGAAATTTTTAATAAACAAATATTATAACTTTGAAAAGTTTTATCTTTTTTTTTTAAGAGAGAAAGAGAGTAGGGGAGTGGTGGTGGGGGCAGTGGTGTGTGTTAGGGAGAGAATCCTAAGCAGGCTCCACGCCATCAGCACAGAGTCTGACGCGGGGCTTGATCTCACATACTGTGAGGTCATGGGGCCGAAATCAAGAGTCGGAGGCTTAACTGACAGAGCTGTCCAGTACCTTGAAAAGTTTTTTTGAACTTACTTATGACACATATAACCTGGTAATATTATCATTCTCATCAAATGACAAGATGGTAAAAGTCAGAACGTACTTCTCTTCACAGCCATTCAGCCCCATCTCCTGGGCATATTCTCTAGTTGTTTTCTCGGTGGTGGCGACAGGCTTAGACAACACCTACTTAATTCTCTCCCTAGGTCCTCCTTGTGACTAATAATAAATGTTTTCATGATAACAGGGGAAAGTCTGCATCTGTTTGCTAAAATACAGAAATCACTTTCAAAATAACAACCTGGAATGAGAATGCTAGTCTATCCTCTGGCATGTGTAAAACTTTCCTTACAATTTTAAGGAATTCCTCCTTACTACTCTGATTCCAAAAGCAGGTATGACTGAATCTAACTGGCATATTTTCTGCATTTCTTTTCTTCTTTAACATTACCTTCTAATTCTGTCATTTAAAAAACTTATTTAAGTAAGGGAGGCGGGGGAGTGTGACTAAACTATTTGCCAGAAAGAGGAGGAAAAGGGTCAATGAATAGCTGTCCCATCTCTGATGTGGCTCACTGATTTTCACTGGTATATAAAATTCCACTGTGAATATACCATATCTTATTTATCTTTTATCCTATAAAAGGAAACGGGGCTTTTTCCAGTTATTTTGCAGTTACAACTTTTTTTAAAAAGCCTCTAAGAACATCTTCCCATTGGAAGGACATCCTTTATACCATAGTTTCTTTGGAGCACTATACCGCAAGAACTGTCATCTTAAAAATGAAATTAAGCAGTTCCTAAACTCTGCTTTCACGAGATTTTCAAATCATAAGCAAAAGATACTGAACTTCTAAAATGCTTTTCTCCTAAGGATTTCTGGATGGAATTACTTAGCTGATTTAAAATAGATTCTTATTAACAATATTCTTTCCAGAAAGAGAAGGACATGGAATAAAAAATAGTACACTAAAATAAATCAGGGAAAGAAAGAAAGAAAGAAAGAAAGAAAGAAAGAAAGAAAGAAAGAAAGAGAGAAAGAGAGAAAGGAAGAAGGAAGGAGAAAGAAAAGAGAAAAGAAAAGAAAAGAAGAGAAAAGGAAAGGAAAGGAAAGGAAAAAGAAAAAGAAAAAGAAAAAGAAAAAGAAAAAGAAAAAGAAAAAGAAAAAGAAAGAAAAAGAAAAAGAAAAAGAAAAAGAAAAAAAGATACAAAGGAAGGAAGGAAGTGGAGGGAGGGAAGGAGGAAGGAAAAAACATGGCCCCATGGTATTACAGAAAGTGGAATCAAGTGAAAATTCTCATACACTTCTACCTGGGAGCAAAATCTTTCTGTAAACCTACTTGGCAATATTTATCAAGAGACTTAAATTTTATACCTTTTAACCTAATAACTAGAAAAATAAGAGATGAGGGCAAAGATTCATATTCTAAGATGTTCATTATCAAGGTATTATAAACTCAAATTGTAAACTAAAGTTCCAATAAGAGCGACAGAAAGGAATAGTTAAATACAATTATGATATAGCTATGATTGTGAAACAATTGTTAATGGCATGGTAAATGGCATGCCCAAACACAATGCTAAGGAAAAAAGTAAAATATAAAAGTCAGAGTATGATAAAAATTATATTTTTAATGTTTATTTATTTTTGAGAGAGAGACAGATTGTGAGCAGGGGAGAGGCAGAGAAACCTGGAAACACAGAATCTGAAGCAGGCTCCAGGTTCTGAGCTGAGCTGTCAGGACACTGCCCAACATGGGGCTCGAACTCTTGAGCTGTGAGATCATGACCTGAGCCAAAGTCAGATGCTAAACCAACTAAGCCACCCAGGCACCCTTATAAAAGTTATTTTAAACACACACACACACACAGAGCTATGGAATCAAGGGCCAGATTTCTCTTGTTTCTAAATAAGTCATAGATTTTCTACAATGAACATGCTTACAAGCACTAATAACTGTGCCCATCTGCCTTCAATGTTGTGTAGCATATTCCTTGCTGACAGGTTGTATTCTGAAAATTCCATCTGTGCTAACTGGCCCACTCCCTTTTTGGTGCCAAAGTCCCTTACAGCAAAACTCCCCAACCAGTGTACTCCAGTACTTCGAAGCAGTTTCCCAGGCCCTTTACCCTACAGAGCGTGCGTCCTTACCGTAGAACATATCCTACCATAGTATAATTACTTGGTTTTGTTTTTTTTTTTAATTTGTGAGAGAGAGAGAGAGAGAGAGACAGCGTGAGTAGGGGAGGGTCAGAGAGGGGGAGACACAGAATCTGAAGTAGGCTCCAGGCTCTGAGCTGGCTGTCAGCACAGAGCCCGATGCGGGGCTCAAACCCACGAACCGTGAGGTCATGACCTGAGCCAAAGTCGGACGCTTAACCGACTGAGCCACCTAGGTGCCCCTATAGTTACTTGTTTATACATCTGTCTTTTTAATCACAGAGCAGCTTCCTGAGGAGTGAGTGGGTCTATGTCATATTCCAGTGCCCAATAAAAACCTGACAGAAAGTAGGACATAAAAAGTGAGTTAATTTAAGTGAATTAATTTAAGTGAATTAAATGAGTAGAGTTTACAGAGGGAAAAAAGGATAATATAGAGGGGCCTGAGTGACTCAGTCGGTTGAGCGTCCAACTCTTGACTTCATCTCAGGTCATGATCCCAAGTTCGTGGGCTGGAGCCCTATGTTGGGCTCCATGCTGAGCATGGAGACTGCTTAAGATTATCTCTCTCTTGCTTGGCCCCTCTCCCTGTTCACGCTCTGTCTCTCTAAAATAAAAATAAATTAATTTTAAAAATTAAAAAAATAAATTTATTTTTATATAAAAATATTAAAAATAAATTTTAAAAAGGATAATATAAAATGATTAATTTAAAATATTGTTGTGGAACTATGCCTGTCTCAACTGAGACAGTAAATGTATATAGCTCTATTTCCAATCAAGTAGACAAAGATAGAGAAATAGCCATAAACCCAAATACAGATGTCTATTTTTACACATATGTTCTTATAAAGAAGCTTTATTACATGAGTTATTTTCAGAAGCTACTTATTTTCTGATATGAATAAAATCTTGTTTACTCTGGATCAGGGAACAGATTTTCTTTTTAGGTTAAAAACAATTGTACCCCTACCCTTTGGGCAGACAGGAATCTCCAGTTTAAGTTTAAATTTCAGTTCATTTTAGCTACCAACGAATAATGCAGTCCCCTTCTGAGCAGACACAATTTAACTCTGAGCGTACACACAGGACAGAAAAGACATACGTATAGAGCGTCAGGCCCGTATCATGCGGTTTCACTGTTTTGTTTGAAGCACTGTAATGATCTACAACGTCAGGGACTGGCTAAATGAACATACAAATAAATTTTCCAAATCCAATTTAATTTAGGATTATCAATGACACTCTATTGGCTACCAATGTTAGAGCTGACTCAATTTCATTAGACTGAACTATAGATGCTAGACAATTTCACAGAGTTTGACGGAGCTAGAAGGAAGCCTGGAGATCATATAATCCAACTTGCTCACTCACCATTTCACAAAATAGAACACTGACTCTCAAAGGGGTTAAGTCACTTGCCAAAAGTTACACAATTGCTGGTGACCCAAACTATTCACTGGGGTCCAAAGTGAGGTAGGGTAGGTCAGGAAGAGAGTATTACATCAGACGTGGAGTATTAATTTCCTCACTAGCTCTCAGTGACACTTGAATTTCCAGGAGAACAAGGGCATCCGACTGTTACACAGGGTAAGGCCTGCCCTGTAAGAGCCTGTACCCCAATGAATAGGAAGGCGTGATGCTTAGAAGAAGTAGCATAAAAAGTATGAGAATTACTGAATCTTAGAAAAAGGGTATTTTTTTCCTCTTTCCCTTACCTTTGGTTAAAAGGTAAAGCCTAAAACAGAAGCTCAGTATACGAGACATCAAATATATCGAGCTGCTCTGTCCGGGGGAGACAGGCAGGCAGAGTCTATACGAAACAGGCTTCCATCTGCTGGTTCTTCAGAAACTCCAACAGTCCGTTAGGGACTTAAAAATCAGAGATCTAGGGGGCGCCTGGGTGGCTCAGTCGGATAAGCATCCGACTTCGGCTCAGGTCATGATCTCACAGTTTGTGGGTTCGAGCCCCACGTCGGGCTCTGTGCTGACAGCCAGCTCAGAGCCTGGAGCCTGTTTCAGATTCTGTGTCTCCCTCTCTCTCTGACCCTCCCCTGTTCACGCTGTCTCTCTCTCTCCTAGAAATAAATAAAACATTAAAAAAACAAATAACTCTGATTGCTCATGCGCTCTCTCTCTCTCAGAAATTTAAAAAAAAAAAAAAATCAGAGATCTAGTTCAACCAATTTGTTTCACAAAAACAGAAACTGACGCCCAGAGAGACTTGCTGATGGTCTTGTAGCTAATTAGTTAGTAACATATTTTGGACTAGAACCTATGTTTCCAAGTCTCCTAACCCTGGAACTTTCCCACTACACAGCAACAACTGATAGGATGTTTCAGCAATCGGGGGAAAACATTTAATGGGTGACCCACCTTTCTTTTTCTTTTCATAATTTATGTTTTTTAAACACATAGTACATGTTATGTTTGTTAAAGACCTATTAGAAAATAGAACTAAGCAAAAAGAAAATAACGTATGTACCACTGAGAAAATGGACGTCAATATTTTGGTGTATATATATCCTTCCACAATTTTTCATATGTAAACAGATACAAATATACACTTTAGAAAAATGTTCTTCTAATCTACTTATTTTTATTTAATATGTTATGAATGTCTTTCCATATTAATATATTTATCTTTATCATATGAATAAACATTTTATTTATTCACTCTTCTTTGTCATTTAGATATGTACACTGTATACCAAACTTTTCTTACGCTACTATTACTATTAATATTACTACTATTACAACCACTTTAAAGACAATCTTTGTGAAAAACCATAAGAAGTTGTTGGGATAAATTCCCAAGAATGAATTTGCTGGCTCAGGCAGTTTTGTTTGTTTGTTTTTAGTTTCACATACAAAATTCCGAAGCGCTATCTATAAAACAAGTCAGTGACAACATAGGAGACCACTGTATCCATATTCCTGTGTATAACTGGTAGTCATTTGTTAATCTCTGCAAATATGCTCAAAGGAAAAGTGGTTCTTATTGTTTTAATTTTGTTTCTTTCATTGGTAGTGAGACTAAACATCTTTGCATGCAACATCCTATTCTTAAAGACTTATAATATAAATAACATGGACAAAAAGTATACAGAGTCTCCAGTTTGTTTAAGATTGAATTACAAAAGCACATGTCGTCATTGGAGTTCAGGACATGGTTCCCATACAAAATTATAAATGAGGGTTGACAGTAATAGCTTAGAACATGATTGTAGGAATCAAAGCAAAATCTCTGGGAACTAGAAAGAGCTTAAAATACACAGGAACTCCGACAGACTACGTGGGGAAAAAGACCCCAGATCTCAGACAGTGGGCAACAAGGTGCTCAAAGGGTCCACTGTCTCACATTCAAAGCAGACTGAGCACTGGGACGCACCCTAACGTCAGGCAGGTGGGTCCACCTTTGAGTTGCCTGGTGCAGCAAAGGCGAATGAGATGACGTGAGCGAAGCATCCCTGGTCCCCTGGGGAAGACAGGGCTTCGAGATGGAGGGAGCAGGCTGCCATCCAGTTTCCAACGTAGTAATGTGGGGTCTGCTTATGCCCTTTCAAATGCGTCACTGTTTCTTGGTTGAACCCAATTTTCTCTTACTTACTTCAAAAACCCAGCTACGTAAAAAATTCCAAATGCAGGAGGTCCTTGTTTTGTAATTTGTTCACAAAAAGTTATGGTTCAATATTAACAAGTATTTTATACACATTTTAGAGGCACTGGGGGAGCTTACTATTTAAAGGAACTCCGGGATAAAGCCTTTTGGAAAAGCAATAAATTATTTTAATCACTCCATAATTTATGTCCTATAAATATAACTGCCTTTCGACATAGCATATTGCTGGCATCTACATTATAAAATGGATCATTTTTAATAGATAATATTTTCACATAGAAGTCCTTTAATTAGCTAAAACACAGAAGTGATTCAACAGTATATCGGAAAAGCAAAGATACAACAATTTAATGTCTCTAAGACCATTTACCATTTCAAACAGGCATAAATACACCAGCTGCATATGGAGCATCTTAAAATATTATAAAGTAAGTCCAGACAATACTCATAAAAAATACAAATCCAACCTACATAAATTTTACTAAAAAATTTATGAACATCCTGAACAGCCCTTTCTATATCAAAAGAAGGGCTTTTTACATTCCTTTACACTCCTTTGCTTTGGTTATAGTACAGGTATTTATGGTTGCATTGAATGCCACAGGGCATTTCTTTAAATACTAGTGGCTAGACCATCTCCCAAATCAATTTCCAGATTTTTGTTGATGATACTGAAACTGTTGTTGTAGAAGTAATTCAAATTTTGACTACATAATCATAATTTCCACAGGACAAAGCAAGAGTCTGTCTTCTTAGAAGCGAGTCCTATTTTCCACTATCTGGATCTCCCATCTTTAAAAACCTTTATATTCGAGGAGATAATATCAATGAGTGAAATATCTAATAAGCAGTTCTTAAGGATTTCTGAAAAATGAAGGCCTGGGATTGATACTAACTTGCTTTGTTACTCAAAGACTATTCAAAGAAACTGAAAATGAGATGAGATGACATTGGTCCTATTTTATGGGTTTTTAACAGTATACTCAAAGAAATAAGGTAACTCACCTAGTTCTTAGAGGTAGTGAATGAAGGGCAAAAGATCTGAACAGACACGTCACAAAAGAGGGAATCGAAATGGTCAGTAAGTGTAAGAAAAGATGCTCAACCTCGTTAATTATCAGACAAATGCAAATTTAAGCCATAAGATACTACTAAACATACACCAAAATGGCTAAAAAAAATTTTTTTTAACTGACAATCAATTACTGGCAAGGACTTAGAGAAACAAGAATTTTCAAATACTGCTGATTGGAGTATAAATTGGTATAACCACTTTGAAAAACTGCAAAAACTATAATATCTGTTAAAGTTTGGCCATAAAATGAAAATATCCTGAGTCCCAGTATCTCAACTCGTAGATACAGATTCAACAGAAATCCACACATATAAAACTCTGTTTGAAATATTCAGAGCACCATTATTTATAAGGGCTAAAAGTTGGAAACAAGCCAAACGTCCACCAAATGAACAGAAAAATAAATTGTGGTGTATTCATTCAATGAACTACTATAAACACAATTTTTATAATTTACAGCTAATATAACATGGGTGAACTTCAAAGATAATACCAAGTTAAAAAAAAAAAAAAGTCAGGGGTGCCTGGGTAGCTTACTAGGTTAAGATTTAACTTCGGCTCAGGTCATGATCCTGAAGTTTGTGGGTTCAAGCCCTGCATTGGGCTCTGTGCTGACAGCTCAGAGCCTGGAGCCTGCTTCGGATTCTGTGTCTCCCTTGCTTTCTGCCCCTCCCCCACTCATGCACTTTCTCTCTTTCTCTCTCTCTCTCTAAAAAATAAGTAAACAAAAAAAAAAGTGGAACACAAAAGGGTACATAAAATGTGATAGCATCCATTAAACTCAAAACAGGCAAACTAATACACGGTGGTTATCTTCAGAGGAGGGAATAATGACTACAAGGGGTGGAACAGACTACTAACGAGCTGTTCATTTCCTATGGCTTGATCTCAACAATGATCCACAGGTGTGTTCACTGCGTGAAATGCACCAAGCTACCTATTTATGATTTATGCATGTTGTGTATTGCTGCATTTCTATTTAAGATGTTTATGTGTTTGTGAAAAAGTGAATCTGACTATGTTACTGTCATGCTAAAAGCCCTATAGCAGGCTTCCCATCACACTGGGAAGGAAATCAAACTCTTCCCTTACAGACCCTCCATGACCTTGGTCCTAGAGAGGACTCTGACCTAATTCCCTAAGTCCTCTCCCCCTGTTCATGGGCTCCTGCCACACAAATCTCAAACACACCAAGCTCTTTCCCATCTTTGGAGCTTTACTTTTGCAGTGTGCTCTACCTGAGTGCTGACATTTATATGGCCTGCTTCCTTAATTCAATCAGGATTCCGCCAAGACATCATCTATTCAAAGAAGTTACTCTGCTCAGAGGTGCTTTTCCTGACCACCTTATCTATCTCTCTGTCACTCCATCCTGCTTTATTTTTCCTCATAGCACTTAGCACAATCTGAAACACATCTGTTTGATTGATTGACTGACTTTCTGTTCCACTCCCGCACCATTAAAATATTAGGTCCATGAGAGCAGAAACTGTTTTGCTCACACCAGACAGTAGCACAAAACAGATACATAGAAAAATGTGTACTGAATGGAGCGTGAATATTTCTTTTCCTACAAAGGAAATGTTTTATTTATAATTATTTGTTTCTGTGTTTATTTGTTTAAGTCTGTCTCCCCTACTTGATTATAATCTCCAAGAACACAGACATACATGCTCAGCATCTTATAGCTGATACTTAACACAGAAGCCAGGTAAAAACCAAGTATTCGATAAATATTTGTGGGAGCAACAGATGTACATCAGTGCACCACTGAAACTTCATTCTTCCTAAGCTTACTGCAAAATATGCATTGTAACACTTGAGTCAGCATCTAAACATCAGCACTACTGCCTGAATGACGATCCTTTCATTTCAAGGCCCTAAAAAGCACCATTTCTCTCTCACCACTAGGTGTTCGCCCAGAATCATTGACTTAACAAAGTTATTTTGACTGGTCACCACTATTTACGGTGAGCTTAATATAAAGTCTCATTCCCTCCTGTGCAGAAAAGAGTTAACACAGGAGGCCTGAGGCTGCCATCCTTCAGAGAGGCCAGCTTCCAAGGCTGGTCCTATGCTGCCATCTGGGCATTTATATTCCAAGAGGTCTCCCACGGTTCCCTAACTGATGAGAGCGGCTCACTGTGCCTCAACTGTGTATGCAGACGACGTGGTTTATGCTGTACATTTGCTTTCCTCCTGGGAGTCTGGAATTTTGGTGCATGCTGGGCAGAAGGTGATGGTCTCCAATGAGCTTCCCTGGGAGACACCACCTCACCTACAAGTCACGTTTTGCTGTTAGAGGAATTCAGTGCACTGTGCATGATTCCACTGGGAGAGACTCTTGGAAATTTGTGTGGTTTTCCCTGGGCTTTGTCCCGTAGGCCTCTTCGTTTGCTGATTTTGCTTTGTGTCTTTCGCTGTTATGATCCACAGTTCAGTACTACAATATGCAGAATCTTAGAAGTCCTCTGAGCACATCATCGAACTAGAGGGTTGTTTGGGGGAATCCCCAACACACTTCCCAATTCTGAAATGGATTATAATCAGTCCCAACTATAGAAAGACAAAAGAGGAAAGAGAACAGTGATCTCCACCTTCTGGTGTTTATGCCTATATACTGTCCCCTCCCTGTGAGTATGATTTGCTTCTAATGAATGGAATTCAGCAAATGTGATGGGATGTCACTTCTAAGATTAGATTACAGAAGACTGTGACCTCTGTCTTGCCTGCACTCTCTCTCTGGCTCTTCTCCCTTGCTCCTTCTTATGAAACAAGCTGCCATCTTGCGAGCCACCCTCTGGAGAGGTCCATGTGACAAGAAACCAAGGACAGTCTCCAGCCAACAGCCAGCAAAGAACTGAGGCCCTCAGCCCAGCAGCCTGTGAGAAACTGAATCCCACCAGCAGCCACGTGAGTGAGTCTGGAAGCAGATCCGTCCCCAGAAAAGCGCTCAGATGATGTCAGCTCTGGCTGACCCTGAGTGTGGCCTCATGAGACGCTCTGGGCCAGAGGACCCGATGAGGCCGCGCCTGGAATTTGGACCCGCAGAAAGTCAGACAATAAATGTTATTGTTCTAAGTCACTGAATTTTGTAGGTAACCTGTTTTTCCATTGTAGATAACTACTCTACCACCTAAAACAATGAAAAATCGAAACATACGTAAAACAGTGATTTCCAGACATTGGACATCAGACGACAAAGGACAGCGATTGCTGTAAAAAAAAGGAGATCAAGTGAGCACTACTGCCCTAACGTACCACACAAGAGAGTGTCAAGGCCACAGCACACCTGGTGGCCTCCCTAAGTTCGATGAGGCCGCAGTGGCCAAGCTCTCAGGGAGGGGTATGAGAAAGAAAGTGGAGCGGGGAGGGAGCCCTGGGTCCTCCCCACACAGGCTTCAGCTGAGTACTAATGAGCTTTTAAGAGGAAACTGGCCACCACGAGAAGACCTGGAGAGACAGGTCTCTGCAGCTCACGCTGGGAGAGGAAGAGGGCCAGTTCCCGCCAGGCAGCGTGGGGAAAACCCCAGAAGCCGTGGGCACCAGGTAAAATACTCCCAAGTATATTGCTTCACCGGGGGGACAATATTAGCACTAGACAAGGCTGCTCTGGTTCCAGTAATAAGCCTTAAAAAAAAAAGGAAGGAAAAGAAAAGAAAAATGATTATATGCCAACAGAGCCACAGGCCAACCTATACTGGTGCATGGGCGAGGACAGCAGGAATGGTTCTGAGGGTGTTGGATCAGGCGTAGAACATAAAGCTGGGTAACAGTTAAGATGAAGCACTTTTAGGGGCGCCTGGGTGGCTCAGTTGGCTAAGAGTCTGACTCTTGATTTCCATTCAGGTCATGATTTCAGGGTTCCTGAGTTTAGGCCCCAAGTCAGGCTCCACAGCTGGTGGCACAGAGCCTGCTTGGGATTCTCTCTCTCCCTCCATCTCTGCCCCTCCCCCACTCATTCTGTCTCCCTTCCTCTGGCTCTCCCTCCCTACCTCTGTCAAAATAAAGAAATAAATGCTAAAAAATAAAAAGAGGAGGCACTCCTACTTGGCACAGGGTTTAAGACCGAGCCAGGGAAGCAGACAGCAGAGGCTCAGGTACACCACGGGGACGGCTCCAACAAGCTTGGCAGACGTGCTAGCCCATATTAAATGAAAGACACATGCCGCAACTGCTGACTGTGGTGGAAGGGACAGCTCTCAGCCAGACGAGTGGACATGCTAGGTGGGCCTAATGGGTCAGACCAGAGCGCCAATCAGCGAACCGTGTTCCTCGGGAAGGCCTGAGGACACTGCACGTAGCAGGGCAATTTGGAATGGCCCGGTGTAGGTGGGTCAGCTCCTCGGAGCAGCTGGGTGCTGTCGTGCCCCGCAGGCCAGCACTGACAGTGGAACATCCTGCTACCCGTCTGGGCTAAGATCAAGGAGCAATGGGGATGTTAGGACCACGGAACAGCAGAGCCCAGGAGGCAGCATTTAACATTTAGAGTCATGGTGGAGAAATTCAGAGATGAGAATCAGAATGAGAGTGGCATCCAGGGGGCCTTCACCCAGAATCCGCAGCGACAGGGGATAAAACATGTCTCTCCTAGGGGCGATCGGCACCGGCTCTCCCCCGCCCCTGCAGAAGATGGGAGTAATGTCCCAGGAGCAACAAATCTCATTAGGGCAGAGAAGGGGACAGCTAAGGCTCTGGGCTGCTGGAAGATGGGTGAGATGGTCTTGCAAAGGGGAGCTGGGTCAAGGGGCAAGAGGGGGTGTGGGGACAACAAATAAAGGGCAGGGTGCTTCCCCGCAAGAGGAGAAGAAAAGAGAGAGACCCTACTGGAGTGTTTGTGGTTTTCTTAACTTTTTCTCTCTCTCTCTCCCCTCACTTCCCTATCCCACCTTCTCTTCTCCCGCTCCTCTGATTCCCTGTTCAGGCAACATCTTCTCCAGCACTCCCTAAACTGGCCTTCAATTAGGAGCAAACTTTTTTCACATTATGAATGTAGCTTTATAATTCCCATTTCATTGACTGATTTTTAGAGAGAGAGCACACATGCAAGTGGGGGAGAGGGGCAGAGGGAGGGAGAGAGAGAACCTTAAGCAGACTCCATGCCCAGTCAGCACGGAGCCCGACACGGGGCTTGATCTCAAGACCCTGGGATCATGACCCAAACTGAAATCAAGAGTCAGATGCTCAACCAACTGAGCCACCGAGACACCCCTATATTTCCATTTTATAAGCTGAAATGTTGAACACTATACTCTTCAAATAAGAGCTTGAGAGTAGTATGTATTGCATTTGGGGGGGGGGGGGAATTCCAAGGCACTATGTTGATAAAACTAGTAAATTCTGCAGCTCCTACATTTCTGTTGGGACACCCTTGGTAAAACTAGGTACTGCATACTTCAATGCACCTACTATGAAGCTTGTATTAAATAAATGACAGGGGCTGGGCTGCCTGGGTGGCTCAGTCAGTTAAGTGTCCGACTTCAGCTCAGGTCATGATCTCACGGTTCCTGGGTTTGAGCCCCGCAACAGGCTCTGTGCTGACAGCTAGTCAGAGCCCGGAGCCTGTCTTCAGGTTCTGTGTCTCCCTGTCTCTCTGCCCCTCCCCCGCTCATGCTCCATCTGTGTCTCAAAAGTAAATAAAACATTCTAAAAATTTTAATAAATGACAGACTTTCCCGTTCATCATGTAAACCAAAAGTCACTATGAATGGTACCCGGCATCGGCAAGGGTCCCCCTCAGTCATGAGTAAACATGGCACAACACAGGAGTTGAAATTTCATTCCTCAAATATATAGCAGCATGTAAAACACATCCTGCTTTTCTAAAAATCATTTTTTCATAGAACTAGAAGAGAGAAACCCTGGAACCATCTAACCAGTTTACAGATAAGAACACTAAAATCCAGAGAGTTAACAGAGTTGTTCAGAATCACACCACCAAATAATGGTAGGGCACACGGCACATGTAGAAGCCTCTACTCTCAGGCCAAAGCTCCTTCTTTCCACCAGACCATCCAACTCCTCAAGCAAATGGTTTTCCCCAAAGGTGGGGAAAGGCAACATTCAAAAGCTCATGTTTTTAGTGCTTCTTTCCTTGTAATCAAGCCCAACTATCATCCAAAAGTCTAATCAGATGAGTCTGCCGTTCCATTCACCCACAGATCATTTGGTCTTGTCATTTACATGTCTCTTCCTTCAGAGAATTCCGCTTTGTCTTTCTTATTCATTTAAGCCTGGGTTCACCCAACAACCAGAGCTCCCAGGCAGAACATCTAGGCCAAAGAGGGCAGGACAGAGTTTGCCTCTGGGCGTTCGGGTTACAGATGCAGAGGCAGCTGGCTCATCCATAGGAACCACATATTTAAACTAACCATCCATAGGAACTACATATTTAAACTAATTGCTTACCCTTCAAACCCAACCACTTTTTGAGCTCAGAAGCAATTATGCGTACTGTTACATGAAATTAATGATGCTACTTCTTAAAACTTTGTTTCAACATTAAGCTCTGCTCACTGTAGGCTCCGTTTATAATTACACTGTTTATACAGCATGGTCGCCACGTCAAAGTGTATTCACACATGGATATGCATATTAGCAATGCTGAAGGTTCAGTATCAGAACCAAGGAAGAGCTAAGAAAGTGACATCAACTCACCCACAGTACAAAAGACACCTAAAACTCACAACCACCAATAGTTAACTGCAACTCCTAATTCCCCCTTCTTCTGTTTTCTTACCTGTCTTACCCTTAGTCTTCAGCCTTTTATCTCTCCCTTCCTACCGTGTATCTCTCATTCCAGACATTCCTAACCCTTCTCTCCCCTCTCTGCGCTCCTACTACTTTTTTAGTCCGCTTTCGTCCACCACTCCCTAAGTTGGCGGTCAGCTGATCATATATACGTATTTCACTTTCGTCATTTACATTCTTAACGCAGCTTCAGAGTTACCAGTTTCAAAAGCTGACGCACTGAATACCACACTCTCCTGTAGGACAGAGGCAGTATCGCGGAGGCTTGGGAGTGTGACTCCCTGGGTTGCCTCCTGGTCCTCGGCTTCTGAGCTGTGTGGCCCTGGGCAAGGGACTTATCCCCTTGTTTAATCTGTTTCCTGTAAAGTGGGGGTGTAAAAACAATATCATCTTGACAGGCTTGTTATGAGATTTAAAGAGTGTTAAATATGTAAAATGTCTGACACATCGTAAGTACCCGCTACATGTTAGCTATTTTTCTCTCTCACAAAACACTGAACTAAAGGGGCGATCTGAGTGGCTCAGTCGCTTAAGCCTCTGACTCTTCCTTTCAGCTCAGGTCATGATCTCAGCATCATGAGTTCGAGCCCTGCATGGAGCCCGGTGTCAGGCTCCGCTTTGGGCATGGAGCCTGCTTAAAAATCTCTCCTCCTCCCTCTACCATTTGTACTCTCTCTCTCTCTCTCTCTCTCTTTAAAACAAAACAGAACAAAACACTGAACTAAAGCTCCTTGTGACATTTTTCAGCATTTAGAAGCTTGGTGTTATGGAACTAGTCATAGCGCAAAGAGGCATTTTTTTCCCTCCTGTGCCTTAAATGAAAACTTCAGCTCACAGTGGTGATGAGGCCCTGCTCCTTCAATTTCTGCCCTCTCCCCCATCTCACCTGCCAACTCTACCCATGGAGCACCAGCCCTTGGCGCACTGTGGCTACGCTGGTCGTATCCCTACGCATGTACGTGTTTCTGCTAATCCCATAGCCAGCCTGCATTCCCGGCAGGTTTCTCCTGGGCTCCTCCCGCAGACCACACTATGCATCTCCCATACAAGGCCCTGTGTGGGGAAGTGAGCCGAGAGCATGAGGAAAGAGATGACTCAGAAAGCACGCCACACAGCTGCACAGAGCTTGTCCTGCAGGTCAAGCCAAGAAAAAAGTCAATTTACACCATTCTGCCTAGTAAAGCCAAGCCATCAGTGTCCTTAAAGAGACGTCTTCATTTTCAGGTTTCCTGATTAACACAAAATAAAACAAAGCAAAAACAAAACAAAACAAAAACAAAACAAAACAAAAGAAGGGAGGCACCTGGATAACTTCAGTCAGTTGAGCATCTAACTTTTGATTTTGGCTCAGGTCATGACCCGGGTTCAAGCCCCATGTCAGGCTCTGTGCTGAGTGCAGAGCCTGCTTAAGATTCTCTTTCTTTATCCCTCTGCCCCTCTCCCCGTTTCAATTTCTCTCTCTCTCTAAAATAAAAAAAAAAGGAGAAATTAACCACTTAGAATTTTTTATAAATACAATTTAAATCATGTAGTAAGTGATAGCCCTATCCTTAATTTTTACAGAAAGATAAAATGGAAAGTAATATTTAAAGGAAAACAGTCAAATTAAGCATTTAACTCTTTCCATCATTTAAGGCAGAGCTTTACTGTACACGAGAATCGCCAGAGAATCTTGTTAAAATGCAAATGCTGGCGTGGGTCCTGAAAGTCTGCATTTCCTACAAACTTCGCAGCCACACAGATGCTGCTGGTCTGTGGATGACACTTAGGACTAGCAAGAATTTAAGGTATCTTGAGTGTCAAAAGGCCTATTCTTAAGTTCCTAGCTTATCACTTTAAAGCCTCCTTCAACTGGTGTTAGAAGCAGCAGCTTGTTCTTTTTTTTTTTTTTTAATGTTTTATTTATTTCTGAGAGAGAGAGAGAGCACATGAGCAGGGGAAGCTCAGAGAGAGGGATAAACAGAATCCAAAACACCCTCCAGGCTGAGCTAGCTGTCAGCACAGAGCCAATGCGGGGCTCAAATCCACGAACCATGAGATCATGACCTGAGCTGAAGTCGGATGCTCAACCGACTGAGCCACCCAGGTGCCCTAGCAGCAGTTTGTTATAACAGCTGGAAGGAAGGGACAGAGTGAGCCGTAGATAGGCTACCGACTGCTTCTTAACAATAAAGGAGCAAAGAGAGGAGCTGAAGAAGAGGAAGGAGTTTCAAGGGGGAAGCAATTTAAAAAAAAAAAAAAAAGGTTCTCTGCAGACTCTCTTTCTGTCTTCCATTTGGTTTCCCCAAGGAGAAGATGAAAAATGTATGCCTGGGTTCTCAGTATGGTTATTTCCCGGTTTCCAACTCAAGGAATCCAATCTGGATCTTCTTCCCTGAAATGGACTTACACAGAATGACTATTTCTAGTAAGTAGTAAAGTTTCCAATCGTTTTTACAGTCTTCTTTCAAAGGAAGAAAAGTATCTTCGTTAACGGTATGATTATTTTTCCCTTTGGAAATAATTTTACCACAAATGTAAACGGAACACTTCACTGAGAAGGAGACGTGTGAGTAAAAACCTGACGGAGGTGAAAAGGCATGCCATGCAAGGGTCTGGGAGTAGAGCATTTCAGGAAAAAGGAAATGGAAGCAGAGGCCTTGGGATTGAAACAGCAAGGAGTCCAGTGAGGTTAGAGAAGACAGGGTAGAGAAATGTCAGTGGAAACAAGGTCATGGCGACGATGCAGGAAGGGGAACGAATCACACAAGGCCCTTGGCTTTTACGCAGACTGACCCTGGCAGTCTTTGGAAGCTCTGAGGGGGGCACACATTGCAGCATATACAGCAGGGTATACTGTGGGCTCTATGCAAATGTATACAAAGAGTGATAATGCCAGGATCTTCCATGCCTGGCACTTCTGAGTACTCCTTCTGAGTTCCCTAGATATGTGGTCAGGGACTATCAATTGTCGCTGGGTTTGCAGGGAAACCAAGAAGTGGGTTATTGCTTATGTCATATACATGAAACCTTAATGGCAAACTTCTTTGTATGACTGAGCTCCACTACCACCAAACACTCAGCCCCTAGTTCTAAATACTGATTAGAACATTTGGAATTTCAGACACCAAGGTGGAGAACAGACAGAAACATAGCATCCTCTCTTCCTTTGAGAGGAATGGTGCTGTGTGAAAGGACAGTATTATAATCTATAAAATTTTAAAATTCACTTCTCTCTCACAAAGTCTAAGAACACCTAACTTTTATAAAACACATTTCTATATTCAGAACATCTTAAAGTCATGCTCTAAAAGTATTATTACTCTAGGGGCGCCCAGGTGGCTTAGTCACTTGAGCAACCGACTCTTGATTTTGGCTCAGGTCATGATCCCAGGGTCATGGGATGGAGGCCTGCACTGGGTTCTGTGCTTAGCATGGAGCCTGTTAAAGATTCTCTCTCTCCCTCTGCCCCTCTCCCCTGCTGTATACTTTCTCTCTAAAAGTAAAAAAAAAAAAAATAATAAAAAGTAAAAAAGTATTATCACTCTAAAAAGTAACAAATAAATAAAAGTATTCTTGCTCTAATCCAGTACTTGGTATTGTATATGCAAGTATTATATATGCAGGTATATGGTATTGTACATGCAAGTTATCCTAAACAGTGAAAACAATTTTAATCACAAAGATACTCACCATATTTTATTTATAATCGCAAAAAACTAGAAGCAATTTAAATGTTTAGCAACAGTTAAATGATTAAATATATTGAATAGTATAATATATAAAATATTAAGTACACTATAATACTATATATACATAATAAACATTAAATATACCAAGATTACATTAGATGTATATAGGTATTCTCTAGAATATTACGTAGCCTTTGAAAACAATGTCACAACACGGCATATGTCAACAATGTGCATGAATACTATGATTATAACTTGCAAAATACACATGCATTGAGGGAAAAAAACACTAGGCAGTCAAAAAACTGCAGTATACATATCAAAATATTAATAAGAGTTGTATTTGAGTAACTGAACTAGGTAAATCAATTTTAATTCATATTTTCCAATTTTTACAAGTGACTCTGCACTTTGCTTACAATTTAAAAAAATTAAAATAAAGGGACCTCTTTGCTCCCATCTTTTTATTTCCAACATAGATCTTCTATGAGATCACCTACATATATGCTACACCAGCATAGAATATATTATAACTACAGTAAGCATTATTAAGCACTTCTTGTGTGAGGCACTGGGTTAAATGCTGGACCCGGGTCATCTGACTTAACCTTCACAACAGTCTGTGATGAAGGTACTGCTGGAGATGAGGAAGCAGAGGTGAGTGATGCGGGGCCATCTGCCAGGGATGCACTGGGCCTTGAACCCAGCTCTCATCCACAGCCCTGCACTGCCTCCCTCCAGCAGTACAAGTATTTAATAAATAACAGACTCCGAATCAGAACTCCCCAGCAGCAAGCTGAAGAAGTGTCAACTGACACCCGTGCCCACTGAGGCACCCTCCTGTCCCCATGGAATCATTTATCTTGTCTGCTGCTCCATCAGTCAGCCTGATCTCGCTCCTCACCCCACCTTTTCCTTTACTCGTCTTAGTTATCTCCTACATGTCCCTACCTGGATCACAAACTTTCCAGCATCAATCTTCCACCACTTTGCTACAGTAGAAAAATCAACTGCTGCCCTGAAGTTTCCTAGAAGCCAGAAACTACACATGGGAAGCCTTCAGCCACGTTTGGCTGCAGATGTGTTTTGCTTAGATCTCAGTATTTTAAAAACCTTGAATTAGTCACTGACACTTAAAAGTGAGGACGAATTCACATAAAAATGCTAATTTTAAAGTTTCTCTTAAAAACTAAATGACTGACAACAGGAGTTCCAAAATGATATCAATCTCCTGAAACAAATTCTCCAGTTTGCCACAGTCTCCACCAGCCCCTGTTGTCTTATACCTGGCTCTCTTCAACTCTCTTCACTCTTTTAAAATATTGTTTTAAGTTTATTCATTTATTTTGAGAAAGAGAGAGAGAGAGTGCACACATGCTTGGGAGGGGCAGAGAGAGAGGAAGGGAGAGAATCCCAAGCTGACTCCATACCATCAGCATGGAGCCTGATGTGGGGCTCGAATTCACAAACCAGGATATCATGACCTGGGCCGAAATCAAGAGTCAGACGCTTTAATGGACTGAGCCTCCCAGGTGCCCCTCAACTCTCTTCACTCTTATGGAACCTGCTGCCTAGCCCCAAAATCACGGGGTCTGTAACCTCCATCGAGTACTTTAAGTGGTGGCGTAAGGGTCCAGGAGCCATGATCACATGCCATTTTCACTTTACACTAAATTCTGCAAACTCTTCTGAGTGATACCAACAACTACATGGCCTATTGTTGGATCTAAACCACAGGGAAAACAACAACAGCAATCCTACAAAACCCCAGGCCATGGCAGGTCCAAAAGCGCTTTCTGTTACCACTTACTGGATCGACTCATCCTTGGATTCTGTTGCTAGTCAAATAGTCCTCTGGGATTAGTCAGAGCAAAGTCTTGGCAAGGTCCTAGACCTCAAACTAGGAAGTATCCTGATGGTGAGACTCACTAATAAGTCCAGTAAGAGCTGTGAACTAGTTATGAAACACTCACTTTTGTTTTGGCTTTTTAAGTTTCAGCTTTGGTAGGTTCCTGCTATTATGAATTTTACATGCTAAGATAATTGCAGTATCTATCTTCTTTTATTCTCTAAGTAGCCATTCAAAATCCATATTTTTACGGTAATGTAAATCCATTAGGAGAGAGCTAGAGAGTGCACTGAGAGATCAATCTTACGCTGGAAGAAACACAGACTACATGACCTTTCCCACCTCTAATTTCTGATACGTTGGTTTACTGTGCCCAACAATGAACTATGAAAAAATCTTTTCACCATTCCAGAATAGAGAGAATAGGACATAAAGAAAAGTACTGGAGACCCAAAAGTCCCGCTTAGAACTAAATTCACGTCTCATAAACTTCTGTTCATGCTCTGTTTATGGGAGAACCGAGAAACGGTGCTGTGTTTGGAGGGGGCAGGGTGGGCATTTCATTTATCATTCACTGCTTTCAATATTTTAAATTTAGCTTTTCCTCTAAATTTCAAACAATACTAAAGAACACTTTTAAGCAAGGAAGACGAACATGCACAAAGGGATTCATAACCCTATAAGGTAAGTAATTCATAGTTTTTAAAGATTCACCAGTAACTAGAACAAAGCTACCATCCAGTATCTTTCCATTTCATGAGAGATGCTATTATGCTGAATACGTGCAGGGCTATTAATGACTTACAAAAGCCGTCTGCACCTGATAATAACAATGGTGATTGAAGGTTGAAGGGAGAAATATAGAGTTTTTGCTTATTAGGGGAGAAAACTCAAAAGCATATGGCAACTCTCATAAAAAAACATACTCAGCAAAGTTTCTTTATTGCAAAATAACTATTTCCTAAAAACCTATTCAGGAACAGAATAAGTCCAAAAAGGAACTTCGATTTAATCCCACAGTGAAAGAAATCAACCACATTGCATTAAAAATGAAAAACTAGCTAAAAAGCAACTCATTCCAAAACCTTGCCTACCTAACTATAAACACAATAAGAAACCTCTCCAAAAACATGTAACATTTACTTTGTGTTACATTCCTATTGCTTTAATTTTTCCTAGTTTTATTTTTTAAGGAATTAATTCTAACTTCCCCCTCCCCCACACAGAAAGCTTGACAAAGTCTCATCTGTGCAACTGAAGAGCTCATTTCATTCTTTTAAAGAAATTCACATGATTAGAGTTGAGATGTGCCATGTTAAACAAGGAATGTGACACAAAATAACAGTCTAAAAGATTACTTTTTCACTGTTCTGGGAAGGCACTGATTTTATAACCGGCATTTTCATTGATTTTTTTTTTTTTTTTTGCTGTATCCATGATAGCAGTTTTGAATTAAAAAGCAAAGATATACACATCTATTTATCAAACAAACCTGACCACTCCACGCACAGTACAGATTGCAGAATAAGCTCCAATTGTGGTTGATCATACAGTCGAAAATCCTGAACTGGGCCATGACAGCTAACAGCACAGTGTGCGCGTCTTCTCTGACTCAGCTCCGTCAGCACCGGGCGCTGTTACCAGAGCTCTGCAGTGATGCGAGCCGCAAACATGCGCTCCCCCTCCCTTTCCTGTCTAGGCGGCATAACCGACTGGCAGAACTACATCATCTTCCCAAACACTGGGACAGTGAGATTACGACAGCACGAAGGAAAGACTTCTCACAAACGCCTTATTCTGTATTTATTATCATCGGAGGTTTAAAAGGATGATTCCTTTTTCCTTCTCTCCGGAAATCGCAGGCTGGCATTTATGGAGTCAATGAAAACACATCTTGGGAAGCTGGTACAATAAATCCATCGTGCTGACAACACCCCACAACAGACTAGCTCCCCATGCAAAGCTGGGGCGGCAGCAGTGACCATCACGCTGTGTCCAATACAAAGGATATCTCTGAACCTTGTCTTCATCTCTCAGTACGTCACACCCTGCTAACAACGCCTTAAAGGTGTCTCATCCTGGGTCCCCTATCATGGCTCACTTGGTTCTCTTCCTCCTTCTCTGACCATTCCTTCTTGAATGGGAGCCTAGACTGCAGTAAGACAGACTTCACCTCCTCAATTGCTACCTACCAGATGTATGATCAGGAGCTAATGGCACACGTAATCTTTGAGCTTCAGCTCATCCATTTACAAAACGGGGAGACTAACACCTGCCCTCATGGGAGTTCTAGAATGAAATAAAATGACATCTGTAACATGCCTAAAAGAGTGTCTAACAGACACCTAGTAATGGTTATTGTATTCTTAAGTAATGGTTATTAATATTCTTAAGGTCTTGCTTCCTGTCCACATTAGAATTCTGCCTCACATCTCTTATGCTGTCCCTACATGATGTCATCCTCCAGACTCATGATTTTATAATTATGAATTATATGCAAACCTCTCTTGGGCCCCACCCTTTCATCCGAGCTCCCAGCCTGCATGTCTAAACTCTTGCCAAGCGCATATACCTCAATACCTTGTATACATGTCCCAAACTAGACCCATTATGTCCCCCTTCACAAACCACGCCAGCTCTCTATCCCTCATCTGCAATATGGTGACACAATTCATCCCTTGGTCACTGAAGCAGAAACCAGCCATCCTAGACTCCCTTCTCTTTACTTCTCACATCTGTCACCAAATCCTGTCTTTTTGACTGAAATTTACAATCTGTCCCTTTGCTATTCCCACTGTCACTGCCTACATTCAGGCCCCATCGGCTTTCTCCTAGACTACCTCGAGGGCCTCTGGCTGGTCTCCCAAACACCCTGACCGACACCTTACTGGAATTCCGCCTCCAGAGGACTACCAAAAAGAATGTGTGAAACTGCACACTAATCGTATGACTGCCCCACCTAAATCCCTTCCTGGCTCCTCTGCCTGAGGCAGTGGTTTCCTCAAAACTGTTCCTACTTGTTCTATAGGATAAAGAATACAAATTAGTTAAGTGAAAAAAGGTTTTCAGGGGCAAAATAAGCTTGCGAAAGCCAGGTTAAGCAAAGATAAACCAAGTTGCAAGACTGCTAAGAGTCTAAGTAGGATGAGCTTCAAAAGCCCCTGGAAAGCTTGTTTTTAACTAGTTAGTTCTTCTTGAAATCTTTAGCTGATTTTTCTTCCTCTATCTTTCCCTTGATTGGTGGTGTTCCCTAAGGTTCTGACTTTGGATCTATTCTCTCATCTCTCTCAATGAGCTCATCTATTCCCCAAACTATGATTAGAGCACACATTGGTTTAACTGACCTCTGCCTAAATGACTTGCCAAACAAATCAAAAGGCTCAATTCCTGTTGTGTGAACACTGGCTGAGCCCAGGGCAAGCTCAACTCTTAGGTTTGGGAAGATGGTCTGTCTCTAGCCACTTCACTTCTGCTCCCACCAAATGAGATGCACGCTCAACACAACCAGTTTATTTTTGCACACCTCTTTGTGTCGGTTTTATTTGTATTACTGTTGTTATGTAGCTTAGATGATACACAAACTGATGATACAGAAGTAAAAATAAGAGTTGCTATTTCTATGAAAACCCAAATGCTTTGCAAAGACTCAATAAAGGCTGCTACTCGCTTCTAGATGTTTTTCCTTCCTTGGTCTTACACTTTTTTTTTCCAGTATGATACTAGAAATTCTCCCTACCTGTAGCCACCAGGCATATTCAGAGACTAAGGCTGTTATCTCTACCAGAAGATTCTTCTTTCTACCTAGCTAACTCCCACCTGACTAAAAACAATCTTCCCAGGAAGACATTCCCTGATCCTTACACTAGGTGAGGTCTGTCTGTTCTATGTTTTCAGAGCTACCCACTCTTCTCCTAAGATAATATTCACTGCATTCTATTAAAATTATGTGTTCAGTTGTTTGTACTTCTCATCATCCATGTATATCCATGAAGGCAGAGACCAGACCATGTTTGTATTTTTTTCACTAGTGTATCCTCATGTCTGGCACTTAGAAGGTACTCAGTGAATATTTTTTGAATGAGTTAATAGATGCCGAAAGACAATTCTAAGTATAATAGGAATCTCTGGCACTAGAAGCATCAAATGCGAATCATTTTAAGATAGATTAATTTTTAGGGGGATCTGGATGGCTCAGTCGGTTAAGCATCTGACTCTTGGTTTCAGCTCAGGTCATGATCTCACTGTTCCGTGGGTTCGAGCCCCACATCAGGTTCCACACTGACAGTGCATAGCCTGCTTGGGATTCTCTCTCCCTTTCTCTCTGCCCCTCCCCTCCTCACTCTCATTCTCTTAAAAAAGATAAATAAACTTAAAAAAAAAAAGATTAACTTTTATTCTGGGAACCAAAGGGTCATTATCACCAATTTTGAACAAAACATAAAATGCTTCTTCCTGAATGGTCTCATTGAGCTGCTGAAACAGGATTCTAGCAAAATCCCCAAATACTGACACTGACATTCTATCCATCTATTCTATCCCCATATTGAGAATCTGAAAAATTCTAGGGGAGGGGGAAGGAAAAGTTCCAGGCATCTAAAGTCCAAAAGTTCCCAGGTGAGTGATACATCTTATTAGTTAAGAACCACCACAGAGAAGCACATNAACTGATCATTTCTGTAAGTAAAGGGAAAGAACTAAGCAAAAAAAAGGTCCAGCTACAATCAAGCTTTTATAAATCATTCCTAAACACAGAGTGTAATTAAGTATAATATTGTAGCAATACTAATTTCCTGGTTTTGACAACTGTCCTATGGTTACTTCAGAGGCACATGAAAGAAATTTGGGTGAACCCTGTAAGACAACTCTATAGTGTAGTGCAACTTCTCTGTGAGTTTAAAGTTATTTCAAAATAAAAAAATTAATATGAAAAGGATCATAAACAATTGAAACCCAGGAGCAAGGAACATCCTTAATATCCAGATGTGATCTCGAAATACCATTCACCACTAAAGGAAAGCAGGACTTCTTAGAGAAATGGCTGGTTGTAAGGCCCTGGGCAGGAAATGTACATAAAAGATGAGATAGAAAACCACACAGGCTCATGTCTCAAGGACTCAGTTGAAAACTTGAAGAGGCTACCATTGGTCAAAAATGGGATAACTCGAGCTATTATAAAAATTGAAACCTATGACCTATGTTTTCATCTATCAGCTAATAATATAAGACTGACAAGCAGATAAATACAGAAATACATACACACATAGATACATACATAGATCATCTTTGAAAGTTGATCAGGGAACTGATCATTTCTGTAAGTAAAGGGAAAGAACTAAGCAAAAAAAAAATCATAAAGTCATATAATTACTACATTTTTTACAACATATGGTTTATATTTCTAAAAATTTAGTTCACCTATAATCTCATATTGACACTTCTGAAATTCAAACAGCCCTGAAAGTCAGAGCATTTTTGGTAACTCATTGAACGGCAAAATCAGCCCTTCCATGATCTGACACAAAGCTCTCTAAGCTTTTATTTATACCCTATCAGATGAATATGCGTACATTGTCAGCAGAAATTACTGATAGCTGGGTGCTGTCCCAGAAACCTGCCTCATCTTACATTTCTAAAATCTGAAGACTTCTGACTTCTGAAAAACACAAGAATTCTGGATTACAGATGAAAGATCTGTACAATAACACTGGAAATAAGGGTAACTAGGCAGCAAAGGGTAACTAGGAGTCCAAAAGAAAAAAAAAAAAAAAAAAGGAGGAGGAAAAAAGGCCACCAAAGGCAAGACCATCCACCTTGAACGGGGAACATCTTTTTCATCTAGGGTCACTAAGGTCAGAGAAAGCTTTACAAGCGGTTTAAATATGAGCCAAATTTTGAAGGAAGTGTGGGAATTACGTCAACGACAAGACACGAGAAAGGCATTTCAGGCAAAATGAACGTGATCAGACATGAAAACACTTTAGACTTCACATATATTCAAGGGACAACGATCTGCCATTTGCTTTGAGTAAATGCTCCATGCTGGACAGTAAGAAGACATGTGGAAGGAACATATGTGCTTTACATCCTGCCACAGTGATTCAGCGTTACATGAACTTCAAGCTTTCCTCAAAAAAACATTTTTTATATGTCATATATGGTGGCTGTCAGGATTAAGTGAGGTACATAATAAATGTTAAGGTCCTTAATAAGGGTTCACTGTTCACTCTTAAAACCCTAAAAAATTATCCTAAATCTACTTTATCTCCCTATGTTTCCAGGAAACAGACATTACAGCCTAACACTTAAGAAAAGCACATTAAGATTAAATAAAAGGCTAGTCAATGTCCATAGTATAAATACCTAAAGGGCAATAGGAATAAAAAATATTAAAAGACCACAGTGACACTCAAAACTGGAGACAAGTAAGTAAATACTGCATGCTAGAAATCAAAGGGCTATTAATGAACTTTTTTCTGATTTATGTATTTTTAGGCAAAAACAAGTATAAGCTATACAGCTCTTGGGGCTCCTGGGTGGCTCAGTCAGTTAAGCGTCTGACTCTTGGTTTCAGCTCAGGACTCTTGGTTTAGGCTCAGCTCAACATCTCACGGTTCCAGGAGTTCAAGCCCTTCATGGGGCTCCACACTGACAGCACAGAGCCTGCTTGGGATTCTCTCTCTCTTCCTCTCTCTCTCCCTCTCTCTCTCTCTTCCCCTGCTCATGCTTCCACGCTCGCTCTCTCTTAAAATAAGTAAATAAACTTTAAAAAATAAACTATAACAGCTCTTTAACAACCATATCACTTTTGGCAAAGGTTTAATTACTCTTCTATTTCCAGCTATTGGGGATCTATTCTGATGGTCTGTATTTTTGCTTTCTTCCTACTAGAGGTTTGAGACCATCCTGGTAAACAAAGTCTTCTAGAAATATACACGGTTAATCTAACAGAAACAAACTCACTTTTTCCGGAGCTTGCCTGTTTACATTATCTGCAGAAAAGCATATGACCCCCAGGAGTTTACAGGTTATAAAATAGTAGAGGAAGGAGATTAGCAGAAACGAAGATTAAATAAAGGTATCTATAGAACCAGAACACATTAAAAAATTTCAAAGAAGAAGAGTTACCTGATTTAATTCTTCAAAAAGGAAGGCTTAAAAATACCGTATACATTACTATTTCTGGGGGATCCTCCAGCCAATTTGCTTGTGAACATTAACAGATTATACAGGTGGACTTCGCAAACAACTATTCACAGCTACCTAGACCCTAGTTTTTTTAAAAAAATTAGATTCTTGTCGCAAAATATCCTAGAGGTCCCCTGCATAGCATCCTTATCTACCAAAAACAGTTGTGAGTTAGAAAGAAAAGCAGCAAAAAAAATAAATCCTAGACTCCCAGCATTACACTTGTGCATTTTATTCATTCTACACATCTTTGCTCAGAGACGATGACAGAGAGTATTTCATGTGGAAATTTATTTACAGATTATCAAGTGTTTATTTTGACTTTTCTTCCTTAATTCTTCAGTGGTATTCCTCCTTATTCATTCTCTCACGCTTGGCCTTTGTCTGAAACACCCACACCATCTGCTAAGAGACTGCTACATGTCCTTTAAGATGCTGCTCAGGGTGCCACCACCTTCTCTTTCCTCGCCCAGGCTAGGAGACCCTCCTGTCCAGTGCCCCCAAGGCCACCCACGACTGTAGTTATCACACAATACCCTAAATGAAATGTTCTAACCTGTCTCTTCCCTCTTAACTGTGAGTTCCAAAAGGGCCTACACGACTACTGGTTTTTCTATCTGTTCCCCTAGGAATTTCCTGGCAGAGTCCTAAACCAAAAAGGTCTACAATAACTTTCTGTTGAATAAGTGGATGAATGGATAACAATGAGGCAGTTAAGAGATATATAGAGATGTATAAGAGATATATTATATCATGTAAGAGAATGAACATGGATTCTGCAGTCACATGAACGAACCTAAGTCTGAATTCCACCTCTGACATTTACTAACTTTGCAGAGCAAAGGACGTGATTGACTTCTCTGAAACACAACAGAGACAACCACACAATGAGATTAATGGTATCTTCTTCAAAAAGTTTTTTTAAGAATAACAAATACAGGGGTGCCTGGGTGGCTCAGTCGATTAAGTGTCTGACTTTGGCCCAGGTCATGATCTCACGGTTCGTGAGTTCGAGCCCCGCGTCGGGCTCTGTGCTGACAGATAGCTCAGAGCCTGGAGCCTCCTTCAGATTCCATGTCTCCCTCTCTCTCTGACCCTCCCCTGCTCACGCTGTCTCTCTCTCTCTCTTTCTCTCTCTCTCTCTCAGAAATAAATAAAACATTAAAAAAAAAAGAATAACAAAAACAAAGGACAGTATCAGACAGACAATGAGTTCTCAATAAATGTTAGTCAACTCTCTCCCGGCAATTTTTCAGTTTTCATGAGGGTATGTACATTTAACTATACTTGCCCAAGATGCTCTCAAGTACTGTGATATATTTTAAAATATAATCAATGCATGGGATTTCAAAGGGTCTGGAATAGCCAAAATAACCTGTAAAAAGAAGAACATGGAACAAAATGGAAAACTCAGAAATAAACCCACAATTGTAAGATCGATTAACTTTCAACAAAGGAGACAAGAATATCCAAAGGAGAAAAAACAGTCTCTTCAACAAATGGCGTTGAGAAAACTGGACAACTACATGCAAAAGAATGAAACTGGACCACTTTCTTAGATCATGCACAAAAATAAATTCAAAATGGTCAAAGACCTAAATATGAGACCTGAAACCACAAAAATTCTAGAAGAGAGCAGGCAGTAATTTCTCTGGCTTCAGCCATAGCAACATTTTTCAGATATGTCTCAAGGGAACTAAAAGCAAAAATAAACTACTGGGTCTACATCAAAATGAAAAGCTTCTACACAGTGAAGGAAACAGTGAACAAAACTAAAAGGCAACCTACTGAATGGGAGAAGATATTTGCAAATCACATATCCAATAAAGAGTTAATATCCAACCATATATGTATAAAGAATTTATAAATATATCCAAAATATATAAAGAAGCGCTCGCTTCAGCAGCTCATATACAAAATATATAAAGAATTTACATGACTCAACATCCAAAAATCAAATAACCCAATTAAAAAAAAATGAGAAGACACAAACAGACATTTCTCCAAAGAAGACCTACAGATGGCCAACAGACACATGAAAAAATGCTCAATATCACTCATCATCAGGGAAATGTAATTCAAAACTACAATAAGCTATCACCTCACACCTGTCAGAATGGCTGATATCAACAACACAAGAAACAACAGGTGTGGGTGAGGATGTGAAGCAAAAGGAACCCTTGTGCATTGTTGCTGGGAATGCAAACTGGTACAGCCACTCTGGAACACAGTATGGAAGTTCCTCAAAAGGTGAAAAACAGAACTACCCCACAATCCAGTAATCGCACTACGGGGTATCTACCCAAAAAATACAAAAACACTAATCCAAAGGGATACATGCACTTTTATGTTTATAGCAGCATCATTTACAATAGCTAAATTCTGGAAGTTGCTCAAATATCCATCAATAGTTGAATGGATAAGGAAAATCTGGTACACACACACACACACACACACACACACACACACACACACAGTGGACTATTACTCAGCCATAAAAAAGAATAAAACTTGTCATTTGCAGCAACATGAATAGAGCTGGAGAGTATAATGCTAAGCAAAAAAAGTCAGTCAGAGAAAGACATACCCTATAATTCCATTCAGATGTGGAATTTAAGAAACAAAACAAACACACATTGTGGGGAGAAAAAGAGAAAAACCAATAAACAGACTCTTACTATAGAGAATAAACTGACAGTTACCAGAGGGGGGTGGGTGGGGGGAAGGGTGAAATAGGTGATGGGGATTAAAGAGTAAGTATACTTATGACGAGGAACACTGAGTAATGTCAAAAGAAGAAGAAGAAGAAGAAGAAGAAGAAGAACAACAACAACAACAACAACAGCAACAAAGCTGGAAGACTCACTCCCCAACAATAACAACAACAACAAAGCTGGAAGACCCACACTCCCCAATTTCAAAACTTATTACAAAACTACAATACTAATACTGGCACATTGTAGCATAGGATAGACATATACATCACTGGAATAGAGAGCCCAGAAATAAATCCTCACATATATGGGCAATTCATTTTCAATATAGGTGCCACGACCATTCAACGGGGAAAGGACAGTGTTTCAAACAAATGGCGCTGGGAAAACTGAATATCCACAAGAATGAAGTCGTGCCTTTACCTTATACCATATAGAAAACTGGCCCAAAGTGGATCAAAAATCTAAATTCAAGAGCTAAAACTATAAAGCTCCTACAAGATAATGTGGAAATTCTCCATGACCTTGGATTTGACAACAGTTTCTTAATCATGATGCCAAAAGCATAGGCAACAAAAGAGAAAGGTAAATTGGGCTTCATAAAAATAAAAATCTGATACAGTAAATGATACTGTATGGAAAGTAAAAAGAAAACACACAAAATGGGAGGAAATATTTCTACGTCATACATCTGATAAAGGATTAATATCTAGAATATCAAGAATTCCTGTAAGGTAACAACAAAAAACATACCCAACTTAAAAATGGGCGAAGACCCAGAATAGACATTTTTCAAAGAAGATAAACAAATGGCCAACAAGCACATGAAAAGATGTTCATCATGAGTCATTATGGAAATGCAAATCAAAACCACAGTGAGATACCACTTCATACATATCGTGGTTGGCTACAGTTTTTAAAAAAGTAATATTATAAATGTAAGATAACAAGTACTGGTGAGGATGTGGAGAGACTGCAAGGCTCACACACTGTTGGTAGGAATGTAAAATGGCCAGCCACTGTGGAAAACAGTTCGGCAGTTTCCTAAAATGGTTAACACAGGATTACTATATGACCCAGCAATTCCATGTCTGAGTATACAATCAAAAGAATGAAAAACAGGGGCTCAAACAGAAACTTGTACGCCAATATTTAGAGCAGCATTATTCACCATAGTCAAGGCAAAAACAGTCCAAGTGTATACATCAACATGAATAGATAGGAAAACACACCATGTACATACAGAAGAATATCAGCTATAACAAGGAATGGAGTTCTGATACGTTCCATAACACAGGTGAACTTTGAAAACTTTATGCTAAGTGAAATAGGCCAGGCACAACAGGACAAATAATGTATGATTCCACTTAATGAGATATCTAGGAGAGGCAAATTCATATTAAAAGTAGAATAGGGGGTGCCTGGGTGACTTGGTCGGTTAATTGTCTGACTCTTGATTTCAGCTGAGGTCATGATCTCACAGTTCGTGAGTTTGAGCCCTGTGTCAGGCTCTGTGCTGAAAGCATGGAGCCAGCTGGTGATCCTCTCTCCCCCTCTCTCTGCCCCTCCCCTGCTTGTGCTCTCTCTCTGTCTCAAAAAAAAGAAATAAACTTTTAAAAAAGTAGAATAGAGGCTACTAGGGGTTAGGGGAATGGGGAGTTATAGCTCAATGGGAACAAAGTTCCTGTTTGAAATTATGAAAATGTTCTAAAAACAGTGATCATTACACAACACAGTGAATGAACTTAACACACTTAACTGTACATGTAAAAATGGTTAATGTGGCACATTTTATATATTGTGTATTTTACCACAATAAAAAAAAGTTAATCAAAAACTTCTGAACCAGGAAAAAATATAACTACTGATCATAGCTAAGGGAAACATTACAACATAGGTTCTTACCTTCATAAAAATCTAGTACTATAGTAATTAAGGACAATACTGTCAGAAGCAAACAAATCAACTACTTTTTTTTTTTTGCAAACTGTATTCAGAGAACTTTACTTATTTATGTTGGTTTCCAAAACAAATCAAACACTTGGGGAAAATTAAATCGCCTAATAGCTGTATGCCAGTCTCATTAAACCCACGACATATCAACATTTTGCAACTTCAAATTTATGGAACATGCAGTTTTTCAAATACAACTATCTTTAAGTTTTCAATGTTAGCTACAATTAAGGAAAAAAATAAAATTAAAACAAATTTCTTTATCAAAAAACAAAACTTAAGAATTTTGCTGAAATACTTTACTTTGAAATTAGATCTTAGAAATCACAGAAGCTAAACTGGGTGTTATATGGAAACCAACTTGACAATAAATTCTATTTTAAAAAATGATGGGAAAAAAGAGATCATAGAAGCTAAAATAAAAGTATTTTGATTTCTTTCTTTTTAAAGAATATAGTTGGAGGATTTGAGAGTAAGGGAAGACAAAACTAACATTGCATTAGTGGACAAAGTATTTAATTTCTTACCCAATATTTTTAGTTTTGTCCATTAATTTCTCATTATTCTTAATTTTTTTCCTTGTTTTGCATTTTTTAAAAATATGGACAACTTCACCAATGTGCGTGTCATCTTTGTGCAAGTACCATCTTACCCTCCATATCGTTCCAGTGTTAGTATATGTACAGCTCACGTAAGCAATGTTTTGTATTCTTATTTGTATTTTTCATATATTTTAATTGAGGCATAAATACTTACACATTTAAACATTTCCAATGTTTAACTCTTATAAAACATAGCTCTTAAGGGTATATGACATGTTACAAATACATGCATCTAAGTAATTCCTCCCAACCTCAAGAGACAGAGCATTTCCATTACCCCTAGGAAGTTTCCCGTGTGTTCTAGTCATTCTGGAAATCATCCCCTTTACCCACAGAGGCAATATGCATCCATGTTGCTATTCATTATATTGATATCCATCCACATTGCTGCATGCATACACAGTCTGCTGCTTTTTATTGCCAAAAAGTATTCCACAGTAGGAATATAGGAAAATCCATCTATTTTCCTATTAATAGACATTGAGTTGTTTGAATAGTTTGAAGCTATCATGAACAAAGCTGTTATGAACATTCCTGAACAAGTCATTTGTGTGAACATGTGTTTTATTTCCCATGGGCGTAATTATGTAGGAATGAAAATGCTAGATCATAAAGTAGGTATATGGTAAACTTTATAAGAAACTGCCAGAGGTTTTCAAAAATATTGTGGCATTTTACACTCCGATCAGCAGTGTAGCAGAGGTCAAGGCATTCTATATCCTCACTAAAGTCTGGTGTTGTCAAACTGTTTTTCTCTTAAATACATTTTGGTGAAGTTTAATTTATACACAAGAAAGTGTACGCCTTTAAAATGTACAGTTCAATGAATTCTGACCACAATACATACCCATATAACCACAACCAGCCTACAATCAAGAACATTCTCATCACTCCAACTCCCTTCATGCTCCTTTGCAATCAAAGCCCTCTCAGTTCCAGGCAACCCGTGATACGATTAGTTTACTCAGTTCTAGAATTTTATATAAGTAGAATCAGACATTATGTACTCTTCCAAGTCTGGCTTCTTTTTTTCTCAACATTTTGAGATTCATTTGTGGTGTTGAGTAGATCAATACTTCTTTTTAAATTTCTGAGTAGCATGCCATTATGTGGATATACCATTATTTGTTGATGGATTTGGGGGTGTTTTGGAAATTTGGAAATACTATGAATAAAACTGTTATGAAATTCATGTACAAGCCTTTGTGAGGACACTGGTTTTCATTTCCCTTGGGTAAGTACCTAGGAGTGGGCCACATGATAAATGTATACTTAACTTCTGAAAACCGCCAAAATATTTTCCTAAATGGCTATATCATTTTACATCCCTCTCAGCAATGTTTAAGAGTTCAATTGCCCCACATACCCAATAACCCTTGGTACTTTCTTTCTTCTTAATTTTAGCTTTCTAATGGGAGTACAGTGGTAGCTCACTGTAGTTTTAATTTGCAATTTTTCCCCTTAAGGCTGATACTCCTGAACAGTTTTCCATGTGCGGATATACAGTTCCTATATCTTCTTTTATATAGTTCAACTTTTCCCCATTTTAAAAGGTTGTCTGGAAGCAGGTCCTCGATCAGATATATGTTTTACAAATATACTTTCTCCCCATCTGTGGCTTTGCTGTTCATTTTCTTCACGGTACTTTACAACGAGCAAAAGTTTTTACTTTTGATGAAATTCAATGTATCATTTGCTTTATTTCCTGGTTAGTGCTTCTTGTGTCCTATCTCAGAACTCTTTGTCTAACCCCCAAAGTCATACATATTTTGTTCTTGAGTAAAAGTTTTATTGTCTTAGCTTTTACATGTATGTCAGTGATCTCCTTAGGGTTAATTTTTTGTGTGTGATGTAAGGTAAAGGTTCATGTTCGTCCATATGGTTATCTACTTGTTCCAGCACCACCTGAATAACCTCACTGAATTTAAATGATCAAACACACACACACACACACGGGTCTCCCAACTCTCCACTGCCTTTCACTGTTATATAGATGTATTACACCAATTCCATACTGTCTCGATTTTTGTGGCTTTGAATATTATAAAATAGTACTCTAAACAAGGAATATAAAATCACTATTTTTTAAAACAGTTTTGGATACTCTGTGTCCTTTGTATTTCCAAATAAATTTTAGAATTAACTTGTTTATTTATAATAAAAAAAATTGTTAAGCCTTACTAGAACTTAAATTGGAATTGAACTGGATTTATATAGCACTCTGTGGCTAAGTCATATCTTAATATTGAGATCCATAAACATAGTATATCTCTCCACTTACTTAGGTTGTCTTTAAGATATTAAAATAATAAGGCTATATTTTTATTTCATTTTCCAACTGTTTAGTGTATAGAAATACACTGATTTTTGTATAGTAATCTTGAATCCTTGTACCTTGTGACCTTGCAAAATCTACTTACTAGTTCTAGGAAGTGTTTTTGGTAGATTCCTTACAATGTTCTATGTGCACAATCATGTCGTCTGCAAATAAAAACTTTTACTTCTTCCTTCCCTTTTTCCTTCCTTCTTTTCGTTTCCTTTTCATGACTTATTACACTAAGTAGGGACTCCAGTACATTGTTATTCAACAATATTATTCAACATCTATTCAGATGTACTGAGGGCAGACGTCCTCACCCTGTTCCTAATCTTGCTAGCATAGTATTCAATATTTCTCCAAGTACGATAGCTGAAAGTTGTTTTATAAAACTCTCTTATCAAATTGGATAAATTTCCTTATATTCCTGTTTTCTGAGAGATTTTATGATGAATGAGTATTAAATTTTGTCAGATGCTTTTTCCACATCTACTGAGATGATGATCATACAAACTTCCTCCTTAAATGTATTATGTTGTTGTCAAATATGTTAATTATTAACATGTTAAAATGACAAGCTTTCATTCCTGGGATAACTCTAATCATGACACGATTATCCTTTTCATATATTGGTAGTCAAACAAGTTGTTAACTTTGTTAAGAACTGTATCTACAGCCATAATGGTTATTGGTCTGAAATCCTTTCCTTATAATGTTCTTGTCCAGTTACTACCAGGCGTATGCTGAGCCTCATAAAAAGGAGATGGGAATGTTCCTCCACCTCGTTTTTTGCAGAGAATTGGTATGATTTCTCCTTAAACGTGATAGACTCTATCCATGCAGCCATCAGGATCTGGAGTCTTCTTTGTGGGGAAGTTTTTAATTATAAATTCAATTTCTTTAACAGTTATGGCACTAGTCAGATTGTTTAAATTTCTCCTGTGCCAGTTTTGTAACTTGTATCTCTCAAGGTGTGCTACCGTGATTTTATAATAAGAAATACATATTTGGTCTTCATCCCCATTCCTGGCACAGAGCTCCTAAAACCCTTGGAATTTCCTAAGTGGAGACAGCAACAATGCTGTCTTTTGTTGTGTTAATGAGGTGACTTTTGGACTGCACCTAAGAATAGGGGCTGGTTGCCAAGAGAACCAAGCCTGTGATTAGAGTTGTAACTTTCAGTCCCACCCCTCTGACCTCAGGGGAGGAGAGAGGCTGGAGTTCGAATCATTCCCCAATGGCGAATAATTTAATCAATTGTGCATATGTAACGGAGCTTCCATAAAAACCCAACAGGATGGGGTTTGAAAGCTTCCAGGTTGGTGAACATGTGAGGATCCGGGAAGAGTGGTGGGCCCGGAGAGGGCATGGAAACTCTGGACCCACACCCTTTCCCCAGACCTCACCCTCCGCATCTCCCCCATCTGGCTGTTCCTGAGTTATATTCTTTTATAATAAACCAGTGAGCTAGTCAGCAATATGTTCCTCTGGGTTCTGTGAGTCACTCTACCCAATTAATCGAACCCAAGGAGGGGATTGTTGGAACCTCTGATCTACAGCTAGTGAGTGGGTCAAGGCAACAACCTGGCAGCTGAAGGGTGAGGGGTCCTGTCTTACAGGAATGAGCCCTTAAACTGTGGGATCTGATGATCTGAGGCTATGATGTTATCTCCAGGTACACAGTGTCAGAACGGAGTAGAAGTGTAGGACACCCAGTTGGTGCTAGAGAATTGCTTGGGGGGGAACCCATGCCCCCCATATACACAAACAAATCTGAAAGGGTACCAGAATCCTTACACAGAATTTGTCCATTTCACCTAAACTGCCAAATTCACAGACATAGAGTTATTCATAATATTCCCTTTTTGTCTTTTTAATGTCTGCAGGCTCTGAATGATGTCCCCTCTTTTATTTCTGATATCAGTAGCTTCTGTTTTCCCTCTTAATCACACAAACTGATTTCTAAAGTCTGAAATCCTTTCCAGAGACTGACATAAAGTTGCTATTTGGTCTGCTGTCAATTCAAAGCCAACTAGAAAAGACATACAGTCAAAAATCTGCTAAACATTTCACCACAGTTTGGCAAAATCCAGTAGTATTCGCTTTATAGGCCATATGTTTTTGGTATCCTTATGCATCCTGAATACATATAAAAATTTCAGAGCCTTAAGCATCGGCCTTTTTCCTAGAGATCCCGGTTGATCCAAACACAATGTTTCAGTAACTAGTTCAAGGTAATAGTTAGATAAAAGATTATGATGATCAAATTAAAGGCAGCCAAGAGTGGTGACAGAAGCTAAGGATTAAACAGGGGAAAACGATTCCGCTTCCAAGTTCCTCTAAATTGAAGAGAATCTGCATTATCTCTTATCTAGGGCAGATGGAATTCTAGTAACCATAAACTATGATTATGATATGAAGTTCTGTCAATATCTTCAACTAGGGATTCTAGATTGATTCATACCACCCCCAGGAAGATTCCAATGATACCTAATCTCTCCCACTAACTCTATAGTGTAACTGTATCTACCAGTATGATTTTTAATTAACTGCAAATTTTGCAAAGGCATCATTGGTGCTTTAGGCAATCAAGAGTAGTGAGAGTCAGAAATGAAGGTAGCTAAAACATACACACACATACAAAACCCCCCACAAATATAAATTTTAAAATGGGCAAAGCACCTGAACACACATTTCTACAACAAAGACATACATATGGCCAATAAAAGGGTGCTCAACCTCACTAATCATCAAAGAAATGCAAACTAAAACCACCTCATCCTCTTAGAATGGCTATTGCTTAAAAAAAAAGAAGTGTGGGTGAAAATGTGGAGAAAAGAGAACTGCGGCACACTGTTGACGGGAATGTAAATTGGTACAGCCATTATATGGAGGTTCCTCAAAAAATTAAAACTAGAACAATCATATGATCCATCAATCCTACTTCTCATACATATCCAAAAGAATCAGGATCTTGAAGAGAATAATATTCAGCCTTAAAAAAAAAAAAAAAGAAATCCTGCCATTTGTGACAACATGAATGAACCTGAAATAAGCCAGTCACAGAGAGAAACATAAATACTGTATGATCTCCCTTATGTGTGGAATCTAAAATAGATTCACATGGTGAGGGGCTAGGGAGTAGGGGAAACGGAGAGCTGTTTGTCAAAGGGTACAAAGTTTCAGTTAGGCAAGTTTCTGGAGACCTACTATACAGCATAGTGCCTATAACTAACAATACTGTCAGTATCTGAGCTGTCAGCACAGAGCCCGACGCAAGGCTCAAACTCACAAACTGTGAGATCAATGACCTAAACCGAAGTAAGAGACTTAACCAACTGAGCCACCCAGGTGTCCCAGGTAGATCTTAATTTAACGGTTTTTACCACAAAAAAATAACCATAACAGTACTAATAGCAGTAACAATAATACAGAGGGCAAGAGGAAACTTTGGGAGGTGATGATTATGTTTACAGCCTTAATGGAGGTAATGGTTTCATGGTATATACTTATCCCCGAACTCACTGAGCTGTACACATTAAATATGTACAGCTTTTTACATAGCAATCATACCTCAATAAAGGGTTTTAAAAAACCAAGGCATTGGGGTACCTGGGTGACTCAGCTGATTAAGTGTCCCACTTGATTTCGGCTCAGATCAGGATTTCATGGTTTGTGAGTCCGAGCCCAGCATCAGGCTCAATGCTGGCAGTGCAGAGCCAGCTTGGGATTCTCTCTCTTCCGCTCTCTCTGCCCCTTCCCTGCTTGTGCTCGTGCTCTCTGTCTCTCTTGCTCTCAAAAAATAAATACACTTTAAAAAAATTTTTTAAGACCAAGGTATCATCAAATATTCAGAGCCCTAAAATATTTGGGTATCTAACAACTACTGTAACAGCAGGACCTTAGAAGAAGCGAGGCCTGGACCTCTGTTTAAACAGCTTTGCATCAAAGTCAACTAGAGAAGTTTGGATTTCCTATTAACTCTCAGAGACAGTCGTTACCTAGGGAAAGAAAGCAAAGGAAGTCCATTCACCACTGCTCTTCCTTCTTCTATTGTTATGTTCATACCTGCTTGTTGGTATCTTTTGGCAAACAGAGATTCAAGCATGGGGTCTAAAATAAACATCACTTCCTAGGAGACAAGAAATACATCACATTTTTGCCATCACATTCAAGGACATCAGTTTTCTCAAAGGCTTCTCTTAATCCTTTGAATTCAAATCATTCTCTTTTGAGATGCCTATCAACCTCCCTTATACCTTCTTCCTTTGTCTACTGGTCCCACTTGGCCAGATCCTCCTGGTCTGTGGCTTTGCTCCTTCTCCAACACCACTTTCAATGACTTCAAGAAATCCTGCTTCTTCTGCAGAACTAGCAATTGGACTCTATCACTCTTTTACATTGTATTTGCACTGTGATAACACAATGTGGATAACCAGGGCACCTCACAGTCCGTGAGATTAAAACCCAAAACTGATTCAATGGACAGACAGAATAGGGGCTGGTGTTAAAAGAGGAAGGGTAGGTAGGCGGAATTATTCTGTTAATAATTATTATTATTTTTGTTAGAATACTTTCAGAAACCCTTCAGGGTGTATACTTAGATAAAGAATACCATATATGTACATGAATGATATATATGAAAGAGCACATATATAGAGAGAATGAGAATATTCTTTTTTCGTTATAATTTTTCCTAGTCTTGATACAGACTTAATATGAACAAATGATTATAAGATGCACAGAAGAAATTATTTTAACAGCTACTTGCTCAAAGAAATTATACCCTTCTGTCAATGACATGAAACAAATTACTTTTATTTATTTTTTTTTAATTTTTTAATGTTTTTTATTTATTTCTGAGAGAGAGAGAGACAGCATGAGCAAGGGAGGGTCAGAGAGAGGGAGACACAGAATCTGAAGCAGCCTCCAGGCTCTGAGCTACCTGTCAGCACAGAGCCTGACCCAGGGCTCGAACCCAGGAACCGTGAGATCATGACCTGAGCGGAAGTCGGACACCTAACCGACTGAGCCACCCAGGGGTCCCACAAATTACTTTTATAATACAGCTAATGGTAGCAATAGCTTCAATATGACCAGAGTCAGAGTTCTATCAGTTTTAAAACGGTAACTTCTGATTAACGTATAACATACCCACAAAAGAGTAGGACATGTCTCACTGCTGAATTTTTTTTTTAATTTTTTAATGTTTTTGTTTATTTTTGGGAGATAGAGACAGCATGAGCAGGGGAGGGTCAGAGAAAGAGGGAGACACAGAATCTGAAGACAGGTTCCAGGCTTTGAGCTAGCTGTCAGCACAGAGCCTGACGCGGGGCTCGAACCCACCAACCGTGAGATCATGACCTGAGCCGAAGTTGGACACTTTACCGACTGAGCCACACAGGTGCTCCGAATTTTAAAGTACTCTTTTGACTTAAAGTTTATTTTATCTGAAAAGAATATTACTTTGGTATACTAATGACATGTAGAAATATATATGATTACAAATAGAAGAAAATATTTGTGATTTTTAATCTTGAAATGTTCACTGGTTTAGTCACTTAAATTCTGTCTCTGTATTTTTGCCTGTTCTCTTTATACTAATTTCAATTTGGTCAGAAAAAATCCAAAATCAGGGTACCATAAGATGTCAGACTTCAGAAGGGGCTATGAATGTCATTTAGGCGCGTTGTTCTCAAACTTGGAAGGTCACCAGGGTCCTTTTGTAAAGTTAAGGCTTTTCAGTCTCACTTCCAGGGATTCTAATTCATTAGCTTAATGGTGGGAAGAAGAATCTACAGTTTTATAAGTTGTCCAAGTGATTCTAATGATCACCCAGATTTGCCTCACTTAAATTCCTACCAAAGCAGGAATTCTGTTACTCCCCAAGTGAAGGTCATCCTGTTTGCAAAGAACACATTCAATTTCCATTATCTTCTATTAAAAAAAAAAATGTCTTCTGAATACTGAGCTGAATAAACTGCCTCATCTCTCTATCCACTGATCCTCGTTCTGCCCTTCATAGGCATACAAAAGAAATCTCTCTTTTCCATCTTACAATCATTGGAAATAACTTGGTACAGTGCTTTGTACATTTCCTTTCCTCCACTTACAAAATTGGTAAGATATATGTATGTGTGTGTCTAGGTATATGTCTGTCTATCTATTTAGAGACACACACACATCCATCTAAAGAGACACACATACACAGAAAGGGTGCTGACCCACATACATGTCAAAAACTGTGTAACTTTCAACTCCCCAGAACTTAGCTACTAATAGCCTCCTATTGACTGGAAGCCTTACTGATGACAGAAATAGTCAACTAACACATATTTTGTATATTATATGTATTATGTACTGTATTCTTATAATAAAATACGCTAGAGGGAAAAAATGCTATTAACAAAATCACAAGAAAGAAAAAATAGACTTAGAGTCAAAATTTTGTCTTTGTCAAAAAATATCCACATTTACACAGACCCACACAGTTCAAACGTGCATTGCTCAAGGGTCAACTGTATATATCTTCCCTATGGGCAGGGAAGGGTGTCAGTAATATATTATTAAATGGAAAAAAGTTAATTGAAAATATTTCCTAAAAGATTTAAAACAGAGATCTGATTTATACCGGGTGCCCAGAGCATTTCCTTCTCTTCACATTCACTAGGTAGGTACTATGTTTCCAGAAGCCAATATGCAGAACCCAGAGAAGAAAGTAGGTCTCTTTGACCAAGCTAACACAAATTTTTTTAAATACAGAATCTTTATTTATTAGCAAAATGCTGGGTATTGCCGATGTCTAGATATCTTGAGGTAAAAGAAAAATGACGCCTCTTAATCCCCAAGATCATAATAGCTAAGACATATCCAAAAGAAATGTAATCATTGGTCCTGCTTTCCATCTATTGGCATTTAAGGATACTCTCCACACTGTAAGGAAAGAGAAAACATGTTCCTAGTGATGTAAGTTCTGTCAAACTGTATTAAAGATGAATGCAGTGAATGAGAGCGTAGGTCAAGAGACTATGTCCTCCCTACGTTGTAAGAAGGAAAAAGAAGTTGCGGGATCGGAAGCAGGTAGCACTACCCATAACCATGCCAGATGTGGATCCAGAACAGAGATACGCAACAGGAGGGAAAGGCCATAAAAAAACCAATTCTGAATCCGAAACATGCCCAATATCAAATAAAAGACTTAACAGCAGCTAGTGTGACTGAGGAAAAGGAAACGCAGTCTTTCACTTGCCATCTTCTGATGGTAATCATTAGCTCTGGGCTGCCTAAAAACTTTCCCAAAAATAGATGAATATTCAGAAATATCCAATTTGGGTTCTAGATCTAGTCTCTTATTCACAAATCTACACAGCAGGATTCCTTGCATATTCATAGATAACCAGACAAAAAACCATTTCCATCACATTTAGTTTCTTTAACCTAAGCATGATGTATCCAGTTGTCTTTCAGATTATGTTAGAAGTTCAAGAGGCCATCTTCTGTATCCTATTATGTAATAAACTACTTGCACAATACTCGTATTTTTAATAAGACAATTTCAACTAAAAAAACTATTTTGGTGGAAGCGATCCAGAATCAAGCTTTTAAATGGAGATGTGCTCCTATCCCACACCAACGAACATACAGAAGGCTCCTAAGATTTAACATATTTAACTCTTTATTACCAATTGAAATTAGATAAATAATAGGACAATCTTTAAGCCCAATAACCTTTCATTTTCCTAATCTAATCACATCAACCATAAAGAAAAACAAGTGCCTACCATATGGTCTTTCTGTGATAGAAGATAGCTACATTCAATAACAGCATCTGTGCGTCTTCTGCAATGTGAGCATTGCTCATACTTAAATCACCATGTCGTTAAATATCAGAAGACGACAGGTCCCTTCACAAAGCAAAGAACAAAAGAAAGTGAGTATCACTTTCATACTAGATTATTTGAGCCAGTAAAAAGTACAGAAATGAAGAAAGGATCAGAGATTGTGTAATCAAGAAATAAGGACTTCATAAAATGTTTCGCTTGGAAGAAATGAATGCTAAGGAACACTAACAATGTGTGGAGAAATCTTCTTTTGACCGGGTATTCATTTGTTGATGGCCTGTAGCTAGCTAGTGATGCGTCCCACTCAATGGGGTCAAATCCAGACTTCTGCTGAGATGTCCGTCCATACCTGTTCTTGCTACTGCTGCCACCCTTAATTCTGACAGGCTTTGCCTTTAATCCCAACCTGCAGCATAAAGCTTTTGACATGCAATGGTATTCTGACAGCTAGACTCAAGTGTACAAAGGAACACGTATGTAAATACCAGTGTTAGATTACAAGGTCCTACGGCCAGCCTAGAATGAATCCTAGGCCTCTACTGACAAAAAAGACATGCTTTAAAAAAAATATACTTAAGTATTGTTTTGAGTAGTGTGGATCCTTTTCAAAAAGTATTTAAGTATCATCTTAAGCAGTCTCGGTTTCCTAGAAACCAGATTTTCACAAGACTAGTAACATATTGCCTATTTTTTAAAATCTGTAAATGGTGTCTTTTTATGATAGTTTTGGAATTAAGCAAAAAAGAGAAAATACAAAAATAGTATCATTCCAAATTATTATCATCTAGAACTAACAACGGCTAACATTCTGTCACAGTCAATGTTGTGATCAATTTTAACTTACAATGAAAAGTTTATGATATTAACAATATTTAGCAAAGGGCACTAATATATTGGCCATTCATTTTAAGAACAAAAAGATCACTAATACAGACATACTATCTTTTTATAGTTTCCCCGCCAGCCTGATTCCCCATCCACTGCTCTATTAATTACCATTATCTCACCTCGTAGTGCAAATTATTTCATTCATTTGTGCTACACACTGTCTGGGTTACTGTTACCTGGTTACCAGCTTCCCAAAGGGAAGAAAGACGCAAAGAAAAAAGGCACCAAACACGCGAACAGCGGTTAGTCCTAACGAAATGGAGGTCTCAAAGACAAAATCAACCACACGCTTCTGTATCATCTAAAGTCTGCATTCATATGTTATGTACCCATAGAGAAACTCAATAACACCCTGGAAGTTTTTAGTCTTGATTCACTTATTCATTCACTCATTGGAAAAAAAGAATACTTGTGGGCCTATGATGCGCAAGGCGTTAATTCTTCTAGGCACAGAAAATACAACGTCAACAAAACAAAGTGCACTGAACACATTCTAGATCTATGATCTGTCCAAATAAAAACGCAAAATCAGATGGATAAGCTGTGTCAGATGGAGATGAAGTGACAGGGGAGAAAAATACAGCAAGGAAGGGGGGCAGGTCGTGTCGTAGGAACAGGGGAGAGGCCTTCAACAAAACCTAGTGGGCAGCAAAGGCTTCCCTCAGGTGACTTCAAGGCACAAGCTGAAGAGGACAAGGAAACGAGCCGTGCAGAGGCCGGGCAGGGAGAGTGTCCCCGTGGCGGGCACTGCTAGTGGGAAGGCTCTGGGGAACGCCATGCCCAGGGAGCACACCCAAGAGTCCAGAATGGCGAGTACAGAGGGAGGAGACTGAGAGCAGCAGGAGGTCAGGTCAAGGAGGTGGGAGGGCGGACTGTGCCTGTAAGAACTTCAGCTTTTACCCCTGAGGGAAATGAGAGGCCATCAGAGGAATGTGAGCAGAGGAGTGACAGGCTCTGATTTACAGGAGGTCCGCTCTGGTTACTGTGTGGAGAACAGACTCCAGGCTGGCAAGTACTGAGGCTGAGAGACAGTCAACCCAATTTGCATGGTATGCATGAGGGAGATCAAAGATCACTCCAGAAGCCCCGAGCTGGAGCTGGAAGGCAGGGGTACTGGTGCTTGAGGGGAGAAGAAGACTTGGAAGGTGGGCACAGGTGGTTTTCTGTAGGCCTCTTTTTTTTTTTTTTNCATGAGCAGGGGAGTGTGAGAGTGAGAGGGAGACACAGAATCCGAAGCTGGCTCCAGGCTCTGAGCTAGCTGTCAGCACAGAGCCCAAGCGGGGCTCAAACCCACGAACCGTGAGATCATGACCTGAGCCGAAGTTGGAAGCTTAACCAACTGAGCCACCCAGGTGCCCGCGTATGCCTCTTTACTATCCACGTGGAGGCTGAGCGGGCGGGTGGATGCAGGAATCTGAACTCAAACAGGGGTGGACACACACACACACACACACACACACACACACACACTCATAGGTGTATATACTTGATATTTGAAACCAGAGTGCTAACCACTACACTGTGGAACTCCACTTGATATTTAAAATCATAAAACGGAGGTGCCTGAGTGACTCAGTCAGTTAAGCGTCTGACTCTTGGTTTTGGCTCAGGTCATGATCTCACAGTTTGGTGGGTTCGAGTCCCAGATACTGATAGCACAGAGCCTGGCTTAGGATTCTCTCTCCCTCTCTCTGTGCCCCTCCCCCACTTGCGCTATCTCTGTCTCTCTCAAAATAAATATATAAACTTTAAAAAAAAAAAAACCCTTTTTAAACAAATAAATAAATAAATAAAATTGAGCACGGAAAGAAGAAAAGAAGGTCCAACTGAGCCCTGCTATATATGAAGATTTAGCAGGCCAGAATGTTGAGGAAACTTCAGGGACTGAGAAGGAGGGATCGATCAAGACAGTACAGTGTATCGGAATCTAAGTGAACTCTGAATAACAATTAAAGCCTTTCCTATGTAGGCACTCGTTCATTCACCAATATTTATTAAACACCTACTATGACAGACAAAGTAGAAACAAACATGGCACCTGATCCTATGGGGGTTGCAGTGAAGGGGGAATATAGAAAAAGAAACGTGTGAACGCTATTACTGAGAAAGTACAGGGTATTTGGGGGATAACCCACCAGGGGCCACTAATCTAGTCTCGGAGGTCAAGAAAAGCTTTCCTGAGGAAGTGATGTTGAAGGAAAGACCAGAATGATGAGTCAAAATCAGGCACGGAGGGGTGGCTGGAGGGAAGGGTGAAAGAAAACAGCATTTGTGAGGGCCCGAGGCGGAAACATGTGACGCCCCGGCGGCCCTGACAGCAGTTCAGGACTGGAAGCGTGGGAAGCGGTGACACATAACAGGAGAAGGGCAGGCCAGGTGCCTTTCTTCCGAAGGCAATGGGAGGCCAGAGAACTGTTTTCCACAGGGGAACGTGGAGGCCGGGCACTCTGACCCCTGCACGGGCAGAGCGTTGGCTGGTGACAGGGCTGGGCAACTGGGGGAGGAGTTGGGACGGGAGATGCCGCTGACCCGAGCTCAGGTAGCGGCGGTGGGATTTGGAATGCAGACAGGACTTGGGATGGGAGGAACGTGGAGAGAGAGGGGTCAAGGGTGACAACCTGGGTTTTGATGGGGACAGATAAAGAGGTGGCGGTGGCGGTGCTACTCACGGAAAAAAGGAACTCAGCAAGAGGAGTCCAATTTGTTAAGTCTGAAATGCCTTTGGGCATTTTTGTAGGGAAAAAAAAAACTGTTTGGTAAATAGGCAAAAGGCTCCACTGGTCTGAAGAGCAACTATAAAACCTGGGATTGAGCTATAAATTTAGAATCAGCAGCATGCAGATTAAAGCCATGGGAGAGTGTAAAACGAAACCCAGGGAGAAAAGAGAAGAGTAGAGGAATGGCAAGAGTCTGGCTCGAGGTAGAGCCAACATGAAAGGGGCAGTGGAGGAAGAAGAACCCGAGGGAGGGCGGAAGGGGGAGAGAGAGAGAACAGGATAGCGCTTGCGAAGCAACAAGGGGGTCTGGGATCAGAGCAAAGTGCCCAGATATTCCAGAAAGAAGAGCAAAAGGAGTTCACACACAGGAAAATGCCTTCCTGTATTATTTACACTCTTCCAAAATCAACCCACAATGGACTTTCATCCGCTATGGTACATTGTAGTCATAGGATAATCTTAGCCTGGATGAAGAGGTCCGCCATAAGATCAAAGAAATTAATTAGCATTCGTAAATAAGTCTGTCTTGACAACAGACAGTGAAAGTGCTAAAAATTCTATTACTGGGCAATACGAGGGCCTACAAAAAGCGACAAAAAGCGAAATAAATAACAGAAATAGGAGAAATAACCTGGCCTAAAAAGCTGAGGGAAAAGTTTTCATCTTTGGTTAAAAAAAAACAACAAAAATCAAGTTGAACCTTCAAGGATGAGCTCTAGAGGATATGAAAGAGGTGATCAGATCACAGGGCCTAAACTAAGTGATTCTATAAGCAAAGCTCCTCAAGGCTGGTTGTCGGAACACTTCACAGATCAGGCTGTACACACACACACACACACACACACACACACACACACACACACACACTTAGCCAGCCAGAGTGTAGAAAACCATGTTTTCAGACATGTAAAGTATATAATTCTGTATGAATTGAACTGTGCCATCCTTACGTTCCAATCCCCAAATACATTCTACTGAATTGTCACAATTCATTATTTGAAGAGGACTGTCTATTATTTGTTTGGTTTTTAACCTTCCAATATATTCTTGGGGGAGGGGGTGTTTACATTTATTCCTGTATCAACACAATTAGATTCTAATACAGATGAACGAGAAGTTTCTGAATGTTTTCCAACAAAGCAACAGACCTGATCCATAAAAAGTGGAGTTAGCTAATTAGATAAATCCTGAATCAGAGATTTCTATTAATTCACTGCATCAATTTCTTCTGTCCTGCACAGTTAAGTTTCTTGGCTGATTAACAGCATTAATATTAAGACACAAATGCTCATCTCTTTGTTAGATAAAAATACGTATCAATCTACTATTCAAATGCACATTTAGGAACACAGCTACCGGTTTCTAGAATCTTTTAAAGAATGACAATACTACTTTAGAATGTAATACTTCTAATAAAATTAAACACAAAAATTAATTGCAGTGTTCAAAGACTTAAATATCTATCAACCCAAACCATTCCAGGGGCAAGCCTCTTTTTATTACTAATAAATATTCACAAGGTTTCACAGGCTTCAGAAGTATCAATGAGAGCTAAATACACGACAATGAAACAGGCAATAATTACTCCTTACCCTGAGATTTTAAAATGTTGTCTGACGGCACATAGCCTCTTTCTTTCTATTTCTGCATAGAACGTAAGCTATCTACCTATTCTTTAAAAACCCAAGCAATGTTATAGCTTCATACCAAACTCAAGTTGTATGTATAATCCTTAAATGAGCAAAATACGGGCAATATAATGGTTTCTTGTTCCCCAAACTAGAAATAATGTGGCCATGCCAGCAGTAAAATCCAAATGAAAACAAATTTCACAGCCCTTAAAAAAAAAAAAACTTAACTGTCAGTGTTAATATAATCCCAGTTTGCAACTGGAAACATTGCTTTGTAGCCAAGGACAAGATGTGTCTATTATAAATTCTTGGTTTCAGGACATCCCTTAAATGACCCCCCAAAAAAACCCCCCAAAAAACCCATATAACATTAGTTTTTGCAAATATAATGCCAATAGCATGCTAATTAAAGTATTCACAAGACAATGACAAATAAGGCTCTGGGACCACAGTACATATTATTATGTAACTACAATACACATTAAGCAATCGCCAAGTTGTAGGTAGGCCTCCCAAAAGGAGTTATTATGGTTTACCATGATCAGAGGATTGTGGTGTTATACTTAATCACATTTTACCTGCAAGCAGGTGTTTACAGGTGTCAAAAAGTAAAACACTTGTTCTAACTGTAAACCTATGGTTCTAATAGCATGTACAGTAACGGTATACTGTACCTACCTCCCTGTATTTTCTACATAGACTCTCTAATCCAATATGAAGTAAGACACACGAAGCAAGTTTTTCTACATGCTTTAAAAACAAAAATTTAACCTGATTCATTTTTACTAAAATGCCGAAACTCACGCCCTCAGAAGTAGACCTGGTGGCCCATAAAGTTAAAATGTAACACTTCTGGGCACAAAAGACATGAGAGTATAGGCTCTTTGGGGGATGTTACTGTTATCTATCCAATCTGTCAATAAAAATAACAGAGCCGCTAGAACTGGCTCAAAAGTTTAAAGGATAACAATATTCAGTACATTTAGCAAGCAAATTACAGAAATCCCCAACGATGAAGTAAACGCAATATAGTCACTACAGAATTCCAAATATGAAGAGGAAAAAAAAAGAATAGGAGAGGCCACGAGGCACACGGGTGTCATAAATCAATGGATTTTCTGATTTCCTGCCTACTCAAAAAAATTTCAGGAAGCCTGGCATAGAATCTTCCGAGCCCTCCCAAAGATGATGGGCTAAGGCCAATGNCTGAACTTCTGAGCAGGGAAAGGCAGGGCATAAATAAAAGAACAGCAAAGGCAGATTTTTCAGGCAGTTGGAATTACAACTCTATAAATCTTTTTCGTTTTTTTCCAAGGCCATGCTTAAACTGTCCATGGGAAAAGACTTGCTTTCCTACCGGAGGCAGAGACCCACACCAACCGCAAGCCAGAACACCCATCAAAGCCAGAGTGGGACTAAGTCCCCGGCGCAATACCAGCTGCCCTCTCTCCACCTCCGAGAGCCAATCTTGGATACAGACACACAAAAATGCACCAAGGCACCCCATCAGCAGCCCAACTCCAAAACTCCTGGCCGACGGGGACTGAAGGAAAAAGAGCCACTTGGAAATATTCCCGGCCACCTGCAGTGGGAGCAGCCCCAGCTCTGAGGTGACAGCGCATGATGGGGCATTGCAAAGTGAGGAAACCCTTCTCGCAGAAGAATCACTGAAGTTCCTGGAAACAAAAATGGGGAAGGCTGCACCGCCCAAAGGTCAAGCCCGGGCATTCCCACAAACCGGTCCAGAAGGACCCAGAGCCTCTCCTGCCCCCACCGGCAGGGCACCCTGCAGCCAGGGGCCCAACACGCCGTCTCTGCGCTTACCTCACAGGTGGGGGACCCACAGGCCTTGAGCTTGTCACCATCTCCCTCCGGTAGCCCAGTCCGACGTGTGGCCATCATTTCATTTCAAACGACAAAGAAGGGACCGACCCTTTGGAGTCCACATTGGGGGGAGGAATGCTACCACACACCAGAAAGGGAAGAATTCCACACCGGGCTCCCAGGAGGTGCGGGACTGGTGAAACAAGTAATGTGCCAGGGAATGAAATGTTTTTACGAAGCGCCTTCCAAACGCCCTGATGATTTCTGCGGACTTCAACTGACTTCACCGTCTTCGTCCATTTCTCGAGACTTAAAAAAAAAAAAAAACAAAAAAAACCAAAGAAGATGGGTCTTCTCGGCAGCTAATGAGGCCAAGTGCAGCAGGCGGTCCCCCTCCTCCTCCTCCTCCTCCTCCTCCTCCTCGGCGCGACTCCGAGACCAAGAAGAATCCGAGTGGGTCGCGAAGGCTGGAGCGTCAGCTTCCAGAGAGATCTCTCCTAGAACGGAATGGTTACAAGGGCATGAACTTTCTCCAGACGCTGACCTTAGCCTTGCCACATGTCTACACCAAGTTCGCCTTTCCGACACTTGGCAAGATTATTCGGGCCACGCTGATGAACCTCACGCACGAAAGAGGAAAGAATCCTCCCAAGAGAGAATTTTCCTGATTTCCTATAAACCAGGAAAAAAAAAAGAGGGGGTGGGGGGAGAGGGAGAGAGACGGACGCATCAGAACTGCACGGTGCTAGCGTCAAACACGCCTGCTTGGTGTGCAGCCTTCAAGAAAGAATTTCCCTTTTCTCCCAAGTGCATTTTCATCAGTGTCTTTTCTGGGCAGAGGAGAGAGAGTCTACGCTCTTTGGCATCACCCAGACACTTGGGCCCAGCGGAAGTTTTCTCCCCGCGAGATGAAAATGGAATTCTACTTTTCAAAAACGCTGCTCGCTCCCCACCACCACCACCCCCCACCCCCCAAAATAAAAACAAAAAGCCAGCCTCGNCGTATGTCTCGCTTCTTCCTCCCTGGATCCACCTCCTCCCACTCCACCTCCTTCCCCTCCCCTCCCCAGGGGAGGCTCTGAGGCTGAATATTTTCTGTCTTGAATAATACGGTCCCGGGAACCGACGCTGGAGAAGGGGGATTAGCCGGGGCAGGGGGTACTTACGCCAACCCCCTCCCAAGGCGTCTCCGACCTGCAAGCCCTCACTGTCCCCCCGCCCCAGCACCCCTCCCAGAAGCCGGGCTCACTACAAAACCCCCCCGGCCTTCTCCAGTCTCCCGAGCGCAGAGCGGGAGAGGCCAGGAGCCGAGGTTTCTACTGGGGAAGACTCGGGGCTTGGCGTCAGGGGCGGAGAGGGGGACAATTCTATGGCTGGATTCGCGAATGTGAGGGGTTACAGGTCCCACCCAGACTGCAGAGACCATATCTTGGCGAATTTTTGCTCCCCCCCACCTTTTTTCCTTTTGCTACGGGAGGGGAAAGAAGCAGAGATGCGACGTGTGACTTGAAGATAATACGGGAGTGTCCTTTTCACGCCCAACAGCGGAATAGCTTCTCCTGTTGGGGGAAGGGGGTCGCAGCGAGGCGTGATTCATTCAATTATTTTTCCCTTCTTAAATCTGCGGACGGCTGAACGGAGCCGGCGCGGCTAGCGGAACTGAGGGAGAGGTGGCTGCGCCGCTCCACTCTACAGGTCAGAGCCGCTCCGGGGACAGAGCCCCGCCGCCGCCCCTCCCCACCCAGTTCCGGGGCCTGCCTCAGACCGCGGGCGGCGGGCTCCGCCCCACCGCGCCTCACAACATCTCCCGCTGCAAATGGCCCAATCGGGAGACGCGGCGAGAGAAGAAGAGCCAATCAGGCGCTGCTGACTCAGGCTTCCCTCCACCCTTGGCCCCTCCCCCGGTAGGAAAAGCCACCGCCCCTCTGTCTCCGCTTCCCACCCCCGTAGCCCCCGGGGAGGTGGCTCACCCGCTCCGGTCCTCGTCGGGCTGGAGTGGGGCAGCCCGCTGAGGTGGCGGCGTTTGTCACCTTGTCACCCTCATCCTCACCCCCTCCCAGACACACCCTGCTCCCTTTCCCAGTCCTCCTGTAGGTGCTGTTGAGGGTCATTTGGATCCTCACTCCGGCGGGGGACCACCAGCTATTGTGTCTGATCAGCTGCCACCATCATCCTGAGGGAAAAAAAAGGAACAAAACCAAGAAGCTATGGGATCTGCTTCCCTTTTCCTTCTCTTTCTTAACCGCACTATCCCCTGAGATTTTTAAGACCTCTCCCCCATTCCCTGCTCCCTGCCGACCGCCTTTGGTCCTGTTTCTTGATTGAGGCGGGGCCGGGGACACCATTCCCTGGAGCCCGAATACCTGTGTCTCAGTGTTTAATATTCCTCAGGGTGGAAGGTGCCAAACATTTAGAATATACAACCAAATCCTCAGCCTCAATTAGAGGAAAGGCTTTGACTGGATCATCTTTATATGGCCGTGAAATTTGCATGTTCGTGACAGCCCCCTGACAAAACTAGTCAGCCAATAACAAAGGGGAAAAAAAAAAAGAATAAAATAGAGGGAATGCCTGCCAGTCATTTGGTAATTTACTGAATAGCCTACTGGGCTATAGCAGTATCCAGTTCTAGATACTGTTGAGTAAATTAACAAGAAGTGAATAGAAATGCAGGGTTCAAGTAGCGTACCTCTAGTGGGCTTATAGAATATGTCCAGAAAGGGAAAACAATTTCAAGCACAAAATAGCTCTTTTCAAATGCAAATGAGCATGCATGGAGTACTTCACCACTGAGGACATCTAGGGTTAAGATTTTTGCAATGGAAATTTTTATAAATGTTGATTTTTAAAAAGATTTTCAGTTTGGTACAGGAGAGTAAATATTGGCCATGGAAGGAGCATGAAAAAGAGGTTAACACATTTTAGGAAGTGTAGGAAAATAACACAACCTAGAAAGACATTTCTGTAAGATGTGAATGGAAGCAGTCAAGATTACAGTCTTACTCCATCATTTACCTTGTGACTTAAGGCAAATTATTACTTATGTGTCCAAGTACTAGAGCTATCAGTAATAAGAGTGGCTGCCATCTATAAAGCACTCCCTCTGTGCTAGGCATTCCTTCAAGAGCTTTACACACACGTAATGAGAAGCTGTGTGACAGAGCCAGGATTAAGCCCAGGAGATCAGCTCCAGAATCCGTGCTTTCCTTCACAACACTATACTACCTCCAACATGGTTTTTAATAATAATAACAACAATATTAATTAACATTTAACTTAGCTTATTATGTGCTGATTATTGTGCTTTGCGGGTAACTAATTTAATCTTCCCTCTGGGTTTGGCATTATTATGATGTTTCATTTTGGGGAATGTTTTTAACAGCCATTATGATAGATCGCTATCATATGTATCTATGTGTGTTAGCCTATCTGGATGGACAGGGACAGTAGTGTAGAACAAAGATTTGGGAAACCTGGGTCCTGGTCCTTTCCTGGGATCTTCGAGTAGGAAGGACAGCACCTTCCCTAGCTAGCTGGGCTGTTGAGAGCGTCAAATGACATAATACGTGTGAAGGGACTTTCAAAATGTAAAAACATTATTCTGATTGCGTTGTGTGTCTTATTATAAAGCAAGTGTTTATCCTGTTTCCCCAACCAGGAACCCTACTCTTCATAACATTTTGTTGTTATATATTAGCAACATTTTAACCCAGTTAAAAATTAGGTCAATTCTTTTCTGAAAGCATGAGCAATAATATTTTATTAATTTTTGCGCTCTCATTTAGATGCATTCTAAGCAGACACTGGGCATCTATAAAGTGGCAGCCGTCAGCCAGTCAGTCACTCACCATTCCAAAGGCTGATGGTGTAATTGGTGGAGAATGCAAACCCTTGGAGTTCTTCAGAAGCTGCCCATCTTGGGCATTTCACTCATTAACACCTCCACCAGAGGGAGGGCAAGAGAAAGGAAAAGGAGCCAAACTTCAATCGTGTGGCTACTTGTTAACTGCTCCAGTGAGAGATTTGGTGAAACAATGAGTTTGAGGATCACTGTAACTGAAAAGAGATTTGGATTAACTGTGGATTTCACAGTTGATATCTTGATAGTTTTCGTTATCCTAAATATCATAGATAAGCAAGAGCTAACAGTAATTCCACCTTTGTTTTACTCTTGAAGGCTAATGTTTTCCTCTTTTGAGCAAAGCTAATTAATAATCTAGCTTCTTAGAAATTGCTACAGCTATATTAATAATAACTCCCAGACAGTCTTGTATGCCATCATTTTGACAATGTAGGCAAGACAAGGTAGGCATTTTTGGAGATGGGAACTATATCCTTAAAATGTAACCATTGACTTTGTAAATGACATAATAATATTGTTTTGGTGATCCACAATCAAGGAAGAATGTCGAAGTCAGAAATAGAGCCAAGTGTTTTAACCTCTGGTCTAATGGCATTCTGCTATAAACTACGGACGAGTTCTACTCTGAATATAGAAGTTGGCAATTCTAAGAGGCACAAGTGTTTGCCAGTGGATTCCACAGACGAAATGTGTAATTTGGGATGAAACATTTGCAAAACTATGTGTCTGAAGCAGTTAAGACCAATGGCTCTCAGAAGAGTAAGTATTTTTTTGGTTTTAGGTCAATGCTGTAGATTTCTTTTTCATACAATACTAAAAAGATACATGACCTGCTAATATTTCGTTGAAAAAGACTTTTGTGTTGAATTGAACAGCTCCAGAAAACCCACCTCTCTAGCAAAGCATTCACTACTGTAATCAAAAGGAGGGAATGATTTTCCACAATAAATAATTTCTAAGCTTCTTCTTCCTTTACCACCTCTTTTACATTAATAATGTAAATGATTTACTAATTTAATGTTCTTCATTGGCTTAGATATAAGACATTACTTCTGGCCCCATGACTACCATCATCAATTATTTCAAATCTAAAGGGTAGTGACTCTAATTCAATGTGTACAGTGCCTAGCCAAGTGTCACACACAATAGATATTTTTGAATAATTTCTCTGTGCTCAGCTTACTGTGGTCTCTCTTTCCTCTAAACTGGTACTCTCCTTGGGTTTTTCTTTTTGGTTTGCTTGTTGCTGTTAAACGATCTTATATTATTATTTAACTGTAACTGAATACTGTCTCCTTTTCTACCTGCATTATGAACTTCTGTAGGGAAGAGTCCTAGGGCTTTTACTTCTGTTCAGACCCCCATAATACCTACTACAGCTTTTGCACACAGAAATCACTTCAAAATTATTCAAGAATGGAATGATGATTGTTTCGCTGTTATTCATAAATATTTATACCTCACGAAATTCCTGGCTGACAACAGCTCTCCAGAGTGGGGAAAGATATGTGTATATATGTCTGTGTGCATATGCTTAAAATAGTATAAATCACAAGCAGGGTCTACTAAGAGAGCTCTAGGTGTGGCCTTCAGCTTTCAGAAATGCCACATCTTCTCTCTTTACTTCACCTCTGGTGACTGAGATGTTTTTTGGCCACAAGACCATGCCAAAAATGAATATCACTTGCATTTTGTCAGTTATTAACTATTAGCCCATAGTTTATCCATAATCGTATATCAGACATTTTCTTCTAGATTCAAATTATTTTTTCAGTACCAGCATCTCCTCACTTAAAATTGAGTGGCGTGGTAGTCATATTCATCAGCATTATTAAGATTGTACTTCTGTATTTTAAAAAAATAAGCATGAAAATCTAAAAGTTTTTATGTTACCCCGAGAATCGTGATTTCCATTTATAAGCATTCCAATTTTCCTTAAAATATGAGACAAGTTTTTTAAATGTTTCCACCCACCCAAATACACATGAGCTAGAACATGGTGTGAAAATACCGTGCAATCTGGGTAGAAACCCATATTACTGGAAAATTGAAATATGTGTTTTTTAATCTTGGAATGGAATACTAAGTCCTAACCACTGTAACTAAGAAACCGTGCTAGCAATTGACTTTGAGATTACAGACCTAATCCAGAGTAACTAAATCTTTTTCAACAGAATGCAAAAATTTGGCTAGCTTTCCATTTCATCTTCCTGGAGCAGAAGTGGGAGAGACATCTTAAAACCTCCCCACTACTTGATTCACTAAAACTCTAGGTGTCTTTTAATATTCCCTAGCACTGTAGATTCCATTCCTCTATGCCTGTAATTGCCTGCATTCCCTACTAATCCAAAAGTCAACTAACCAAGGGTTCTTCCTTCAGATAGGAAAGGATTACAGGGTACTATGTGGCAATTCACATCTGGGCTTAAGGAGGAAAGATGCAGGCTTGCATAACTTTTCTTCTAAAAGATTTTTTCAATTAAATTTAAATTTTTAAAAATTGCAGCATAAAAGGAGAAAAATAGACTTTGCAACCACGAGAGCACCAGGGCTTGTATCCCATTTTGCAAGCCCATCTTTTTGCTTTCTTCCAAGCTGCCCATTGGTTGGCTCTAACAGGAAGACCAAGGTACTAAAAAATAATTGCTTGCCTTTCTTTTTTATAAACAGAAATCTAAATAGCAAATCCTGATTAAAGATGGAGTAGAAACAAATCAAAAGACTGATGTAAACATTTTTAAATGGGAGAGGGGTGTCAAGAAGATGAAATAAAGGAGCATATTAATCAAATGAAAAAAAAAGATATATCACAGAAGACAACTTACCCCAATAAAGAGAAAAAATGGAGACAAATATTTATACTCTGAAGGAAACAAAATATTTTAAAAGTGAAATGACAAGAGAATAAATGAGATGTAAAAAGAGTTGGAAGAGCTAAGGAAAGACATCGAGGAGGAAAAAAAATCACACCATTACAGAAGCAATGAATTAGAAATAAGAGAGAAAAAGAAGGGATACCTGGTAGAAAATAGTAAGACTGATGGCAGACTATTTAAAAGCACAATAAATACAAAGGAAAAGGACAACAGGGTTAAAATGATTCAACAGACAATAAAAAATATGGAGGACAAATAACAAATATCAAATTCAGAGAAATTGATGTCTCTAACAAAGAGTTTACAACTAATGAAACAATAAGTATTCAGAGATATAGTGTGGCAGACTACTAAATGTCCCCTAATACCTATTCTCACGTTCTTCTGTAAGAATAGCATTTTAAGGGTGCCTGGGTGGCTCAGTCAGTTAAGTGTCAGACTTCAGCTCAGGTCATGATCTCACAGTCTGTGGCTCAAGTCCCGCGTAGGGCTCTGTGCTGACAGCTCAGAGCCTGGAGCCTCCTTCGGATTCTGTGTCTCCCTCTCTCTGCTCCTCTCCCCCTCAGGTTCTGCCTCTCTCTCTCTCTCTCTCTCTCTCTCTCAAAAATAAATAATAAAAACATTTTAAAAAAAGAATACCATTGTAGCTGAGCACATGATCAACAAACTAGACTGTATTTCCCAGCCTTCCTTCTAAGTATGTGTGGCCATATTTCTAAACTCTAGGCAATGAAATGTGGGCAGGAATGAGTGTCAGCTACTCTGGAGGTCTTCTCTTTGAAGGTTTGAACCTGTGCCTTCTTAGTCCTTCTTCCCTTTCCTGGTGGTTGGAGGTAACGATTGCTAGATGTAGCAAATAAAAATAGAGCACTGAGTTCAACTGGAATTTCAGACCAACAATGAATACTTTTTTAGTATAAAAAAGTCTCATGTAACCATTGAGATATACTTATACTAAAAATCTATTCATTGTTGATCTGAAATTCCAACTGAACTGAGTGTCCTATATTTTATCTGAGAACACTCCTGGAGACTGTGAAAAGTGGTGCATGTGCCTTTGACCTAGAGAGGGAAGTCACCTGTGGATGATGACAGAGATATTGCAGCAGGCCTGAATTGCCTACTTCCGGTTTGTTACCTGAAAAAGACATAATTCTCTATGTCACCACTTCTTTACATAAGGACCGTGGTGTTCTTAAGATCTTTGGAACTTAGTCTTTGTTCTAAATGATGTGTGAAAACCTTTTTTGCAATTCCAACAATTAAAAGGACTTACCATGTTTCCAGAACTGTTAAAAGAGAGTAGTTACTTGGGGAAAGTCATGAAACTTTGAGTATAAGAAGAACCTATGAACAAGTCGAAGTGAATCATCTAAAAGCAGGGGTTCGGCAAACCAAGGCACAAAGACAGAATCCAGTCTGCTGCCTGTTTTTGTAAATAAAGTTTTATGCGAATACATTCACACTCTTTTGTTTACATGTCTATTGCCGCTCCAACACTGTACTAGCAGAGTTGAGTAATCACAATAGAGACCATGTGGCCCTGCAAAGCCTACAATAATTTCTATCTGGCCCTTTGCAGAAAGAGTTTGCTGACCTCTGACCCAAAGGAAAAACACTACTGACCTCAGAACTCTTGTCAGCATTAATTGACTTGAGAAGAGTTTGGAAGAAAAAAAAAAAAGAATGTGACTTAAGGATCCCAACCATGTAGTCATCCACATTCAAAAGCAGCAGAAAGACACTCTCAAATCTGTAGAGATCTGGGAAATATATTGCCTGTCACCAAAGCAATTATATGATATAATAGCATAACCAACTGAAGGATGATAACCAAATAAATATGGAAGGGCCAAGAGTCAACTGAAAGAATTATTGGTATGGTACAAAATTTACATGTCATAAACCTTGAAAAAAAATTTTACAGTGAAAAGTAATAATACAACAACTATAATATACCAGGGCAAAAATGAACCTATGGAAACATTTGAGAGATGGAAAAGGGAGAAATGGACCAAAGTATTCATTACTTTAGTTCCTTCATTGGTTATGGGGGTTATAGAAATAAGATTCTTAGGTTCTTTAAGACAGAAGGCTTGAGTGACTAATTAGAAATAAAATGAAAACATGGGGTGCCTGGGTGGCTCAGTTGGTTGAGTGTCTGACTTCGGCTCAGGTCATGATCTCACGGTCAGTGAGTTCGAGCCCCTAGTTAGGCTCTGTGCTGACAGCTCAGAGCCTGGAGCCTGCTTCAGATTCTGTGTCTCCCTCTCTTTCTGCCTCCCTCCACCCCCAGCTCACGCTCTGTTCTCTCTGTCTCTCGAATAAACGTTAAAAATTAAAAAAAAAAAAAGAAATAAAATGAAAAGACAAGCCACAGACTCACAGAAGATATATGCATTTGATTTATATTGAGAGTTTATAAAGAGTGCCTATAAACCAATGAATAAAATAGAAAAGATAAGCAGACAATTCACAAAAGAGGAAACACAGGTGGCGACTAACCCTAATGAAAGATGCTCTATCACTGGAATCTGGATAATGCAAATTAAAATGATAATGAGACCATTTCAAACCCATTGGACTGGCAAAAACAAGTCTGATAACATCAAGGGTTGAAGTGTTGATAAACACAGAAGCTCTTACACCCTGCAGGTGGGAAACATAAATTCATAAAACCAATCAATGGCAACACTGCTTGCTCAGGCCCCAAACCCCGGATTGCCTGCAAGATCAAAAAGGACTGTTATCTTCCTCTCAATATCCAGTAGGCTTCTCAGATTTAAGACCCTAATCCGCTCTTCCCACATTAAGTGGTAATTCTCTTCCTTCTACAGATCCAGACTAAAACATCCAAGGCAGCCCCGAGCCCTCTTTCTCTTTCCCCCCGACATCCGGTCATCAATAAACCCTGGCAGCTCTCACATCAAATTATACCCAGGATCTGACCACTTCCGCAACTGTCATTCACATCCATCTGTCACCTGGATTATGAGGACAGTCTTTAACCAGTTCTGGCTGCTGCTCAACACAAGAGCCAAGGTCGCCTTTTGAGGACCTAAGTCAGATCATATCACTTTTTTGCCTACAACCTTCTACTAGCTTCTCATTCCCCTCATTAAAAAAAAAAATCCAAGTCCTTACCATAGGTGACACTGGCCTTACTGGATCCACCTGTGGGCTCTTTGCTCCTGTGCTTCCACACCAATTTCCCTGCTGTTCCTCAAACACACCAGGCTGGTTCTCACTGTTCTTGCTGCTCCTCCAGTGTCTATACCTGCTATTCTCCCAGCCTAGACTATGCGTGCTCCAAACACCCACTCGGGCTCTCCCTCATTTCATTCAGGTTCTTGCTTAAACTTCACTTTATGGGACAGGTCTTCCCTGACTACCCTGCCTAAAATAGAGCCATATTTACCTACCCTACCCCAGACCAACTGCTCTCTGTCCACCCTTTATCCTTTATTTAATTTTCCAAAGCCCTAATTGCCGTCTGGTGTTTTATATTTTTATTTATTATCTATCTTCTCAGTTTAGAATGTAAACCTCAGAAGAATAGGAAGTAAGTCTTCTGTTTTATTGCTATATCCCTAGTGCTTAGAATATACTAAACACCCAATAAAATGGGCCCTGAAGAAGGGCACCTGGGTGGCTGGTTAAGCATCTGACTCTTGGTTTCGGCTCAGGTCATGATCTCACGGTTCTGTGGGTTCGAGCCATGCGTCAGGCTGTGTGCTGACAGTGCAGAGCCTGCTTAAGATTCTCTCTCTCTCTCTCTCTCTCTCTCTCTGTCTCTGTCTCTCTCTGCCTGCTCCTCTTCTACTCATGTTGTCTTTGTTTCTCTCAAAATAAATAAATATAAAAAATTTTTTTTAATCTTGAAAAATGTGTCCTGAAGAGTAACTTTGAAAAACCACTTTGGAAAGCACATTTTTTAGGACTCTAGCTTAGAAAATTGAGGGTGCCCATATTCTGAGAAAGCAGTCTTTCTTGTAAATAAGCAGGCATGTATGAGGTACACCTTTCTAGGAAAGCAGAAATAACCTGTTCTTTAGTAGGTGAATGGGTAAAGTCAGTTTTATGTAGGCAATGCAAATTTGTTTAGCAGCTCAAATGAATGACTACATCAACGTATGTGAATTTATATGAAAAGAATGATGTTGGGTGAAAAAGCAAATTGTCAAATGGTGAGCAATTTCATGGGGATATAGTGTATATATGTACCCATACATGTAACATATATTGCTTATCAATATATAGATATGAATTAAAAGTACAAAAATCAGGGGCACTTGGGTGGCTCAGTTAGTTAAGCGGCTGGCTCTTGGTTTTGGTTTCAGCTCAGGTTATGATCTCACGGTTTGTGGGTTCCAACCCCGAATCAGGCTCCATGGTATCAGCTGCTTGGCAGTCTCCCTCTCTCTCTCTCTGCTCCTCCCCATCTCTCTCTCTCTCGCACGCGCGCGCGCTCTTAAAATAAACTTTTGAAAAAGCATAAAAAGCATGGAGTGATATACATCACTTTCAGGAGGAGGGAGGTAAGAAAAGAGAGATAGAATGAGACCTTGACTGTAAAATTTCAGTTCTTTAAAATGAAAAGATAGGGGCACCTGGGTGGCTCAGCTGGTTGAGCGTCCGACTTCGCCTCAGGTCATGATCTTGCGGTTTGTGAGTTCGACACCCAGGTCGGGCTCTGTGGTGATAACCTGGAGCCTGCTTTGGATTCTGTGTCTCCCTCTCTCTCTCCCCTTCCCCTGCTCACACTCTGTGTCTGTGTCTCTTAAAAATAAATAAACGTAAAATAAAAATAATTTAAAAATAAAAAAATAAAATGAAAAGACAGCTCTGAAGACATATAATATGCATATTTTATAACATATATATTTTGTACATACAGCAGCATACAATTTATTTATCTATTTCTACAACACCTACTAAAACCAGAAACTGTTACCAGCTTTTGTGTTGGGGTGTGGAACTGAGAATGGGGGAGAGAAGGAAAGAAGTACCTTGGTTACCATTTGAAGTTTAAAAAATTATTTATGAGAAAGCAGTACTTTTATTTATTTTTTTTTTTACTTTTATTTTTTAAATGACAAGTTTAAAATGTCTCTCTTCAGTCCCTGTCAAATCAAGCAGACAGAAAAATAGAAACACTGAGGACCTGAATAATAGAGTTAACAAGCTTGAATAAAAAACATCTGGTAAATTCTCCTTCTGAAAATAAAAGACTACCTTCTGCTCGGTTCCCACGAAATAGTAGTAAAAATTGGCCATACATTAAGCCACAGAGAAGATTTCAACACATTCTATAAGGTATAAAGAGCGTAAAATATTTTTAGCAGGTACAACTGCAGTTAGTTTTCGTTTTTGTTTTTTTTAAACTCAAGCAAAGCCTCCAACCCTTTGGAAATGTTCATATGCTCCCCTAAACAGCTCTTGTACCATGCAGGTGATAGAAGCCATATTGTCAGAATATCAACAAAAGAAAGATAATGAGAACAGTAGTTCATCAAAGCTGGAGGAATGTTCTCAGAACTGTAGTTATAAGAAAATCTGTAGCCTCATCTCATTTTGTTATTGAGAAAGAAAAACTGAAAATAATTATTTTCTAAAGTTAAGAAGTTAGAAGAAAAAGTTAAACCTAAAGAAGGCAGAAGAAGGGAATTAACAAAACTAAAATATGGAATCAAATTAATGGAAAGCAAAAATCAGTGGAAATTTCAAGTAACCTTTTTGTAACACAAGCAATCACATAAATTATTTGATTGTTTAATAAGATAAAAGGGAGGAAAGATGAAAACATGGAAATAGGAATAATAAAGAAAATAACCAAAGATATGGAGGAAAAAGTAAGAGCTTGATAATATATCTGAAAACCCGGAGAATAAAAATTTCAAATGTTGACTTAAGACAGATCGTGCTTAAAGAGGCCAACAATAATGGAAGAAATTACAAAAGTTTTTGAAGAATTATCTTTTCAGAAAGTGCCCTAACCAAGAAAGAGGATTCAGGGAGATAGAAATTGTTTCTACAGCTCTTTAAGGAATAGATAATTCTTAAGGCATTTAGATGGTTCTAGGGCAAAAATGAAGGAGAAATATTTCCATGAACAATCTTCTAAAGCCTGAATGATAAATACGATAGAAGAAGAAAACTATGAGCCAATTTCCTGTGACTCCTAAATATTTAAATCCTAAACAAAATCTTAAATAAAATATGACTATTGACCATAAGCAAAATATTACATATTATTTCATGAATATGGAAGAGTTTATCACATAAATGGAACTATCATTCAAAATTAAGAGATTTCTTCATTTTAGTACATGAAGACAGTTGCTGAACCATTCAGTAGTTACTCCTAATAAAATTCCTTGGAGTTTTGTTTCTGGGAAGATGGAGTAAGTGTACTTTTCCCTATTCCTGTCACTAAGTACAATAAAAAAAAAAAAGCCAGAAAACAAATATATTAGGGGCACTGTGTGGCTCAGGTCATGATCTCATGGTTCCTGAGTTCTTGAGATTAAGCCCCACGTTCAGCTCTGTGCTGACAGCTCAGAGCTTGGAACCTGCTAGGATTCTGTGTCTCCCTCTCTCTGCCCTTCCTTTGCATGCACTCTGTCTCTGTTTCTCTCTCTTTCAAAAATAAATAAACATTAAAAATTTTTAAAAAAGATATAAACTGTGAGGAGTATCAGGAAGATGGGGAGAAGGACGAAGCCTAGCTAGGAATTACACAATGATGAATCATCTGGATTTCTTTTTGCTTCATATTTCCCCCAAGTGGAGCAGAAGAAGCTGGCAACCCAGAACAGCCAACAGATGTAGACAAAAAAAAAGAAAAGAAGAAAGGAAGGAAGGAAGGAAGAAAAGAAAGAAAGAAAGAAAGAAAGAAAGAAAGAAAGAAAGAAAGAAAGATCCCATGAGGAGCCTCTCCCTCTATCCAGAGGACCAGGAAATGGGTAGCCTAGCAACAAAGAAAGTTTCTAAACAGTCAACGCTCCAGAGAAACACCACAGAAAGCACTGTGGCCCCATGACATCTCCACCCAAAACAGCGAAGGTTGTGTAGAGAGCCTGGAATTCCACCCTCACCAGGCTATATGAGTACCCTCCCCACCACTGCCCACAATGTCCGTGGGGAAAACTTGGGGAGACTGGAATTCCATCCTCACTCTGCAGTAAGGACGAAGCTTTTCCCTCTGGTAAGGAAGCCATTACGACATGGTACCAATGGTGAGCATTGGCAACAGTAACAAGGAATTCTTCTACCAGTCCCAGCCCGGAGGTATCAGCATAGGCCTAAAACATGTGGACCAAAGAACAGAGCTGCAACATATGTGAAGGAAAAATGGATAGAAATGAAGGGAGAAATAAACACACAATTTTTGTTGGAGACATCAACACACACTCAACACTTGTTACAACAACTACACTAATCAGCAAGGATATAGAGAACCACACCATCAACCAACAGGTTTGAATCAATGTGTGGGGAAAAAAACTTCATGAAAACACAACAAACAAACATTCTGTGCAAGTGCTCACAGAATATACATCAAAACAGAATGCATCCTGGGCCACAAAACAAACCTCAACAAATTATAAAAAATTAAAATTACACAGAGCATGTTGATCATAATGGAATCAAACTAGAAACCAATAATAGAAACATCACAAGAAAACCCAAACACTTGGAAAGCAAACAGCACATTTATACATAATGCATGAATCCAGGAAAAAGTCTTGAAGGAAATTTAAAAATACATTTAAATGGAGAAAAATGGAAATACACTCGATCCTCAAACAACATGGATGGGGATGGGTCCACTTATATAAAAACAGAATAATATTGTAAATATATGTTCTTTTTTATGATTTCCTTAATAACAGTTTCCTTTCTCTAGCTTACTTTATTATAAAAATACAGTATATGATACATCTAATATACAGAATGTGTGTTAATCAATGTTTTATGTTATTCCAGTCAACAATGGGCTATTAGTTAAGCTTCAGAGGAGTCAAAAGTTGTACAAGGATTTTTGACCATGTAGTGGGGGGGCGTCTCATCCCAGTGTGGTTCAAGAATCAGCTATACAATATACCAAAATTTGCAGGACACAGCTAAAGCCATGCTGAAAAAGAAGAAGTATAGCACTAAAAATGTACATATTACAGCAGAGAAAAATTCTCAGATCAATAATCTAAGCTCCTACCTCAAAAATCTAGAAACAGGAGATCAAAATAAACACAACCAAGCAGAAGGAAGGAACTAATAAAGGCAGGAGGAGAAATCGATGAAATTGAAACAGAAAAACCAAAGAGAAAAATCAATGAAACAAATTAGTGGTTTCTTTGAAAGATCAGTGTAATTAGCAAACCTCCAGCAAAGCTGACAAAGAAAAAGAAGTGAGAAGATACAAATCACATATATCAGGAATGAAACAGACGGTATCACTATAGATCCTACAGACATCAAAAGAAAAGTGGACGTGGCTACAAGAGTAAGTGCCACATGCTCTTAACTGCATCAATGCACAGAGCCCGGTCATGACCTTGTGCTAGTGTTGCAAAATGTTATTATTTAATGGGGAGACTGGGAAAAGGGTACAGTTTACAGGGTAAAGGTATATCTGTATAATTTCTTATAACTGCATGTAGGATTCCTAGTTCTCTCAAAATAACAATTCAATTGAATGAACTCTCAAAAAATCTCTTAGCCACCTGGGTAGCTCAACAGGTTAAGTGTCTGACTCTTGATTTTGGCTCAGGTCATGATCTCATGGTTTGTGATTTTGAGCCCCAGGTCGGGCTCAGAACTGGCAGTGCAGAGCCTGCTTGGGATTCTCTCTCTCCCTCCCTGTCTCTCTACCCCTCCCCATTCCGTGCATGCTCAGTCTCTCTCAAAATAAATGAATAAACTTAAAAAAATTCTCTTAGGATGGGGCACCTGGGTGGCTCAGTCAGTTAAGCATCTGGCTTCAGTTCAGGTCATGATCTCATGGTTTGTGGGTTCGAGCCCTGCATTGGGCTCTGTGCTGATAGCTAGCTCAGAGCCCGGAGCCTGCCTTCGGTTTCTATGCCTCCCTCTCTTTCTGTCCCTCTCCTGCTCGCGCTGTCTCTCTCTCTCTCTCAAAAATAAATAAAACATCTTTTAAAAGTTCTCATTTGCGATTGTCAAAATGGAAATAGGTTGCATGTATATAAGCAGAGAGAGATTAAATACAATATGGTTGGGTCAAAGAATGCAAAACCAGGCATGCACCTGCTTACAAAAAATGTATATGTGTTTAAGTGTAAATATGTTTCTGTCAGTCAGGGGAAGCCAGGTTTAAGCTACGGTAGCAAATGACTCCCAAATCTCAAAGGAGTTTTTCTTGCTCACATCCTATATCCACTGTGAATCAGCTCTACGTCATTTCCTCCATATCATCTTAACTCTAGAACTCAGCATGATGGAACGGCCTCTATATACAACGTTCTGATCTCAGAGAAGAGAGTAAAGAGAAACTCGACAAAAATACATGCCACCTTTTAAAGCTTTGCTTGAAAATGATACATATCCTATATGCTCTCATTTCATTGGCCAAAGTTAGTCAATGGCTCTGCCTGAGAAGAACGAAAACAAAATTTATTATCTCTGGGGCACCTGGGTGGCTCAGTCAGTTAAGCATCTGACTTCAGCTAAGGTCATGATCTCATGGTTCGTGAGTTCGAGCCCCGCGTTGGGTTCTGTGCTGACAGCTCAGAGCCTGGAGCCTGCTTCTGATTTTGTGTCTCCCACTCTGTTGCCCCTCCCCTTCTCATGCTGTCTCTCTCTCTCTAAAAAATAAATGAAAACATTAAAAAAAAGTATTATCTTTGCATAGGGAACACCACCTTAGAAAGGAGCATCACATGTGCATGAACTTAATATCATCTACCATAGTACCCATGAAATGTTATCAAGTAAAAACCAAATAAGACAAGTTACAGTTGGAAAGAAGATTCACCATCAGTATTGACTTTTTCTGGTAGGGTGGGTAGGATTCAGGGGCAACCGGGCTTCTACTTTCTGCTTTTTATATTTTTGTAATGTTATAGGATTTTGTGAGAGATGCGTATTAATTGTAGAATAAAGTAATAGTATTTGATTGAAAAAGTGAAAACAGAGAAAATCTGATCTTAGTCTCTTCCACTTTATTTGAACCTCAGGCCTTTCCCCTTTGTCAGTAGTGGACATGGAAAACACATGTGGTCATCCACAGGCTCATGCTTAGAAGCATTTAGTAAATAAATTGGTAGTTTAAAAAAACTATTCTTGTTTCAAGCAAACACACAATTGATTCAGAGGTTGTGTGTGCTGCATCAGGCTCCAAGAACATTCAAATATGGTCAGAACAGAAAATATCACACGCCGTACGTTAAACAGCCGCACAGCATAACTGTGCAAGCGATGCATTGCAGAATGCCATCCACCAGAGCCAAAAGCAAAGAAAGAACGATAGTATTTCCTGAGGGGTTTTGTGGACTTTCCCTCATGTGGAGAAAGAAAACACAAATCTGGCGGTGACACAGAGCTGTCAGGTGTTCTGGCCAATGAGTGGCTTGGTTTTGCCATTAGGCGAGAGTGGAAGTCCCAGTGACCATTTTCAGTAGGGAGGCTGGGTGACATGGTGGCTGGGGTCGCGGAGGGGGCGGATGGGGGATGAGAGAGAAATTAATAGAAAGACAGAGTGGTGATGAGGTTGTCTGTGGCTGAGGGAAAAGAGGGATTTTTAGCAGATTTCCGTCAAAGTGATGGAGGACTGTACAGAGGATAGAGTGTTCTTCCTGGGTGATATACAATGTAAACCCCATGCAGAAAACCTTCCAGAAGGAATTATAGACACCGGTCCCAGAGACTGGGATCCCCCTTATTCTTCTGTAACATCAACACAGCAAGCCCTTGGCATTCCTCTAAATGATCTATTAATAGCTTCACCAGCCCCCAAATTCTTAGGTGTACCTGGAAAAACCACATGCAGTTGCTGCTGTGACCTCTAGGGACTCATCATGGAAGGAGATGAGGGTAGCAAAATAAATTTGTCTATGGTTTCTCTTCTCCAGGCACAATTAGCAGGGAGCACAGCTTTGTACACAGTAAAGAAAAAAAAACACCATAATTTCAAAACCCAGGTAGTTGTTCAATTAGCCAAGGGGTTGAGGGCTTGTATCATTGGAAAGGCATCATAAGGGACTATATTTCCTGTGCCCACCTAGCCCCTTGCATGACTCAGAGGAAGAAAATGAGAAGAAACGGATGAAAATCACTCTGGGGTGTAATTTGGAATGTGCTCTCCATTGTAGTGGGGACAGTTGCGCACATTTTGTTGCCTCTAAGAAACTGTTTCTTTCCTTAATGTAGATGTCCACGATTGTCTGTCTCTGAGAATTATTTGTCGTTGGGAGAATGTGTGAATGTGTGTGAGGGGATGTACGTGGAGTATCTGTGTAGGAGTATGTTTGAGCATGTTTCTGCAGTTACTCACAAAGACTGCTAGCCTCAGGGAGAATGAGGGCTTTCACTTCACTTGATACAGAGATCTCAGAGACAGGGAGCCTTAGAGTGCTAAAACCAACCCCTGTCAAAGCTCACCTGGATGATTCTGCAGATGCCTGTCAGTGGGCCTTTTAAGTGAGGTTATTGTCTAAATAGGAGTTGGCAAACCGGCGCCCAAGGACAAAATCTGGCCCACTCCCTGGTTTTGCAAATAAAGTTTTATTGGAACACAGCCATACTCATTTAGTTACATTTTGTCTATGGCTGCTTTCGCGTTATAACAGCAGATGAGTAATTGTGACCGAGACCATATTGCCCCCTACGCCTAAAATATTTACTATCTGGCTTTTTGCAGTTTGCATAAAAAGCCTGTTGATCCCTGGTCTAAAATCAGCACTTCCAAAGAGAAGGTTGCGTATAAACAACATTACCCTTGAAAATCCGTTAGGAAGTGAAGACAGATATTTTGTCACCCAATAAGCCCCTATCAAGTGTTTCCTCCTACAATAGAGGAATAACGTTTCTTCAACCGAATACCAAATAAACGATTGGAATATGTGTAGAAACCACGATGTGCAAAAAATGCATGTATCTAAGAGCAGAATTACCCTTAGCGCAGCGAAATGAGAAGCTTGAAGAAGTGCTACCCACCAAGGGTGCACAGATTCATGTTTCCCATCTCATTTTCACATTTGGTCAAAAGCTTTTTAAGAAGTAGGCAGGGGCACCTGGGTGGCTCAGTCGGTTAAGCGCCGACCTTGACTCAAGTCATGATCTCATGGTTCCTGAGTTCAAGCCCCACATCAGGCTGTCTGCTGTCAACACGGAGCCTGGAGCCTGCTTCATATCCTGTCTCCTCTCTGCCTTTCCCGGCCTCATGCTCTGTCTCTCTGTCTCTCTCTCTCGAAAATAAAACGAACATTATAAAAAATTTAAAAAGCAGAAAATAGGTAGTGTCACCTCTATGATACAAACTGTCACTGCTTGCAGTGTTTAAAAGGAGTAAATTAAATGGACGCACGATACAACTCCACTTCGGGAAATGTACTCTGAGGATTTGGGGTGCTATGGATTGCCCTGGTTGGGGGAGACAGTTATTTCAGACGGAGGAAAAGATTTTTCCAGTATGATGAAGAATGGGAGAAAGGCCTTTCTGGAAAGAGATGGGAAGGTAGATCTTGAGACACGACTACTGGGCCAAGAACTAGAATTTGCAAGAAGAGGACTTTAGGAACATCGTTTCATTTTGTTTTCTCTTGCCTTAGACTGAGGACAGCCATATGTGCCTCCTCTTTGAAGTTCCTTTGCCAGCGTTGTAGTTCTGTCCAGTTAGTTGCAAACCTGCCGTAAAACTTCTCATGCACTCAAGCTGGGGTGGTGTGGGGAAGCGAAGGTTGGGACAGTAACTGGACATTTGTTCTCTCCCCAGTCACCCCTCAGCCCAGCATGATCATAGAACGTTTTATTGAGAAATGTCGGTGGTACCAAGGTTTTCAGCAGCGATTCACCACAAACTGAACAGAGGCTTAGTACAAAAGCTGGGAGCCTTGGAAGGGAAGAGGGGGTATAGGAGCTGTAGCTCCCTTCTTGCAGGATTTGAGGACAAACATGAGATAAACTAGCTGTTTCTTTTCCTCCAAATATACTGCAGAAACATGACTGGCTCTTGAGAATGGTGGAGAATATGAAGGTGAAAGCGTGTGTGTGTGTATGTGTGTGTGTGTGTGTGTGTGTATGTTGGAGGGAGATAAATGCCTGAGTTACATAAACATGGGAATGTTTTATAATCCAACATTTTGATGTATGTCTTCATACCAAAAGTGAACTGCTCTTTTCACTGTCACCAACATTTTCTTTCTCACATGGACGCCATTTTTTAAAAACTTGTTTTTAAAGTTTATTCAGTTTGAGAGAGAGAGAGAGCAGGTGCGCACAAGTGTGAGTCCAGGAGGGAGAGAGAGAGAGAGAGAGAGAGAGAGAGAGAATCCCAAGCAGGCTCCACACTCAGCATGGAGCCTGACACAGAGCTCCATCCCACAACCCTGGGACCATGACCTGGGCCGAAGTCAAGAGTCAGACACCCAACCAACTGAAACACTCAGGCACCCCTTGGAGACCATTTTTATCTGGAAGACAAAGGAGTCACGCCCTGAGCCCACCCCCAACAAGCAGAGTATCACCCTACTGAATTGAGACATTGATATTCCTGTTCTCTAGCCTAGAAGCCCATCTCATTCCCAATTTGCTTCAGCCTAATTACAACTTGCTACATGTCAGAGATTTCCAGTTTGTGCATGAATGCCCAAGCTACAAAATTCAATTTCCCAATTTTTTTTAACTAGAAAAATTTAAGAGCATTTTTTAACTTTACTGAGGAATAATTGACAAGTATAAACTGTGTATATTTAAAGCACACAATGTGATGATTTAATATACGTATACATCAGGGAATGATTACCAAGACCAAGACAACTATTTTACGCATTTAAAATCTGAGCTGTCTGATCACTGAAGAGAGAACACAGAATCTGAATGCAAAGTGTGATTTAGAATTCCAATGACATTTTTTTTTAAAACAAGGAAAGTAAAGTATTCTTCAGTATCCAAGTGACTGTTTCTTTCTTTTTTTTTTTTAATATTTNTCTCTCTCTCTCTCTCTCTCTCTCAGAAATAAATAAAACATTTAAAAAATTTTTAAAAAAGAAAAGAAATACGCAGTCTCATTAAGCAAGGAATTGAGCTGATAAAAAATGGCAAATTAAGTTGCCCTTAGATTTGATCATATGCACGAAACTTTGTGCTTCTCCACCCAGGCTGCATTCGAAACTTCTGAGAGCTTTAAAAACTCCTGAGGCTCAGACTACACTGGAGCTGATCATTCAGCTCCGTGGGGAGTGGGCCCAGGTCTCAGCATTTTGGAAAGCTCCTTGAGTGGTCCCATCCTGCAGTCACTGCTGGGAATCAGCGAGCCAGATGCAAGGAAAGGGAAAAGGAAAAGGGAATGGCTATCTCACAGAAGCCTTCAGGAACCTGACACTGGGAAATGTTGTGGAAGGCTTTTATTCCAGAGCAGAAGGCATTTTAGGAGTGTGTATTCAGTCCAGAAATGTGAACTGTTCTGTTTAGACTTCATTAAAGCACATGTGGGCGATGTCTCGATGAAATCACTTAGGCCATCTGGCAATGCAACAGGAAGTTATTCTCATTTTGAATAAAGTGAACAGGAGGGGTGAGGAGCAGTTAGACCTTATCAAAATAGCTTTGATTTTCTGAGTGGTACAGAAGGGTATGCAACCTTTCCAAAGGGATTTTTAATATTTCTAAAGTTAAGATTCGACTTAATTTAACCGTGCTGATTATATTAAAAAATAAAATAAACTCTGGGGTTTCAAAGCCTTTGCTAAAAACATAAAGCTCAACTCAACATCTTCTCATGGAGAAGAATGCGTAAATCCAATTAATGGGCATTTTAAGTGTATATGGAAGCACTATTAAAGCAAAAATAACTATAAAATGGAAGAAGGACTTGACTGGAACAGGACTCCACTGGGAGCATGAAACATCAATCCAGGTAGTGAGGTGAGGGGGAGAATGTTATCTATAAGATGCTTTTACCATCGCTTACATGTGGTCTTTCGAGGTAATCATCATAATATCCAGTTTCATCTTAACACTGCTTTATTTTATTATGTTGTTTTTTGTTTTAATAGGTTTTTTATTTGTTTTTATGAGTTCTAGTTTTTTCAACTCCAATTTGAAGAATTTCTTCAAGCCTTGCCATCATCCCACCCCATCCTATCCCCTCAGTCATAAAGGATATTAGAGTGGTAAATCTGGGCCCTTCTTTTTATTGCCTTTGAATATGAACATGGTTTTCTAGATGTTGGCATGTTATCAAAATTCCTTTTTTTTAATTATTGAAGGATAGTCAACAACGTCACATTAATTCCAGGTGTACAACACAATGATTCATCAAGTCTGTAGGTTATGCGGTGCTCACCACACAACACTATCACAGTACCATTGACTATATTCCTTACATTGTGCCTTTCATCCCTGTGACTTACTCATCCTATAAGCAGATCACATTACCTCTTTCTTATTTAAATTTTTTATTTGGGGAAAATAGTAGATTCACATACGATTGTAAGAAATGATGCAGAGAGATTCCATCTTGACCCAGATCCCCGAAAAGGAAACATCCTTCAGTACAGAAATACAGCCAATATATTAACATTGTTTCAGCCAAGATCAAGGACAATTCTATTACTGGAAGAGCCTCTTAGGCTGCCCTCGTTTAGCGAAAATCCATTTCTCTCCTACTCCCAATCCTTCTGTAATTCCTGGCAATTCTGTCATTTCAAAAATGTTATATAGGGGCGCCTAGCTGACTCATTCAGTTGAGCATCTAATTCTTGATTTCAGCTCAGGTCATGATCTGGTAGTTCATGAGTTCATGCCTTGAACTGGGTTCCACACTGGGCATGGAGTCTGCTTGGGATTCTCTCTCTCCCTCTGCCCCTCCCTAGTGCTCTCTCTCTCTCTCTAAAAAAAAAAAAAGAGAGAGAGAAAAAAAAAATGACTCTTGTACAAATGGAATCACATGGTCTATAACCTTTGGGGATCATTTTTTTTTTTTCACTCAGCATAATTCTCTGGAGATTCAGCCAAATTATTGCATGTGTCAATAATTTGTTCCTTTTTATTGCTGAGCAGTATTCCATGGTGTAGATATTTCACACTTTGTTTTACTGTTTACCTGATGAAAGACACCTGAGTTGTCTCCAGTTTTTAGCTGTTGCCAATAAAACTGCCATAAAAACATTTGCGTATAGGGTTTTGCATGAATGCAAGTTTTTATTTCCTTGGGGTAAATACCCAAGAATGCTATTGTTGGGTCATATGATAGTCGCATGTTTTTAAAGAAATTACCACTGTATTTTCCAGAGTGGCTCTGCCACTTTACATTCCCTTTAGCAAAGTATGAAATCAACCATCCCTGCCAGCACTTGGCACCATCATTTTTTAAAATTGTAGCCACTCTGGTATGGGTGTAGTAAGAGCTCATTGTGGTTTTAATTTGCATTTTCCTAACAGCTATTATACAGAAATCTTTTTATGTGTTCTTCTTCTGTTTGCTGTATATATAATGTATAGCGTTTTATATAGCACCAGCAAGAGGAAAGTTCAACATTATCTTTTATGATGGGTCAAGATAGAGTACTGGTTAAGAGATAAGGTTCTGTTCTCACATGGCCAAGGTTCACAACCTGCCTTAACCACATCGTGGCTTTACAACCTTGGCCAATGCCTCTTTCCTCCATTTTCCAATCTGTTAAATAGGGATAATACCTACCTTGTTTTGATGGTTTAGTGAGTTAATGCAAAGCACTTCAAATGACATGTTTGGTTATTTTTAGTTATGTGGAATTCATAATGCATTTCATAAAATTAATGATATTAAAAAACATAATTTCAAAAATTGTAATATTTGCTCAACTCTCTTCTGGTATTTAATATTACTGAAAACTATTTTGATGCCAACTCATTTTTCTTTCTTTCTTTTTTTTTTTTTTTAACTTTTTCTAAGGTTCATTTGTGTGAGAGACAGAGACAGACAGACAGAGCACAAGCAGGGCAGGGGCAGAGAGAGAGGGAGACACAGAATCCGAAGCAGGCTCCGGACTCTGAGCAGTCAGCGCAGAGCCCAATGTGGGGCTGGAATCCACAGAGGTGAGATTGTGACCTGAGTGGAAGTCAGACTCTCAGCTGACTGAGCCACCCAGATGCCCTCCCTCCCCCATTTTTCCTTTTTAAAGTAACCTTTCCTGGGCATTTCAGTACTGCTTGGGGGATTTTATTTTCCCTTGAAATTCCCAGCTGTCCTTAGTCTGTGTGTAGGAGAGCTTCTCTTAGTGCTTGATAAATACTTGATAAGCTCTTCCAGTCTGAAACTATAAGGGTCTCAGCAACTCACGGTTGCTGGGAAATCTGGTCCAGAGTCTCTGAATTTCTAAGCATGTGTAAGACACACTTTTCTTTACTTAATATTAAATTCCTACAATCATTTTCAAAATTAAGAAAAGAGGGCTATATAGGAAGGGAGAACATTTTGAAACCAGACTGATTATTCTATTCAAAACCCAAGATATAAACCATATTTACTAGTATTTACTCTTCTTTCCAGATTTTTGGTAATACTATACTATTCTGAAAATTTGTATACAGTACTTTTAAAAGTTAAAAATATACCTTTAAAGTGTAAAGATGCAAAATGTTGTCTTGTGAGTCACAAAGAAGGGGCCATCAAATCATTGCCAATATAATAATAATTTCATAGCACTTCCCAATCGTTGACTAACCCTCAAAGGATATCTACAAATAATGTAAGAGGCATCTTCATATTTTTTCAGATTTATAATAGAATACAGGATTCTAAAGTAAGTTTGATTAAATGTACAGAGCTATCTTCTATTTAGGGACATTTGGCTAAATGGCTCTAACTATGAGATTGATTAAGTAAATTACAGTACATCTCTAAAATAGAATATTATGTGGTGGTTAAGATGAGTTAGACAAATATATGTGCACAGCTGTGTAAGATAGTAGATCCAGAATTATCTCATAGGAGGAAAATAGATTGTGTGTGTGTGTGTGTGTGTGTGTGTATAATTTACATATCAAAACATTTATGGAAAACATTTATTGGAAGAAGGCTATAAACAAACTGCACAGTGGGACTAGGTAGCAAGAAGATTTATTTTACATCCTTCCTTATTATTTGAAATTTTTTAACATTGCCCATTACAGAAACAATTAATTTTTTTCAGAAATTGATGCATCACCACAAAGAATACTGGATGTTTGGATGTTCATGGACAAAGGACACCATTCCTGTTAAATAAGGAGAAAAAAATAGAGATACGGATGTCAGGATCTACCTGACTATCTAAATAAGCCATAGTGCCAAATTTTGTATTTACTTAAGGTGCCATTTTTCTTTGTATCTCTTAACAGGAAGGTCAGTGCAGGTGAATAAGGAGGAAAACAATGAGCAATGTTGGTTGTTATTGTAACTGTACCCTGAGCCTACAGGATCCTTAACATATTTACATCGGTAGGCTTGAAATTCGTATTTGCTGACCGAGTTTAAAAGAATCGTAGGCTTCTTTGATGAGAAAGAGGAAGTGCTTGAGAATCAATTAATGAACGGGAAAGAGATAATGGTGCTACCTTTAGTACCACTAGACTCCAGCGAGGACTCCTGGTGATTTTTCACTATTGGAAAGCCACCGTACAAACCATGACGAAACCTATCAGGGCAGCAGATGAGGCCTTTTCTGAAGTGGCCGTACGTTTTGTATTTTATCTTTGAGCTAACATGTCCTTGAGGCTTTTTGAATTTATATTCACAAGTACTAACCTGTCAATCAAAAATGTACAGACGTTAGCTTTCATTTAGTATTCAGTATGAAATGTCATGTAATATCATAGCTCTGGGGCACAACTCCAATTACGTATCAAATGAACCGAAAACACAATTTAATAAGTTATAGTGTTTAGGGGAAGAACTTACGTGATCTTAAATTTTGGCAAGTCTTTGCTTTTGTAAGCTATTTAGAGTAGTGGATGACATTCAGATGGTATAGAATATAATAAATCAGTCCTTACGGGTATACACTTATCATAATAACTTTTAAGCATAAACTGAAACACTACATGAAAGTATAACATTATATTTATGTCTATAAAACCTTTTTCAAGTTACAATTCTTAAGTCTGACATTTTACAATGAAAGTGTTCCAGCCTTTAAAAACAAATAATACTTTATTAAAAAAATTTTTTTAATGTTTATTCATTTTTGAGAGAGAGAGAAAGAATGTGAGTAGGAGAGGGGCAGAGAGACAGGGAGAGAGAATCCAAAGAGGCTTCAGGCTCTGAACTGTCAGCATGGAGCCCGTCGCAGGACTCGAACCTGCAGACTGTGAGATCATGACCTGAGCTGAAAGTGGCCATCCAACCAACTGAGCCATGCAGGCATCCCAAAACAAATAATATTTTAAAGAGTACATGCATTAATACAAATACTATCACAATGCATACGAATAAACTAGAAGCAATGGCAGATCAATGGCAGCTGATTCTAAGGAATAAAACCATTTGAAAATTGCTTCTCTCCTAGGTGAACAATTATGTTTGAAGATATTAACATAAAAATGTTTGAGATGTGGTTCCTCAGTCTCTATAAAAAGGATCAATAGAGCACCTTGAGAATAACTAGAGGGAAAAGGCGAAAGATTTATGCGATCTGAAGAGAAACCTAGAGGGATATATTTCATAGAGTATGATTTTCATCGTTTCTACAAGATCGTGGACAATAGGAAGAAACTCATGTTTTTGAGCAAAGTTATTTTTGAAAATTATGGAGTTATAGAATTGCTGTGATAGAACATTGAACCATTTCTCAAAATGTGAAGATTCGTGTCAGGCTTGAATCTTTACACTTCTCCTTAGAAGGTAAAGCCTCCACAACACCCCCTCTCAAATGTGACTGTTGATATTAGTAGACAAGGGAGATCCTTTCAAATCGCAGAATAGCAGCAGAGTGGCTGACCAAAACACCCACCCTTACTGCAGGGCAAGTTCCTGCCTTCCCTGGGGGACATGATACAGGGTATGTATTGCCAACTAACTTCGAAAAATGGTGCCAATTTTCTACCCTCCCCTCTATTCATGTCCTTTGCAGTATGACTTCGCGGTTCTCACTGGCAAGAGGCCGTTTTGGTTTCTCCATCCAGTGAATCCGAACTGACTTTGTGACTTGTTCTGTCAATAGAATGTAGGTAAAGTGAGAGTGTGCCAGTTCTGAGTCTAGGCCTCAAGAATTTTGTGTACTGTCTTCCCAGGAACACTGCCATCACCATATGAACAAGACCAGCTCCTCTACGGCAGCAGGATGACAGGCACATGGAGCAGAGATGAGTTGTCTCATCCTAGACCAGCCAATCCTCAGCCTCCCTACAAGCTGATAGTTGATGCATGGGCTAGTGCAGCCAAGATCTCCTGAGCATGATTTAGATCAGAAAAACCACCCAGAAAACCTGCAGCCTTGTGAACTTTTTGTATTATTACTAAGTTCTGGGATAGTTTGTTACACAGCAATAGCTAACTGATGTGCAAAGTAAATACCTTCAAGTTTTCTATCTCCTTCAACTGTTTCTTTACTCTTAATGTTCTCCTTTAGCTACTTTTTAAAAAAATTTTAATGTTTTATTTATTTCTGAGAGAGAGAGAGAGAGAGAGAGAGAGAGACAGCATGCAAAGGGGAGGGTCAGAGAAAGAGGGAGATACAGAAGATACAGAATCCGAAACAGCCTCCAAGCTCTGAGCTAGCTGTCAGCACAGAGCCCAAAGCGGGGCTTGAACCCACGAACCGCAAGAACATGACCAAAGCCGAAGTCAGACACTTAACTGGCTGAGCCACCCAGGCGCCCCTCCTTTAGCTTCTTAAAAGAATAGTCTATGTATGTCTCCATTTCCTTTCTTTTCAGTCATTCCTTGACGATTCTAAAACTGCTCTTGTGAAGGAGTCCAGGTGTCTTAACTGTTAAGTCCAGTGGACAATTTCTTTTTTTTCTTTTTTGAATATGTAGCTTTTCGGGTCACGGTATCTGGTCTCATTGAAAACTGTAATTGGATTTGCTATCATATATCCATTAAAATCCTATTTTAATACTTAAGTAATTTACTTTCTTATAATTTTTTGGATCCAGATGGGTGATTATTTTTTGTAACTGAGATATAACTGAGATGTAATGTTACCCCAGTTTCAGGCAAACAATGTAATGATTTATTTGTGTATATTGGGAAATGATCACCCCAATAAGTCCAGTCAACATTCATCCCCACACATAGTTAGAATTTTTTGTGTGTGATAAGAACCTTTAATATTTTCTGTCTTAACAACTTTCAAGTATACAATACAGTATTATTAACTATAGTTGTTGTGCTATACATTATATCCCAGGACTTATGTATTTTATAGCTGAAAACTTGTATCTTTTGACCACCTTCAGTGGGTATTTTGATTTTTGTCTTACTTAAGTTTGTACACCATATGGCACGGTTGATGACTCCTTTCTTGAGTCTGCTCTGCTGGTTTTTATAGCACTACTGTCATATGGTTTTCTTCCTCCTTCCATGACTATTGTTCTTAATTCCTTAACATAGGTCCATCTTCTTCTGTATCCCCATGAATGCACATGTTCCTCACTCATCTGCTTCAGCCCTTTTCTTTTCTCCGTCTACCTACTCCCCTTGGTTGACTTCATCTAAGTTCACAGCTTCTGTTATCAAATCTAGATTCATTTCTAAGAAGTGGAATTTCATATTCAACTAACATAGATCCATATTTTAGATGGACCACTTTGGTGATATTGGGGAGGACATATCTGAGGAGAGGCTGGAAGCAGCTATGAGGACATTGCAGTAGTCCAATGGATAGATGAGAAATACTTCATCTTGGTCAAAAATCAAGGAAGGGATGTTGAGAAATACTTAAAAGGCAAAATGTACCAGATATGGAGAGTAAGGGACAGTGAAAAGTCTTAGATGAAATATTTCTTGAATTATCTCCTCTTGTCTGTACTAATTGACACGTCTAAATGAGAAAAAATAAGTTTCCTTCTGTTAATTCTGAAAACTAAAGAATATCTGTAAATGAAAAAATTGGAGAGTTAAGGTTGAAAATATGTAAAGAAAGGTTAATACACGGTACAAATTAAAACATTTTTGAAAAGCCACAAAATAAAGTTTTCTAATGAAATGCTACTAGTGCTTGCAAATCCTATTTCTAGTCTTTTTGACTTTATAGCTCAGTAATATGTCACTCACCTCCCTCAAACTAAAATATTTGTTAAGCTTTCAGATGAATTAATTGTATGAATGTCTATTAATTAATTTGTTCAACATATAAAACAGTTACCTACTTTTGGTCAGGTACTTTGATAAAAACTCTGGGACACACAAAAGGGAAGAAGCAATGCCCTACAGGGAATTTATACGCTAGTAAAATAGACTAAAATTTGTCTCTTAAATGATCATGCTTTGAGGCAGGATGTGAGGTACCAAAGGACTGACAGAAAGAAAACCTGTGGGTCTAGCGAATCCGGCAGAGTGAGATGAGATTAAAAGGTGGGATAGATTTGGACACGCAGACATGGGAGGAAAGAGCATTCTAGAATTAGTAAAATCACAAATGTAGCAAAGTGGAATGCATCATCAGTGCTCAATGAGTAGCTCAGACTGGGCCACAGGTTGACATAGGAGTTTAATGAAAGATAAAACCAAGATGACAGTGGTGCCTGAGTGATTCAGTGGGTAAGGACTCCGACTCTTGATTTCAGCTCAGGTCATGATCTCACGGTCATGATCTTGTGTTCATGAGTTCGAGCTGCACATTGGGCGCTGAGCTGACAGGGTGGAGCCTGCTTGGCATTATCTCTCTCTCCCTCTTTCTCTGCCCCTCCCCAGCTCATGTGCTCTCTCTCTCTCTCTCTCTGTCTCTCAAAACAAGTAAATCAAAACTTAAAAAAAAAAACTGAGAAGACAGTTAGGGGCTAAAAAGTACAGGACTTTTGCTAATATAGTCTAAACAGTTTCGACTGTATTTATTCTAATTTTTTATGTTACTCCTGCCTTTTTCCTTTTATTAAAGTTTATTTCTTTTTTATGAGATCTAGAGAGAGAACAGGGGAAGGGCAGAGAGAGAGACAGAGAGAGACAGAGAGAAAGGAGACAGAGAATCCTAAGCACGCTGTACCCTATCAGCACAGAGTCCAACATGGGGCTTGAACTCATGAACACAAGATCATGACCTGAGCCCAAGTCAAGAGTTGGATGCTTAACTGACTGAGCCACCCAGGTGTCCCTTGCCTACTTCTTATTCAGTTTATTCTTAGGTATTTTATAATTTATAGTGATTTGTGATCAGGATGTCTGTGTGCTATGCTTTGAAACACCGTATGGTATATGGGAAAATGATCAATCAGTGCAAGTTGATTTTACAGCTGGACAACTTATTCAACTCTCTCATTAGCTTTAATAGCTTCTGTTTTCCCTCCTTTCTTATATCTACATGTGTTTATTTTTCTTGTCTTATGTCATGACTAGACTCTGTCCAGGCAATCCTAAATCATAGCAATGACAAAGGGGAGAAACCTTAGATATCTTCTTAACCCTTGCATTTCTAGGGAGGTCATTATGTTATCCTCATAAATGAAACACAATTTTATTTGACCCGTGCTATTTATTTTTACTTCTTTGAAGTTCTTTTTATTTTATACATTTGTTTGCCTTAGGCTTTTTATCCCATTCTGTCACTTTTATGCCCCTCTCGTTCCTCTTCTGTCTTCTCGGCTCCCATTCATTGAGACCGCCCACCTCCTTCTGCACTTTATTGAGGAAGTCAAAGAGATTCCTAAAATTCTTCAAAACATTGTGGAGATTACCTTTTCCCCCTAGTTTTATACTGTATCTTCATAGACCCTCATTTTTCTTCGGTTGTTTACTCTTGAATAAGTTAAGATCTGGTCATATGTTTATGTTAACATATTAGGAGTGGGGACTGCACTGTCCTCTCTCTCTGCACATTTATGGGGAGATCGTGTCCCCTTCTTAGAACTACTGCTAGAGAGTAAAGTGCAGCTTGTTCAGTTGCCAGTTTTTAGAGTATTTTCACTTTTTGTGATCCGATTCATTTTATCTCATCGCTTGCACCTATGAAACTATGGAACATTTGAAAAATTCATATCCCCACTAAGTACCAATAGTGGTTAATTTTATGTATCAATTTGACTGGACCCATGGGATGCCCAGGCATTTGGTCAAACATTATTATAGATGTGTCTATGAGGGTACTTCTGGATAAGATTAACATTTGAATGGGTAGACTAAATGAAGCAGATTACTCTTCCTTATGTGGGTGGGCCTCATCCAATCAGTTGAAGGGCTGAATAGAACAAAACAGCTGAGGAAGAGGGAACTACTTCTGCATGAACGCCTTTGACCTAGGGGACTGGTTGCTTTTTTGTTTTTTTGTTTTTTCCCTGCCTTTGGACTCAATCTGAAGTGCTGAGTCCTCAAGCCTACCAGCTTGAGAGCTGGAACCACACCATCAGTTCCTGTGAGTCTCCAGCTTGCCAACTGCAGCTCTTGGGACTTCTCAGCCTCCAGACCTGGGTGAGTCAATTTCTTGTCACACATCTCTTTCTGTATACAGCCTACTGGTTCGGTTTCTCTGGGGAACCCGACTAATATAATACTTCTACTGGGATTCTCCAATCGTGGCCTTCTACCTTTGGAACTTGGAACATGAAGAAAATTGCAGTCACCCCTTTGGTTTGGGGGGGGTGTTTGTGTATGTGTGTGTAGAGGGGTGTGGGGGGGGTGTGTTTGGGGGAGGGGGGACTATAATAGATGTAAAACTACTTTGCAAACCGTGAATCCTCTATATATTTTAGTCGCATGCTAGTCTATGTACAGATTCCAACCACATATTTTATTCTGTCATTTCCAGCAACAGTACAGTATCATAGTATCATACTCAATTTCTCTACCAGATTCAAGGGTTCTGATCTCTTTGGCAGGGAGAGAGTTACTGTCAGGAAAATCTTACTGTTGGATCCAGGACAAACCGTTACAAAGTTGTGTAAGTCTTTGTCAGCATCGGAGTCGCTGTCCTCCAGGTGTTTGCTATGTTGACACAGCTCATGTTTGCCCTGTTTTATTTATTGCTCTTTCTTTTGGAGGAAATCAGAGAAACTAGGACTCATACCACAAACAGAAACACTTGATCTAGTTAGCTGTTGAACTCTTCGGGAAAGCGGAGCAAAGATGTAAGAGATGCACGAATAATTAAAATATATTCACCTTCAAAACACACTGAAAAGAGTCATGAAGGATCCAGATTAGAGGATCCTGTGCCAGAGAGATATGGAGCTCCTGAAAATGCAGAGGAAGAATGAAAGGCAATTAATTCCATTACTTTTAATAGAGTGAATGTTAATCTGTGGTCACTGAGGTCAAGGTTCTGAAACAGTTACATAGGTGAGTAAAACACAATCCCTCTCCTCCCATTGCTTATAGCTGAGCAGAAAAAAGAGAGCTAGCAAACAATTCTAACCTAAAAGCAAACCATAATCAAATGGTTACAGCCAACATAATATCACCCATTCTAGACGATCTTAATAATTATCCATTATATTAACACATTTTATTATCAAGTCATGTAAGATTTGTATTTTCATATATAGCCCGTAATGAATCCAATGAATAAAGCTTCAGAGAATACTATATAGTTGTCTGGGAAGAAATGAAAGGTTTTAGAAAATGTGAGTAGCTTCTGTCCAAATGTCTGTCCCCGTGTTGTTGATGGTCACTGGAAAGGCACAGCATATAGGAAATAGTCTTCTTTCTAATATGAAAGGCATATTTGTGTCCCGTGGAATGAGAGGTATGCGTGGTATGAGAACAGGACCCAAGGTCATTGCAGAGCTCACAGTTGTAACACATATTTCCTGAGTTACGCTCCTCCACACGGATCATTGCTTGTTGGCTATTCACATCCATTCCTTCTGCCGGATTCCTCCCAGAGTGTTTAATTATTCGTCTAATTTTTTATTGTTCTTCCCTTTCTTCTTCGTTCTCTGTCTTTGTTATTGTGGAGTTTCGCTTCTGTCTTGAAGCCCATCTGAGCTCATCTCTAATGTTCCCAGAGCATTTGTTTTATAGGTTCTTGGGGTTTTTACACATGGTTCAGCAGTTTTGCATTTCTTCAAACTTTTAACTCTTTGGTAAAAGAATGGCTCAGAAATACACACAATCTTTATAAACACATGCATTTCAAGTCTGAGTAGATGACATGGGTTTCATGAGACTAGAAATTGGAAGGTTACTTTAGAAAATTAAATAAAAATTCAGAAACACAAATAAGTTTTATAAACTGTCACTCATCATTCGTATGTTATGTGACAAAGTTAATATTTATTTATTTAAAGCAAGATTCATGTAGAATAAAATACAGAAATCTGACATGCATTTTGATACATTTTGATAAACGTATACATCCATGAAACTGCCATCCCAATCAAGACAGCAAACATTTCCGTCACCCCAGAAATTTCTTTCAGATCTTTTCCCAATTAATCTTCAATATCCAGGTCAACCATTGTTCTGGTTCTTACCACCATGGATTATTTTTGCCTGTGCTTTAACTTCATGTATAAAAGACATAGTTTTTACACATTTGTGACTATCTTCTTTCACTCAACGTACTGTTTTTGAGATTCATCAACATTGTTGTGTATATTTGGACTTTCATTTCTTTCTGAGTATAAATATATTCTATTATATGAATCTACCACAATTTGTCCATTCAACTATTGATGGATATTTGGGTTATGTCCTGTTTTCAATTATTAATAATACACATTTATAACTAATCCAAGTTGACTTTCAAATGATGTTATACTATGTTGTGAGTAATGCGAGTGCCTTATAATAAAACAATTATTCCAATTCTTCTTTCTCCTGTCCTCTGTATCATTGCTATCATTCATTTCACTTGTATATAAGCACACAGGGTGTATATATATGTGTGTGTGTGTGTGTGTGTGTGTATGCGTGCGTGTGTGTGTGTGTGTATCTGTGTGTATATATAAGTAGACATAAGTGAATACATTGTTGCTATTATTATTTTCAGTAAACTATTAACAGTCAGATCAATCAAGAATAAGGAAAATATTTTTATCTTACCTTCACTTATTTATTCTTTGATGCGCTTCCTTTCTTTATGTAGATCCAAGTTTCTGACCTGTAGCATTTCCTTCTCTTTGAAGAACTTCCTTTAACTTTTCTTGCAAGGCAGGTCTACAGGTCCTAAGTTCTCTCAATTTTTTTTCTCCTTCACTTTTGAAAGATAATTTTGCAGAGTACAGAATTTTAAGTTAATGCTTTGTTTTTCTCTCAGTATTTCAAAGATTTCCCTCCACTCTCTTCTTGTTTGTGTGGCTTCTGAGGATAAGTCAAGTGTTATTCTCATCTTTGCTTTGCTATAATTAAAGCACTTTTCCCCACTGGCATCTTTCAGGATTTTTTCTTTGTTTCCTTTTTTTCTTCTTTGTCTTTCATTTTGGATAATTTCTATTGCTATATCTTCAAGTTCCCTAATTTTTTCTTCTGCAATGTCTAATCTGCTATTAATCCCATCCCGAATGTTTTCATTTCATACATTGTATGTTTATCTCTACAAGTTCAGCTGGGTCCTTTAAAAATATCTTCCATGTCAAAAATCAAAAAACCTTCCATGTCCCTGTGTAACTTTTTGAATATATGAAGCGCAGTAATAATGACGGTTTTAATGTTCATGACTGCCAATCCTCACATCTGTGTTTGTTTGGGGTCAGTTTGATTTGAGGGATATTTCTTCTCATTAAAATGGTTCCATTTCTTCTGCTTCTTTCACCTGGTAATATTTGACTGGGTGCTAGACATAATAAGTTGTTGGGTGCTGGGTATTTTATATTATTATAAGTACTTCTTGAACCTTGTTCTGGGTGAGGCACAGTTAATGTCCTTGGAAACAGTGTGATTCATTTGGGTCTTACTTTTAAGTTTGTTAGACAGAACCAGTGTTGTGCGTGGTCTGTTATTCCTCACTATGGAGGCCAGAGCCTTCTCTCTCTCTCTATTCTACCCAATGCCTGCTGCATTATGGCGTTTTCCAGTATGTCTAGTGGAAACAGTCACTACTCCTGGTCATGTGCATGCAAGGGGGTCTGTTCTGTTAACCTTTTTGGATGAATCTTTCCCTAGCATCAAGTAGTTTCCTTACATACATCCATTGCTGCGAATTCTGCAGCATATTTGAGGGGCACCTTCTTTAGATATCTGGATATCTCTTTCTGTGCAAAACTCTCCTCTCTACTACTCTGTGCAGAGTACTATGGCTCTCACAATCTCTCTGGGCCATCACTTGCATCTCCTCAATTCAAGGAGCCTACCGGGTTTTGAGTGGTTTTCTCTCTATTTACAGAAACCCAGAAGCTCTCAAAGTTTCTCAAGGTCAAACACTTTGGCAACTGTAGTACTTACCTTGTTCATTTCCTGTTTCTCAGGGATCACTGTCTTTCACTGCTTGATGCCCCCTCTCTTCAGAGTATTCGTTCATATTCTGTCTGGGATTTTGGTTTGTTTGTTTTTGTTGTTATTGTTCTCTCTTGGTAGGTTTAGGTGGAAGTGGAAATCTGGGCTGGAAGCAGACGTCTCTATATTTTTGGATGGTATTTTAAATGGATTTTTAAATGTTTATTTTCTAATCGCTTTTTGCTAGTATCTAGAGATACAACTGACTTTGGTATCCTCCAAGCAAGTATGGTTTTAACAAGATCATTGGGTCATTCTCACACACCTCTAAAGAAAGCTAAACATAAAGGGGTACGGTGGATTAAGGGAGCAAGAACTTGCAGCTGGCTGGGGAAATTACTAGAAAGGCTGCATAGAGGAGGTGGAATTTGAAAGATAGATAGAATATGTTATAAATAAAAACTAAAGCACGAACAAAGCTCGGAAGAAGGCATAAGCAGGGATTGCAAGTAGTTTGATTTGAATGAAAGATTGATTATGAGTAGAGAACTTGAGAAAACTAAAATCTCTTTCCATATGATACATAAACATAAACCTTTTACAGGAGAGTGTTTTCTTCATCCTCCAGACCAGGTAAAGTTATTTGAAATGAACATTACTTCCCTTTCATAAAGTGCTCACAATTCTAGTTAACTATTTATTTTACCTACTCATGTAATGCTTGTCTTCCACACTAGACTGCAAATTCAGTGAGGGTAGGAACCATGCCTGTTTTTGCTCACTGCTATATTTCCGGTATTTCGCAATAAACATGCACTGAATTAGTAAACTGAACCAGGATAAGAAGTCTGAATTTAATTTCACGTACAATTAGGAGTCTTTAAAATAAGTGTTTCCATTGGGAGAATGACATGTCCAGAGTTGAGCTTTAGGAAGATTTTTCTAGCAGCATGTAGTGAATGAACTTGAGGGAGAGGAGCTAGGCATGAGGAAGGCAATGAGGAGTTTACTGGAATAGTAAGGTGAGCTTGAGGCATGGCAGTGGGACAGGAATCGGAAGGAAATAAATACAAAAGATTTTGTAGGAGGAAATTCAACAAAGTATAAAAATTGGGGATGAGAAGAAACAAATCAGTTATATACCTGATGTTTTGATAGTGAGAAACGAGGAGGAAAATGGTGCTATTCATAGAAGTAGGAATCTAAGAGCAAGACCTGCATTGTGGAGGTAGCTGTCTGCCTTGAGTGTCAATTACCTGTGAGCTCTCTAGGTGGATCTATTGATTGATCAGGCTGTTGGAAACAGTGTGGATCTCAGAACAGAGTTGTGTATTAGGGGCATGAAAGTGAAAATCATCCACCTAAAGAGAGAGAGAGAGAGACAGAGAGACAGAGAGAGAGAGAGAGAGAGAGAGATGTACACCCAACAGAGAAGAAGCCTGAAGAGACAATTTCAGAGGGCATTAATTGTAGGAGGCAGGAAGAAGTCAACAAGGATATGGATAAGAAAAATCTTCTGCACTGGAAGTTGGAAGTTAAACCATGCTATGTCATAAAAGGAAAGAGTTTGAGGTTACTTAACTGAATATTTAGACAGTATGAGTGGCACAATGACAGAAAAGCCCATTGACTTTGATTTTTTGACTTTGATTTTTTGACAACGAACAAACTTCAACATAACTTGAATTACTTCATTTGATTCTTGGAATAACCATTAAAGAGAAGAAGGACATTATTATCATCACTCTGTAGATGAAAAAACCAAGTCTCAGAGAGTTCACTGTCTCTGGACCACACAAGTCTCAAGGCCACACAAACATGAAATGTGAGAACTAGCTCTTCACCCCAATGTCATCTTTGACATTGTCCCCTGATACCACCCTGCCCCTATTCTTTCTAACATTCTTCAGAACAATGTATCTGTTCTCAGAACTATACTCTGTTTTTACGCATCTCCTGACTGTCTATTTCCCTAAGAAACCTGTAAAAACACTTGGCTTGGATGCTGGTAGTGTAAAGACTGATACTAATAGCTCTTGTCAATAATGTAGAAAGAGTAAAGACTCTGAATGGTTGTTTGCTATCATAAGATGTTGCTTGTTGAAGTGAAATAGGTAAATATTATTAAGGGGGTTATCTATCTATCAGAGCAGTGAGATCAACTCAGGAGAATGTCAAGTTTTCCTCATCAGTTCTATAAGTAAATTAAATATGCTCCATATTTATTTAGGTTTAAACTTAATTAAAGACTCATATGTGTATTCACTTACTTCATCTAATGAGTGCCTTACTGTTACTATCTGAAAGGCACATAAAAATATTTAATATTTATAGCACTTTGAGTATACTATAGTACTACAAAGCCCAGAACAGCCTCCTGTCCCAATGTTGTCAAATATTCACCCCAAAATATTTCCCTTGCCACACACAGACGTGTGGTGAAGGGTACAGAAAAGGCTCAGAAGATTTCAACTTACTACTTTGCTTTTTCTTACCTCAAGAAAATAGCAAGATATTGGAGCTATGGGCTCAATTGCTATCTGAAATGAGTTAATGTGAGACAATAATATGTGTTGAGGCTGTCTTCAGGAACACTGAAGACAAAAAAAACCAGACAAACAAACAAGAAAATCACTGCCTTACCTGTAGAAGCTAATGCTGGAGTCTGTGACTAGATTATTGGGTTTGCGGATTTCTAGGATGGGTGTTTATCCGTAGGAAGAACTGACCCCATCGTAACCACTGGTCGTTAAAATACTTTCTTCTAGACCAAAGAGGCTGGTTCATTTGTTCAGAGAAGAATTGCAACTATTGTCCTGGAAAGCCTGATGTCTGGGCTTCACAAAAACAGAGGAGTCGCTCTGAAGGAAAGAGATCTCTTTATTATGCAGCTAATAAAGGTGAGAGCATGTTCTCAAGTGTAGGCTTAGTTGTCTTAACTACTGCCTCAGAGCATAATGCCAACACCAAAGTTTGGGGTAGGTTGATTGTTCTTTGAGAGTCACTATTCAGTGGGTATGTAGACCCCTTTGATGAGGATGAAAATCTATAGTATAAATTGGTACCATTTTTCAGAAGAAAAAAAGACAATTTTAAGAACATTTCCATGGATATTCACTTTTCCCTTGCCAGAAAGTAATGAGACAAGCCTACAGGCTTGGTTCCATTTTGGTCAAATTGCAAATATGTGACATTTTAGAAATCTTGGGCTGTTTTACTCTTCACACCCATTTAATCACAGTTTGGTGACTGGGGCTTGGTGGAATAAGGGAGTCCTGTAGATTCAGTGCAGTTCTGTTTCTGGGATTTTGTAGCAACTATGGTTTCAGAAGAGAATGGAAAAAATAAACATACTTAGCAACTCAAAGGCCAGCTGCTTAAAACTGGCTTGGACATTCTGGACTCATCACCATGACTCTCAATCTTTTTTGTTGTTGTTGTTTTAAATTGTAAACAGACTTGTGTGGATACTTCTTTTGTATATTTATATTTGTAGAGGGAGGAGGTTGGGCTATGCTTTTTTCCTACATTTACATAACCTTTAGAAATTTAAAATAATAAGACCCGGATTTCATATTTATTATATTTATTTTTTAATTTTAAAAGTGTTTTTATTTATTTCTGAGAGAGAGAGAGAGAGAGAGACAGCGTGAGCAGGGGTGGGTTGGAGAGAGAGGGAGATACAGAATCTGAAGCAGGCTCCAGGCTCTGAGCTGTCAGGACGAAGTCAGACGCTTAACCTACTGAGCCACCCAGGTGCCCCCATATTTATTATATTTATTAAAAACTTAGAGTGAAGTCTTGAAACAAATGTTTTAATGACTATTGGTACAGTTTTCTTCCCTTCTAAGTGAAACTGGATGACAATATCCTTCACCTAAATAATATCCTTCAGTCTAGTCTGTCAAAAAGCTTTAGAAAACATTAATTTAGACTTAGAGACTTTGACTGTGTGTGGTGGCTATTGTACTGACTTATATGATAGGGAATGCAAGAGAAATGTGGTTAAAGCTTAGCTAGTAGTTTAACTGAATTATCCAAGTTTATACAGTAGCATAGTTGGTGGGTTACCCATTCACTGAAGTCTCTCCTTAGGTCTAGGCAAAGCTCCTGAAATTGAATTCTACTATTGTGGTGCATCTAATAATTTTATACCTTCCATGATACTTACTAAAAGACATGTATCTTTTATATATCTATCATGATGGTGTGCTACCATAGTACAGTGGAAAGAAAGCTGCCTGGGAATAGAGAAACCTAATGCAGGCTACACTATTGCCTGAGTTCTGTGACCTCTGTATGGCATCCTTAGACATTATTTTGGAGAAATTGTAAAAATGAAGGGTGTAGTGGATATTTTGGGGATGACTCACCATAATCTATTCTCTTCTTTTGCTTAAAGTACTCGGAGTTTTTCTGAGAGGAATATCTTTGCCAATCTGTTGTATGTTAGTCATGAAATGTCAGTAATTGCAGCGGGATTGACACAGGCTTGGGCTTGATTGATTTAAGCCTATCTTAAACGTCCTATCTTTCTTGCCATAAGGGTTACTCAGAGATAGCCTGAGTTCTCAAGTTTGGGTCAATAAGACAATACTATATATACCTGCTGAGGTTTCTGAGAAGTTATTTCCCTCACTCTTCTTACTACCCTGGAGGAAAGTTCCTCCTCTGGATGGGGTGGGAAAGTCTGGAACTACTAGAACTATTGTCACCATGAATGACACTGGCCTTACGACAAAGCTGAAGCATTAGGGGATGGGGAGGAAGTGAGGAAAGAGTAGACATGATAGATAAGCAGATTAACAGGACGAGGAGCCTGTATAGCCCAAGAACCTGGGCTATCCAATTATGTGAGACAATAAATTCTCTACTCTTTTATTCTTTGGTTAAGTCACTTTGGGTTGGGTTTCCTCCTACTTGTGACCAGAGACATCCTAATTGCTACAAAGGGGTTGAATTAGAATGTAGTCAGTAGAGCCACACTGTCCAATAGAAATTTCTGTGATGACAGAAGTGTTCTATAATTGTTATGACCAATATGATAGCCACAGTGTCTGAGGAAGTAAGTTTTTAATCTAATTGATTAAAATTTAAAGAGTCACATATGGCTGGTGGCTACTATATTGGACAACCTATCATTAGATGGTCTTTAAGACCCCTAATTCTTCGAATATTGTACGATTTCATGCATAATTTTGTATACCTAACACCCACGAATGGACCCAAATGTGACCTAAACTAAAGCCTTTGTGTGTTGCCAATACACACAAGACAACTGATTTCCAGTAAGAATGAATATATTAGATTTATGTTTTCATTCAAAGTTGCTATGGCAGTTAATTTAATAGCAGATGATAAAAAAATCAATATTCACTATTTCTTTCCACATTAAGCATTTTATAGCTGGGAGGACTCAGGCAAATTACATAAAATCTCTAATGATATCTTGAGGGGTAAGCAAGAAAATGCATGGAAAGGACCCAGCATAGAATCTTGCCCACAGTAAATTTTCAATGAACAGCAGCTGCGCCTCTGGCTGCCACTGCTACTTAAGATTGACCTAAATGACTGAATGCTGCCACTCCCTAGTGTCTAGGAAGACCAGTGTCTGACTGAGTAGACCCACAATAGGTCACTGACATATGGACAGACTGAAGTTGGACAACACTTGGGGAGCAAGTAATCTAGTAAGATACAGTTGCAGAAGGTTAAGCTAAGTCTCAATCATCCAAATGGCCAGCACGTTAGTATAAGAGAGAAATTAAAACCAGGGTCTCTGGGCTCAAAATTCAGGGTCTTGAATACTCTCCTACACTGCGTCTCATCTCGTTTTCCCTTTTACCAGATTTTTCAAACTGCCCGCCATTCTCTATTCCATTTAGCAAACAGGTTAATCCTGGCGACTTTTGGAAAATTCCAGTTGGCTCTTAGGCAATTTTACAATGGGACAATCTTCTCAAGACCACTTAGCTTCATGGTTGACTCTAGTTTCCCTCTTCAAGAAGTAATGGGAAGGCTCTTGTTGTTGGTGTTATTGAATGCTTGAAACATAGCTGTTTAAAAGATTTCAAACATGCAAACACCTGTTTTGATCTCTTTCTCCATTTCCTTTTTTTTTCCCTTAGGGGAAAAAAATCTTTTTCTTGAGTTTATAGCACTGTATTGATAGGGTCAAAGGCAGAATCATTCCCGGGGCACCTGGGCGGCTCAGTTGGTTAAGTGTCTGGCTTCGGCTCAGGTCATGATCTCATGGTTCGTGGGTTCGAGCCCCATCGGGCTCTGTGCTGACAGCTCGCTCAGAGCCTGGAGACTGTCTTTGGATTCTGTGTCTCTGTCTCTCTCTGACCCTCCCCTGCTTATGCTGTCTCTCTCTCTCTCTCAAAAAAAAATAAAAGGTTAAAAAAATTTTTTTAAAGCAGAATCATTCCTTATTGAGTCAGAGAGTTTCCTCTTCATTTCACTTTCTTGCTCATGCACTGCCATATTATTGTCTTCAAAACTGAGCAAACAATGCCTCAAAACAAAATCTTTGTTGATTCAATATTGAGTAAGCTCATCTTTGGGTCAAGGTGGTAGGACACAGGCCACCTAATCTATCATTAAATAAACAGATAATATTTGTTCCACATCTCCAAATTTAGGGGTCTCAAAGTCATTCCAATGATCTCTGTGGCACACTGGTCGGTGTGTGAATTTTGTAGCTGTATTACTTCTTTAAATATTACTATTAGATTAATATTTCTATTAGATTGTGATATATAATTTATGATAGGGAAATCAGAATGAGAAAATAAGATGCTGTTTGAGTTAATTTTGCATTATATTGCTTCTACGTGGATCTATGTTAAGATACTGTATGAAATTAAGTATGAAGAACTTGAAAGAAATATCTGATTTACAAATACTTTTTTTGTCTTACCATCCATTTCAGGCTATACCAAATGTTCTAAGAGGCTCACCTAAACTACCTGAAGAGGAAGAAAGATTCCTATACTTCCATACTCTTCAAAAAAAAAGTCAGCTGATTATTGTTTCCATGGCTGTAGGAAGGAGAAAAATGTGTTACCAGAGCTGCCACATTTCTTCCCATCTCATAAGAAAGTTTAAGGAAACAAATATTTTCTCCAAATGTGTGCCGTTTTTGATGCCAAAGACTTGGCTCTCCCAAACATTGTTATACGTTACGTTTAGACTTCTAAGATGATCCACACATAAACCCTCAAAAATATCTTTCTGCTACTTTAGGGATTAAGTTGGCTCTAAGTGCCTACCATAGGAACTAATTATGGATTTCAGAATTATTTCTGGGAAATGTCACCCCAAGTTCCAAAAAAGCAGACTGTAAATTTTTAGAATATAACCCATGTGGACATTGGGGACTATTTCTATCAGGTATAAAGTCTGAGTGATATTAACTCAAACATTTTAACAATACAGTTCAATTTATGGGTAACAGTACAAAATAAAATAACAGATTGTGAAAACATAATGGTGAATATGTTCTACAAAAAGCTTCAAAATGTAAAGCACTAATGCAAATGGAAGACTACCATATTCAGGATGGCATTCAAAAAATTCATTCTAATTCAGAAAAATGCCTTACTTGAAAAATAAGTGTTACGGTTGATATGTACATACAAAAGATGCAATAAGTCAATGTTAATCATATCATCCATTGCATTTTTGCACTTTGAAAGCATTGAGAGATCCAGTAGTGAGTCATAACTGTTACTTCCAAACTAGATCAATTTTGAAGGAGACCTAGTCCTGAGATGAGCTGATAAATGTCATTTGTAATGGGAAACATTTGCTTTCTGGCTAGTTTAGTGCATTTAGGTAGACAGTAATGAGTTGCAGCTGAAGGGTGGAGATCCTTTAGAAAGAAGTATATTTTTCTTTGCCAAATATAATGAAGAAAGTATGATTTCCAACTGCCCCACTATTGATATTCATTCAAGAAGGATTCTTGCAATGTGACTCTCTCTCGAGGGCTCTCTCTCTCTCTCTCTCACACACACACACACACACACACACACACACACGCACGCACACACACACAACCCAAAACACTGGAAATTCAGAAGAGAGAATTATGACAACTCAATAAACCGTACAGAGACATAAAAAGAATTAAGATTTATCACTATAGAAACAAAGACATGAGTTAAAACAAAGAATAAAATGACTTGAAGTATAGGAAAAAAATGTGTATGATAAAATGCATATTAGGATAGGCAATTTTATGTTTTAGTTACAAATAGACCCCAAATCTCAGGTGCTGAAGACACTAAAGGTTTATTTGTCTCCAAGCTTCACATGTGGCATGACTCTGCGAGGAGGCCTTGGCCATCCTTGTCACTAGTATTTCCCCGCTCAACACGAGAAGGAGATTGCAGCACTCAAGAACTTAGCACTGGCGGGGCACCTGGGTGGCTCACACGGTTAAGCGTCAGACTTTAGCTCAGGTCATGATCTTGAAGCTCATGAGTTCAAGCTCCACGTCGGGCTTTGTGATGACCACTCAGAACCTGGAGCCAGGTTCAGATTCTGTGTCTCCCTCACTCCCTCCCCTTCTCCCCTGCCATGCTCTGTCTCTCTGTCCTTCAAAAATAAATAAACATTAAAAGAAAAAAAAAATCTTAGCACTGGAAATTAAATTCTTCCACCTAGAAGTGATACACACTTCCAATTTCTCTTTAAAGCAAGTCACATGGCCATGACTAACTTCAATAGTGAGTTGCAATTCTACCATGTGTCTGCCCGGGAGTGTGTGTGTGCGTGCGTGTGTGTGTGTGTGTGCGTGCGTGTGTGTGTGTGTGACTGAGACAAAGGTTTCACAAAATACAACTTGCCTTTACTACATGCAATAAACTCTGGTATATTTTATTCTATGCTTTTTTTTTTTTATGTCAATATCAATGCCCTAAACTGTTTCACGATCCACTAAAGGGTCATCACCATCTTTTGAAAACACTGGCCTGAGGGAGGTTTCTCTTTGGAGTGCCACAAGAATCTCGTCTGCTAAACATTTCTCCTGGTGGTTTGAATTAGGACATTGATTGAGCACTGCTCATGTTTGCAGATGATATTAGACTGGAAGACATAGGTAATATGGCTTTAGTAGGTTGTAACAACAGGTCCAAGAAAATAAGGTGAGGTTTCAAAGAGTTACTGTAGTGTCCTACACTTGAGTCTAAAAGATATAAACCCTATATACCAAACAGGAGAAGTGTATTAAACTTTATTTTAGTCTTGTAGGAGATGTGGCTTAAAAGTAGAACATATGGAAAATATTTCAAGATTTTAATTTACTATAAGCACAATATGAGTCATCAGTGTTAGGTGATGGCCAAAATAATCAGGTGAAGCCAAGTTGAAGAGCAGTCAAATGAAGACCCGCTGAGAGCCTTTTCTGAGGCCATAGGCTACCTGGAGCTTTGTGTGTAGTTTTCGGGACCACGTTCTCATCAGATGGCCAATGGCAAATGAGAACAAATTCAATACGTAGAGTGGTAGGAGAATCACATCACATGAGGGGTAGTTCAAGGATCTAAGGACATGCAGTGTAAAAATACAAGACTAATGGAATAGTGGTCTTCAAGTATCTGAAAGTCCGATACCAAATCCCATGAAAGAAACCTTGTGCTTGTTCCCCCTTCTCCAAGAGAGCAGAACAATTCATGTGTTCCTTCATCCATTCATTCATTTATTCAACAAACACCTCTTGAACATTTACCAATATTTACTAAGGAAGATTTTAGAAGTACAGGAGGAAAAGTAATTCTGCCTGCCCTCAAGGCAGACACAGGCTAGCGGGGAAGAAGGACATGTTCCAGGTTTCTGAAATTTTGTATCTGCTTCCGTGGGCTGGTGTGGCCCCTGGCAGTGCGCTACCTTCTATGTGGGCCTATTTTATTGTCAGGCTCATTGAACCTGACCATGTCACCGTCCAGCAAAAGTCTTTCAAAACCTCTTGGTTACCTTTAGAATAAAATCCAACAACCAAATGGCACCCAAGGCTTTTTTTCAAAATCTCTATATGTTTTCACCACTATGGCCTGCCACTCCCGCCGTATACCTATACCCCACACTCCTGCCTTTCTGAATTAATTCCAGCGTTCTGAATGTACTGTGCTTTCTCACTACCTTCGCAACACTGCGTGCCCTTCATCATCCTCAGCCCCTGACTGACTTCTCTTTGTCCACCATGACAACTCAGTCACTATCTTTCTTGGGAAGCCTCCATGACTCTTACTGACCCTTCCTCGGGGCTCCCGTGGCACACGCATGGTCCCCCTTTGTTACTTGTTCTAGTGAACTATCACTTACCGATAACCTCTATGAAGACAGGAATGCTTCCTGCCAGTACCTCAGCACCAGACACAGCAAGGGGCACAGAGCTGGTCCTTGACGAATACCTGTTAAACATATCAGTGAATGGCGGGTGCAGGATCGCTCTGTAGCTCAGGCTGCCGCAACAGAGAAGTACAGAGAGTAAGCTGTTTATTGGCTTCCAACTTTTGAAAATGACTCTCAATAAAGGAACAGAGATCCCTAGAGACTGACTTCTAATTCCAAGACCGCTAATGACGGCTAAGCAACAGGAGTCACAAATCAGTCAGATGCCAGGAAGCCCTTCCTCAAACCTGCTTCCCTGAGACACCCAAAGAAGAAAGTCAACATTCCAAGGTGCTCTCCATTGGCTGCTTTGGAAAGTGCCTCATATCACGGGGGCCACCAGCATCTCCCCTCCCCCTGCTCTCCCGCGNTGCCAGGAAGCCCTTCCTCAAACCTGCTTCCCTGAGACACCCAAAGAAGAAAGTCAACATCCAAGGTGCTCTCCATTGGCTGCTTTGGAAAGTGCCTCATATCGCGGGGGGCACCAGCGTCTCCCCTCCCCCTGCTCTCCCGCATGAGGGCTGGCACCAGGCAGTCCGTGTGTCAGGGCAGTAAAACAATCTCACATGAGGGGCAGCACGTTGTCTGTGGGCCATGCCAGCCCAAGGAAACAGGGCCGCCTTTGAGAGGCACAAAGAGCCACTGTCCTTGCCTCTTTTTTTCTTCTTCAAAAACTGTTAAGAGTCCAAAACATGCTGTGGAGATAACAAAGGCTCCTCGCAGACTGAGGAGAAGGCTGCAGTCATTCACCTGTAGAATCCCAGCCAAAACCAGCCCACAGGACACAGCCCACAAGATTGGGGTAATCAAGCATCCTTTTCACCTGGACTGTAATCCGAAAGAAAAATAAACTCTGCCGAAAACAGACTACCCCGTTTTCCTCAGCAGCTGTCTGTTCTGGGCTGCCCCATCCTCAACGGCAGAGCAAATCAGCTCCTGTGTGCCAGGAGGTCGTCTTGATAACATTTACCTCACACGCCGGTGTCCTCCATGATGCTTCCATCATGTCCACTTACTCTGAAAGCCTTAGGAATTATTTCAGCGGAGATGGAGTGACCATCCATAAAGGGAGTCCTGCCCTAGATGGGAGGTTGGACTGGCTAGTCACTGAGATCCTTTCCTGGCTCTGGAATTAGGAGGCTGGGAGAGGAAACACGTGATTCATTCAAATCCATGGTCACGTGGTGGTCACGCTAACACCTAAATGGCTCAGGTATGGATGGTGCTGCCATGGATTCATGTGCAGAGGGCAAGGGTTATAAGAAGGAAACAGAAGGAAGAAGCAGCTAAGAGTTGGGGCTGCTGTTAAGGAGAAAACCGACTTAACAAATCTATACTGGGCACTTGCTCTGTTTCGGACAGGGGCTGGAGACACAGAGATGAAACTCAGATTTCTTTTCGACAAGTAATGAAAACTGACCTGCACCCTGGCCATTATAATCCCGTGCAATGGGCGCCATGCTATGTCTGTACTGTGCAATGAGGAGGAGTGCCTGGAGACAGTCTGAGAGAAGGGAGCTATAGCTTAAGAATGAATAATGGCTGATTTAGGTTGGGAGGAGACCAGGGAAAGACATTTCAGGTATAGGGGACAGAAAAAACAGGGCAATGAGGTGAGAGGACATGGTAGACATGGTTAGATGCACGTTCCTGGGCGTCGCTGGCATAGAGGATATATATGGAAAGATGATGGCAGACATGTAGGAGAAATCCAGAGGCCAAATGGGGAGAAACATTCTCTCCATTCATAGCCATAGGGAATTTGCTGCAGTGGCCAGAAGAAATGGGTTCCTGGGCTGTGGGGGAGAAGAGCTTGTCCCCCGGGGAGGGGACAAGACTTCACACAGGGAAAGAGACCACAGGCGCTGGGCCTCATCACACATTCCCTCATCCCAGGCACAGCAGGAAAGTTGACTGGAAGGCAATAGGCATCAGGAAGATTGACTAGAATCCCTTACCCCTCCCCTCTGACTACATCCTGGTACAGTGTGAGGCTTGGGAACAGCCTGGGGAGTGTTCATATGAAAGCTTCTAAAGTTAAATTTGCAGTAACCTAAGGGGTTAGGGCTCAGAGAATATGTGATTTAAAAAAAATCTCTCTCACACACACAAACACACACACATCAGAATTTGCAGTTTGGGATTTATACCTCCTACAAATACCATGTCGTTTAAGCCTCACAATACCCGTATGTGTGAGGTATTCTTATGCCCATTTTCCGGTAATTAAAATGGAGGTTCCATAAAAAGAGTGAGAAAATAAAAAGACACACTCTCATTTAGACACTTCATTTTGCAACTGAGGTAATGGAGGTTTTGGAAAAGCAAAGCGGGTCTTGAAGTTTACAAACCAAGCCTGGAGAAAAGATGAGTTATACCAATTTGCATTTTTTTTTTTTACCCTTAACACTACTGCTATTGTTTCCCCTCGATCAGGCAGGTACATCTGAAAGTCAAATTTCATGGAGATTTTCTACTTTTGGAAATGTTAATTATAGCCTAGGATGATAGGTATATGTTGTAGAGCATAAAAGCCCTAGGGGTCTGGGGCGCCTGGGTGGCTCAGTCTGTTAAGCACCGACTCTTGGTTTTGCCTCAGGGCATGAGTTCACCGGTTGTGGGTTTGAGTCCTGGGTTGGGCTCCTCACTGATAGCGTGGAGCCTGCTTGGGATTCTCTCTCTCTCCCCCTCTCTCTCTCTGTCCCTCTCTTCCCCTCTCATGCTCGTGTACTCTCTCTCTCTTTCTCTCTCTCAACCTCTCTCTCTCTCTCTCTCAAAATAAATAAATAAACTTAAAAAAAAGCCCTTGGGTCTAACAGGGATAACTTCTTCCTGAAACTTCTGTTACCAGTTTCTAAGACACTGGCAGCAAATATGAGGAAAGAGGAGAGAGAAACTTCTGGAAGGGATGCTGCAGCCCTGCAGCTGGGGCAGGGAGGGAACCCACGAGCACGGGCATCCAGCCTATTGAACAATGCCCATCCTGGTTAGAGGCGCAAGTTTCAACTCCGCCGTCTGCCTGTGCCTGGCTTAAAGAAGACACTACCGATTTTAAGAGCCTACCGTGTGCTAGGTTCTTTACCTGTGTTATCTGATTTAATTGCAGGGAGAATACTATGAGAAAGATATCTCCACTTAGCAGGTGACAAAACCGAAGATCAGAGAGGTTAGGGATCTTGTCAAAGTCAGAGAACTAGAAATTAGAAGGGCCGAGATGCAAAGCCAGTCTTCCAACCCCCCAATCCCATTTGCTTTTGTTTTTGCTCCCCCACCCATCCCTCATTCATCTCCATACCACCCTCCCTTACTGTTTCTCCATTTGTACAAGGATAAGGTTAGAAAAGGGCCAGTAAAACGTTCCTCACCTGGATGAGAATTAAGTGAACAGATGTGAAAGTAGTTTGAAAGAGATGCAAACCGTATGTAAATATATGCATTTATATACATATGAATATATGCATGCAAAGATATGTATATATCTTGTAGTAAAAGGACAAGTGGATTAGGTTTTGCGTTAAGTTGTGTTGGTGGAAATCCCCATGCTTACAGTCAACATACAAAACCCTTTTAATTCCAGACCTAAATTGTGTAGGTCAGCAGAGGGAGGCGGACAGATGTACTGTATTTCCCAAGGACTGATTTTTAGGGAAAAATAAAATCCTTGGTGCCCTAATAGTGAACTTGAGGACTGGTCCTTTATTGTCCAGTGGCTGCCTTAGAATCCTGTGTTTGTGTTAGGGACAATCGCCACGGAAGTGTTTCATTTCATTTATTTATTATTCATATCCCTCCAACTTCCAAAGATAAACACAAGACATGGAAGGGAAGCTTTTACATTTTCATACTCTAGTTTATACCGCAACCACTTTGTTTTGCTGGTAGATCCATTTCAAAATTACGGGGGAAAAGACAATCGCTAGTAGAGAGGGTTAAGGATAGCAGTTACTCTAAAATTCAAATATTTGGATTTGACGAAGAGGTCTGATGGCTCGGACCAGCTCATCTGCGATTGAAGAGCTAAAGCATGAAAGTGCCAGCCTTATTCTCTCCCGGCTATGTCGCAGGGATGCACTGTTGATTTAATCTCTTTAATCTGTCTTGCTGCTTCCAAAGCCACAATTAATCTGAAGCCACGCAAGGGCCGCAGCGGCGAGGAGCCGGCCCCCGAGCGCAGCGCGCCGCTGGGACCACAGATCCCCGCCGACTCTTTGTTCAGTCGGCAGAGGATTCTCGGTGGCCAGCTGAAGGCCTTTCTTTGTGTTGTGATTGACATACATGAATTAAATATCACCCCACTGGGCTCTCTGATTGGCGAATGACTATAGATTACAAGAATGTGTTGGGAAAATGGCGTTTCATGATAGGGGGACGAGACCAGAAAGGCAGGGTTTTTCCAGCTCCTCCTGAACTTGACAACAGCAAAGACCTTGATTCCGGGCTCTGTGTTTTTCGGCTTCACAGGCCTTGTTCAGGCCCCGCAGAGAACAATCCTAGAATGGCCTAAGAGAGGAGGATGAAGCCAAAAGAAGTAACAATTTGGGGGGGAGAAAAGGATTGCTTTCTCTAAATGACTGGTGTTTCTGGAGATGTGCTTTAAGGCTTTCTATTCTAAAGTGGGTCTGGCGTGGTTTTCGAGGCATTTTTCTTCCTCAATTTATCAGAATGGCAAGTAGTGTTCCTTACGCCAATGATATGCTGTGTGGAGCCCACCCCGTTCACAGAGTACAATGCACAGCCTTGGGCATACACAGCTCCACATACATGATCTTCTTTCTGGTTTTGAACAAGCAGAAACAGTGCAGCAACAATGTAAGGAAAAATGGAAGAGCAAAGAAAGACATTCCAGGCTTCTAGGTGACACAGCACTTGTATGTGGCTAACTAGAAGAGGAAGGAGGAAATGGGGTGCAACGTGACAAAATGACAGAAACAAACCTGCCATCTAGCCTAAGAGCTGGGGACGGTTTACATGAGTGTTGATTTCAAAGAAAGCTGGCTCAGCTGATGAACTCCCCCCCACCCCCCAAACAGAAAAGGGTGATTGTGATGAGAGTTCTCGTCATAGTGTCGGGAGCGACACTATTTGTCTTAGTTTCTATTTTGTGAATGATCATTTTGATACATCTCCCAGACATTCCAGCGTGAACGTAGGCTGCTCATTGGGTTTGCTGCAGAGATATGCTGTCAGTAATGGCGGGAGAAGAGAGCATTAGGGAATAACCCTTTGCCTGACTTTTAATAAATACCAGGTTTGTGTTGTCATTGAGCTAGGTGCAAAGATTCCTTCCATAAGAGAAGAAAGGAGAAGTAGGCAAGTGTTGCCCAGACTGCAGGTAATAAAAGGCAAAAGAGCAAAGAGGTGACAAACGCCGAGATCGTTTGGCCTGGGAGTTCTCACAAGGTGTGGAAAGGTAATGTTCATATTAGACAGATGTTGGGGATGGGCTTATAACCTCAAGTAGGGAGACCCATGGGCCCCGGCTGGGTGAGCAGGTGAGGTCAGCGTTGCTGGTGAGTTCACAAGCCAGCTGGGGACAAACATGAAACTAGAGGGGCGGTAACAGATTCAGAGGCACACTGGGCACAGGGCTCAGGAAATTAGGGGAAAAGCTGGGAAAACAGTTCACATCCTGGCAAGAAATTTGAGTAACAGGTAGAATCCACAGCAGCAGAAAGATGCTTGAGCCAGAGGTGTCCCTGCCTGGAGTCTGGAATATTCCCTGCAAGAAGCAAAAGTGGCTGCTGGCATGGCCAGGCTGAGTTGGCGGTGTGGCCATATGGCTTCTGTGTGTTGGCGGTGGTGGGGAGGGAGGAGCGCAAGGCAGACACTTCGGGAGCACAAGTCTAAGGAGCTAACCACCTACATCCTCTGACTGCTGGAAATGGCATCCTTTGGGGATTGAAGTTGGGAATTTTCATATTCACGTAAATCGTGATCAAAGCGCGGTCCTCATTTAGAGGCGGCACAGTTTGAGTGAACTGTGGTGAATAGATGCCTGGGTGCTGAGCTATTAATGCAGCCATGCCCAGCACCCCCGGGGAGGCTTCCTGAGCTGGAAGAGTCCTACTCTAGGAGGAAACGGGAGTAATAACAAATATGTTGTTTCAGTAGATCAACAGCTTGCTGAGCTGTAACATGGTACATTCCCCGCTCCCTCCCACCATGTTTTTCTCTTCCTAAAGCACACTGTGTTGCTAGGAAGATTTATTAGCTGTGGTTTCTTCGGCTCCTTCGTGAATCCAAACAGTTCAGTCCTGATGTCTTGGAAATGATGTCATGGAGGGAATGGGATTATTAAGTGGGCAGAGATGTGGACTGGCAAGGGTAGAATATATTAATTGGCTAGGGCTGCCATAAACAACATACCATGGACTGGGTAGCATAAGTGACAGAAATGTAGTTTTTCGCAATTCTAGAAGCTAGAGGTCTAAGATCAAGGTGTTGATAGGGTCTTCCTTTGGCTTGTAGGGGGCTGTCTTCTTGTGTTTTTCACATGGCCTTTCATCTTCTTTTTTTCTTTTTATAATTTTTAATGTTTATTTATTTTTGAGAGAGAGAAAGAGAGAGAGAGCAAGTGAGAGAGGGTCAGAGAGAGAGGGAGACACAGAATCCAAAGTAGGTTCCAGGCTCTGAGCTGTCAGTGCACAGCCCAAGGCAGGGCTCGAACTCATGAACTGTGAGATCGTGACCTGAGCTGAAGTCAGACGCTCAACCGACAGCCACCCAGGCGCCCCTGGCCTTTCCTCTTCTTATAAAGACATCAGAAATACTGGATCAGGGCCCATCTTAAGGACCTCATTTGACCTTAATTACTTCTTTAAAACATTATCTCCAAATACAATCTTAGGTACTGGGGTTAAGACTTCAACATATGAATCTGGGTGGTGATGGTTGGGGGCATAGTTTGGCACATAACATGCCACTAGTGTTCTCCCTGAATGCCCAGGAGACACAATTACTTTGAGGTTTGTAAGATTGTGATGAAATAGAAGGCTTATGGACCTATAACCAGTGGACTTCCATTTAATCAGTTACGGACCCATTTGTTATCATAACCTGCTTATTATCACGCCCTGTATAACTGTCATATCAATATCAGTAAATATTTACTGAATAAATGAATAACCCTTCTCTCTTGAAAAGAGCCATCTTCCCTTGTAAGAAGGATGTGACAGTTGAGAAATAGGTCAAGGTCCCAGGTTACACTGTCCGTTGCCTCCTATTGAATGAGTCACGGGCAGTCTCCAGTGGACTATAGAGCGTCATAAATAATTCAAATTAAACAACCTTCAACAAAAAAAATTAATAGAGTGCTTTTTATGACACAGTCACTTCAGTTTTTTCAAATCTGTTGGCTTGTTCACTAACTCAAAAACTCCATCACCAGGTGCTGAGGCTTCCCGTCATGAAAATGGGGTCCTCTCCTGGGAATGGAGGAGAAATGTTGGGCAAAGCCCCCTTCAAAGTGAGATTCTGCGGAAAATCCCAGATTGGCTGGAAGGCAGATAGAGCTCAAGCCAGACTAGAGCCAAACAAGCTCTTGGTTAATTAATGGGCTGCCTCCATACAGGTTTATATAAGCAGATGAGTCTCTGAGTGGCATTCGAGTCTTGTCCTAGAAGATTCTAGCTTCCGTTTATTGGCTGTGGTCCCTGAAGACAAGTCCCTGCTCTGGAAGCTCTGGGAACATAGTTTCCCCTTGGCTGACATTTCCTTTGGCCAACAGCAGCCAGGAGACAGCACTATGTTAGTTAGCAGTGTCTCTAAGTCAACACAATACTTAGAAGAAAGGCTAAAATTGTGGGTCAGATCCAGGAAAAAGGTTAAGAATTGAATTCTGTAATATTTAAGGGCCAAGGATAGGCTGATTCTTTTTTACTGTAGTAAAATATATATATATAAAATAATTTTAACCATTTTAATATATTTATTTATTTATTTTGAGAGAGAGTTTGAGTGTGAGCAGGGGAGGGACAGAGAGAGATGGAAAGAGAGAATCCCAAGCAGGCTCTGTGATGACAGTGCAGAGCCTGATGCAGGGCTTGATCTCATGAGGCATGAAATCATGACCTGAGCTGCTGAAACACAGAATCAGACACTTAATGGACTGAGCCACCCGGGGGGCCACTCGTTTTAACCATTTTAAGTGTGCAGTTCAGTAGCAACAAGTATATTCACACTTTGTATAATCATCTCTGCCCTCCATCTCCAGAGCTCTTTTTATCTTGTGAAACTGAAGCTCTGTACCCATTACACACTAACTCTCGCTTCCCTCCATCCTCCATCAGCTGGCAAGCACCGTTCTACTTTCCATTTCAATGAATTTGACTACTCTAGGTACCTCATATAAATGGAATCATACAACACTTGTCTTTTTGTTGCTGCTTATTTCACTTAGCATAGTGCCTTCAAGTTTTCCTCCTGTTGTAAAGCATGTGTCAGAATTTCCTTTTTTTTTTTTTAAAGCTGAAAAACATTCCATTGTATGTATATACCACACGTTGTTTATTACCCCTTAATCATCAATGGACATATCCATTGCTTCTTCCTCTTGGCTATTGTGACTAATGCTGCTATGAACATGGGTATACATACATGTATCCAAATTTCTGCTTTCAATATTTCTGACCATTTCCTCGACTGGAAGGTTTGGTTTGTAAAAGCCAGGCCTCTTAAATCCAGGAGGGTACAATAAGAACAAACAGGGACACACACCAAGCATCAAAACTCAGGACGTATTGGGAAGAGACAACTTGGCAAGTCCCGTCAAAGAACCTGGGCAGTAGGACTCTAGCCTCAGCTCCCAGAAATATTGTTCATTAGGAAGGATTTATGCTTTTAAATTATGCAGCTAGTCGCCCACTGCTACATTTTTATTTATATGTGTACCCTAAATTCCCTAGTAAATATAAGCTTCCTGAAGGCAGCAACTAGGCTTTGCACATCTTAGAAGCCCCAATAGCACCTAGTGCAGTCTCTGGGGGCATAGATTTGGTTAATAAATATTTACTAGATAGCTGAACCTAATATTCAACTTTACAGAAACAGACCTCCTTACTCATTTCCTGGAATTCTTCAAGGAAAGCACCACACTCATATCAGCTTCGATGTTATTAATAGCAGTTGAGAAACCAGAGGAAGTAATAATGTCACTGTGGGAAAATTAGGCGACATCTGAAATACCAGGTACAAGTTCAAGCCTGCCTTAAGGAGTCTCTCTCTTAGGTATTGGGGATACTCTAGACAGAGCTCAGAGGGAAGGGCAAGCAGAAGCATAAAGACTCTAGAAGCTGTCAGGTAAGAAATAGTTGAATTGACTGTTTCTTTTGGAGACAGGACAACTAAAGAGAGAGACATAATAAGTATTTGTACATATTTGAAAGGTTTTCTTGCAGAAGAGAAAGCTAAGTTTTGTTCCAGAGAAAGATCCAGAACCAATGGATTTGAGAGCAAGAAGATAAGATTCAATCTAGGAGAGAACTGTTAAACTTTTATATTTGAGTTCTCCAATGATGGAATGGGATGATGGATAAGATAGTGAGTTTCCTGTTAACACAGAGATAGTCAGAAATGCAATAGAAAGGGAAATACAGACTAGATCCTGAAGATTCTTCTTTTGACCATCATAGCTTTTATTTCCAAGCCTCCAATAATTTCCTTTAAAAAAAAAAGTCTTATTCAGTTTCAGAAATGCAATATCATCTCTTATCTCTCTGAGGATATTACCCCTGTGTCCTCAGGAAAAAAAATCTTACAGTTACTGAGTTTGGTGCTCTTTTTTGGAATATTAGTTTTTCTCAAATGATTGACCATTCTTAGCTGTGAGCTCATTGTTGTAGGTGAAATCTCTTTGTAGCCTGTGTGCAGAAGTTTTCTCTGTTTCCTAGCATTCTCAAGGAGAAGTGGGATATCTACTTCAGCAAGATGTGCCAACATTCTTCCAAAGCTCAAGTTCATTGCCCCTGCCTGAAGGCAGCACCTTTATTTGGCAAGGAGGAGTCAGACGTTGTCCCATCTGACTGCTTCTAGCAGTCGGCCCTAGGTTTCCCCCAGCTCTTCTGTTACTCTTTGTCACTGCTACCTCCAAGCTTGGGGTTGGTGTCTTGGAACATTCCAGAACAATTCCTTCCTTCTAAAACAGGCCTTTGTTGTTGTTTTTTTAAACACCTTCCTCTATAATGCCAATCCTATCTGTCGTCTCTTATTTAGGAATTCCTTTTTATTTCTGGTCCACCGAGAATATCTCTTCTTGTTTTCCAGTTACATTGTGGGTTTATTATTTTAAACATGTAACTGCTTTCTGTCAGTTTTAGGCATCTGTGCTCAGTTAAGCATCTTAATTCAATCTCCTGTCCCTTCCAATTCTAAATGTTATAATTTTATAAATTCAAAAGGGAAGGTAAACAGAAAACACACAGTAATTATAAAAAGAGCTCATTTTAAAGTGTTTTTTTTCTAATTATAACAGTAACAGCATAGGGATGAAATCCAAGATCATTTACAATACCAAATTAAACTATCATAATACCAGTCACTGCTAATACTTCAGAATATATGTAGAATATACATATACATACGACTTACAATAAATATGTGTATAATATGCTTTTATTACATGGATGTATAAAATGAGAGCTGCCTCTCCCAATCACCTTACCTGTCTCTTGAATTCCATCATAAACTGTTATGTGATTATTTCAGTAATAAAGCCACATATAAACATCTGATTACCTTTTCTCTTTGAACTCATTTTGGTTTTTCCCTTTTTTCTCTGCATTTTGCCTTGTAATTAAATGTTACCCTTTCACTGGCTAACCACAAGAGACTTGTTTCTTAGACATTTTTGTTTCCTTTACTATGAGTAGCCACCTCTGAAACATTTAGCAAATTCGAAACTATGGCATCCGCCATCCTGCATGCCTGGAATGGCACGTCCACACTGTCTTCTAAGGTTAATTGATTTTAATTACTGTAACTCATGAACATAGTTTTAGAAATCTAATAGTAATTCCCATTCTTCCTAATGTATATCATAATTTTTGAGTCAATCAGTATTCAGAGTTTACATTATTATGACTATGTAATTTTTTTTTTTTTTTTTTTGGCCTAGCAAAGTAGAATAGCAGTATGACATTCCCTCTAGGTGCTCCCATCTTTTCTTACTCGAATTAAAACAATGTTCCTGGAGTTATACTGAGCCCTGGCTTGAGAGCTGGGCAGGGCTGATGGTCAGACAGACAGATGTGCTCCCTCCTACCACTCCAGACCCCACAGCAAAGCACTGACTAGTCTGCCTCCTGAACACTGCCCGGCCCCAGCCAGGGACTCCAGCCTCATGGGTGGTGTCCTATAGCTGCTCCTGCCTGTGCCGTGGTGAGTGGAGGCCCAGCCCAGGCCTCCGCCTCCCTCTACTTTCCCCCAAGTACTCCCACCTGTCCTAAGCCGACCTGAGGCCCTGACTTTTTCAAGGGAGTTAGGTGCCCGGGGTCCCCTGGTCCTTTGCGGTTGCCCTGGCTCTCATCCCCGCCCTCCCTCCGCCTGCAGGCTCTGGGGTGGGGGTGGGGGTGGGGTGGGGTGCAGGCTGAGAGGCCTCATGGGGGCGGGCCACCCTCCAGCTTTCACCTGTTCCAGTTCAGTTCAGTAGCCATCTGACCAGGGTGCCTTAACACGTGGAACGTGTCTGTGGGGCCATCGCTTCCCTCTACCCCCGCTCTGCATGAGCATGTGGTCTGAGGTCCCTGCCCTGTCCACAACCCTGAGGTCCCTGCCCCGTCCATGGTCCCCATGGCCAGGAGGTGTGTGGGAGGTGCTGCTGCCCCCCTGCCTGGGCCTGACCAGCCCTCCTCTCCCTCCCCCGACCAGGGATGTGGGGCTGACTGCAGGGACTTGGGAAAGCCCAACTGCCAAGTCGCCTCCACTCCCATCTGGGCTGCCGGGTGTCCTCACGCCTCTGCTTTCTCTGTCCCAGCAGGCAGCTCCAGAGCCCAGGGCCCCAGGAGACCCTGCCAGAGGCGGAGCCTTACCCACCCCACCTGGGCCTGCAGGCCTGGAGCCTGGAGCCTGGCCTGTTGGTATTTGTTCCCTCTGTGTGTGCTGTCTTCTGGGCCTGCCAGCCTGCCATCTCTGACCCCCGGCTCCTTGTCACCGTCCCTGTCAGGCCCTCTCCGACCTAGCCAGGACAGCCATGGAAGGAAGCACTGGGGGGGTGGGGGGTGGGTAGGGGGGTGCAATATGCCCCTCCTCCCAGGTCAGGCCCCTGGCCGAAAACACATAGGAGCCTGATGCTGCTTCTCCTTCTTTTGGCTGGGGAGAGGATATTAATGGCCTCTTGGGCAAAATACATATAGTCTCTCATGCCTCAGTTTCCTCATCTGTGAAATGAAAACGCAATAATAGCAAACTCATTGGACGGCTGTGAGAATCAAATTCAGATAACGTCTCAGGCATCTTAAGTATTATGGAAGTGTTTGCTATGATGATTGCTGTTGTTATTTCAAAAGACAGGATGTTGAGGTTGTTACTTTGGCTTTTAAAGAAACTCATTAGAGGAAGAACAAAACCAAAGGGTCTGGAGTAGCAGCTGTTGATCAAATACAAGATATGGAGCTAATTCCTTAGCAACCAACCCTCAAATGACATTCAGGAGACTCATTTTTGAAGACCCATCGTGTTCCTTTTCTATATTAGTTGTTTTCCAAGGTGAGAAAGTTCGAGTCTGCCTCATAAAGCAAGTACTCCGGATGTGAATAGAATGGGTCAAGGGCCCATGTGCCCACGTGACATCCCTAGATTTCCTCTTTCCTTCGCTTCAGGAAATCCCCTTTCTTATCTGATTCTTTTTCTATAAATAGATGCAATATGTTTGGAAGGCCATGACTAGCTTGGGATTTGGAGAGGAAGGTTTGTGAGCAGTGAGATACTTTGCTCCGGCTTATCTGCAGCATTGAGCCCTTGCTCAGTGCTGAGGGAGGTGAGAGTCTGCACACAGGGGCCAGAGGTGAGCGGCCTGAGTGACCCAGGGAGCCTTCTCTACCTAAGGAGGACTTGTGTGCTGGAAAAAGCCCAGGGTCCAGAATCTGTCAGATCCAACTTCCAGTTTTACCCCTGATGCAATTTCTCACGGCTTTATGAACGATGATCTCCTCATCTGTAAGAGGAATACTTGTAACATGGAGGAAATGAGTCAGTTCACCTGTGTAGAACTGCCTCTACTCCTCGACACGGATTAGCACTCCAAAATGTGTCTCCCACATTTCCACTGCAAGACAGGATCTGTCCAGGCAACACCAGGATGCTCAGGGCCCTGGTGATTATCCTCTAGGACATTAGCTTAAAGGGTCTGTGGAGGTCTGATTTTCAAGGCTATCCTAAATTATCTCTGATAATGGCTTGTTTCCTCTCAGCAATTGAATCATGTGGAGCCAATCAATTTAACAGTATAAGCCCTGTCCTGTGCTCTAGGTACTACAGAGGGCAGAAAGGAAGAAGAAAGGAGCTTACAGTTTCATGGATCCAGCCAAACAACTAGATACGTAATATAGAACTAACCCAAGTAATGGACTGTGGACAAAGTCTGTGACTCACTGAAGTTCACAGTGGAACACACTTGGCTTTGACACCTTATTCACTGATGCTTATGCAATAGAGTCAAGTGTTGGGTAGAGATGTCCTCACCTCATCCAAGCAAAGGGGGTTTTAGGGAGTTACATGCCAATATGGGTTGGGGTCTGGGAGGTTCTGGGAACACGTGCATCTGCTGATTTTTTTCAGGCGCCAAAACGCTTTCCTAGCTTCGAGCTGTTTCAGTTCAGGGCTGTTTTCTCAGCTTCTTGGGAAAACAACCAAAGGGAGAGAGCAAATGGATACAGAAAATTATTTTCAGAACATGTTCTAGCCAGACTTTGGCTGCCTACTGATTTTTAATTTTTGGTGATTTGCTAGGAGCAAGGTCTCAGTTTTATACATAGTCTTTTCTAGAGGACAGGTCTCTCCCTGCCTGCCCTCCCCTCTCCATTTTGCTCAACGAGGATGGAGACACTCTTGTCTTAGGTGTCAGTAAAATACTTGGCACATCTATGTTATTTCTCATTCATAAAACTCCAGAGGCTCTGAAAACACCTAAAATCAGCTACTCGGTGCCCTTCAGTTAGGGTCATGGTTTAGGTTGTCAACATTTTCTAGGTAGGAACTAGAGATTGATTATCAGCAAAAGCCTCTTCCCCCCCCCGCCCCCCGCTCTTGTATAAGAATTGGAAGGTAAGCCTCCCCATGCTAACTGCTGCTTTTCTTTATTATTTGTGCCCTTCACCCTGGTTTGACTTAAAGTAATGCTGTTTCCCCCTTAATTCGATTGGGAGCTCTCCCGCATTGGAAAATTCCTGGTTTTCGAATAAGTAAGGGAGGACCCCCATAGCCCAGAGTGTGCTTTGGGTTATGTTCGCAAGCCGTCTTGGCGCCTTCAATCTCAGAATCTTCTGGGTTCCAGCTGCTGTTTACCTCTTCCTGGTGGACTGGACTGGTGGAAGCTTCAGAGAGATTCTGTTCCGACCTCAACTTTGCTCAGGTCACACAAAGAAGGGGCTGAGACAAAAAACAGGGTGGCCTTGAGTGAGAAGCAATCCTTTCCTGCTTCAGGCTTCCCTTTAGTGCCTCTGGGAATCTTGAAAGTTCACCCCAGTTGTGTTTTGAGGGGTGACCAATTGCTATCTCACATGGGTTTGACTTCCCTTGTGGCTCCCTCAGGGGACACTGCTCAGGAAGTCACAGCAAACCCTTTCTCTGAACAAAAGTACCAACACCTGGTCAGGGATGCTGGCGGAGTCACCACAACCGCCAAAGTCATTGCCGCTCTGGGGGTGCTGTGCCTGATCTGGGGTGTGTTGGTTGCACCATGATGAGACAGCCAATGTCATCTGCACAGTATCCTGTGCAGAAATGATGTTATAGAAGAGGGCTAACACTTTCCGCCCACCTTCAGGACACACTCTCACACTCCAGGCCAAAGTAGAGCCCCTTTGTGCTCCCGGAGTCTTACAGAGAGTTTTGCATGATAACCCACTTGCAATTTTTACTTGCCTCCCTCCATTCATCCATTAAGACTCTGTTGCTTGCTCATGAGGGTGGACCTGTGGAAACATCCAGGTCCCAGGCACAGGCTGTTGGCTCCCCCCACCAGCATTATGTTGAATCAAGCTACTGAGTGCTTTCTACGGGTACTCCAGTCCCTCAGAACATAAATCTGTCTCCGACCCTCCGTCCGCATTCCAGCCAGGAACACAGTTTGCAAATCTATTTTGTCGCAGAGAAGCACGATGGCATGATTAATAAAAGGCTTTCAAGGATAAAAATCAATATTATTAGCCTAAAAATATGTGGAGATGTGGAACGTTATAAGTTCAAGGAGAAAAATGAAGGCTATGCCATTTCCAAATATTAAATAAGAATCTTCATGTATTTTTTAGTGGAGGAAAATGAGGAATTAAATTGTCCAGATATTTCGACTCCATCAGACACATTTAAAAGGGATGTGTACTTTTAGTTTAAAAGATTAACATTACAGCCTGCTGGAAATTATGTCCTTGGCAATGGTTTAAACTTACATTGAACAATTTTAGCTGTTATCTTTAAAACAGGTGAGAAAGCGCATAGTGCTTCAAAAGTATTTTTTTGGAGGGGGTGCTGTGAGCAGACATGATTGAGAACCTGCAATTTAAAGTGCTTTGCAAATATGCTCTGATCAACTGGTTGATTCCTACAAATTTTATTCCACAGATTGCTTTTTGATTGAAATATGTTTGTTTAACTTTGTTTTTCATTGGAGACCCTGAAGAACAATAATCATGTTAGACAGTTACTTGATTGGCTTACCCTCCATTTTTAACACGCTTTTCAATCTACTACCATTCAGACACTTGCCAGAAGCAAAAGACCTCAGATCAATGATCACTTGACAAGGAACGCACCTTGCAGGGAATCACGAAAACACTCCTCTTTTAAAGCCTCATCTGTTCTCATTTTCTGCTGCCTCTTTCTGCTTTTTAATGCTCAAGAAAAAAAAAAAAAAGTGGCGGAACTCGAGATTGCCTGGCAAGGAAGATGAGTGGGAAGGGAACATAATTAGTGAGTAATCCTTAGTTTTCTATGTGAAGTTATTTTTATTGCCACTCCAAGCCTCAAATATCAGCGGGGATGGAAGAGTTGAGAATAAATCAGTAACTTGATTATCAAGAGAACTCTTTCCTGATTGGAAAAAGAGTAACTGTCCCAGGAAAAACTGGCTCATAGAGAGCCCTTTCCATGAATATCTTTCTACGCCATTGCTTACAAGAGAGACAGCATTCAGGGGCTGGAAACGGGGAGAGACCTCTGCCAACTGCTTTCATTGTGGGCAGAGAGACAGGGATTTCCTTGAGCAAGGGAATTGCAGGGCACTGGGGTCCTTGGGATTGGCCGTCAAAGACAACATTCTTTTGCTGGGGCAGTGAGAGTCAGCGGGAGGTCAACTGATGCCAGCAGCAGGGAGAGTGGATGCGTTTTCATGCCAAAGCTGTTGTGCAGAAGCTGAGCATAAGCCCCAGAAGGCTCCAGACTCTGAAGAAAACGTCTAGAGGGAGTTCAGTTCATCCTTTGTCCTGGTAATGAACATCAGAGTCGCATTTAGCGGTGGAAACTGGAAACGTAGCCAGTAAGGAGCTTAAATTACATCAATGCTTTTGTATGTATTCAAGTCATATTCGAAATTATATCCACTCTGAAATCTGTAGGCAAACATCGATAAGTTGTGTGTGTTAGAGATTTGCACTGATAAGTATATGCACACAGTTTTGTATCTATATGTACACAGACATATCCATACACATATATGTTTTATGGGAAATGTTTAACTTCTGGTTCTTCTTGCGGAACGTTCCATCAGATCAGCACTGCGATCCTAGGAAAAGCCCAGATGGTTGGTTCACTTTATACAACCAAGTCTTCAAACACCGTCGCTTATCAACCAAAATTGCAGGAATTATGCCTAAGAGGAAATGAACAGTTTCTAGGGCTGCCCTTGCAACCGAGTGAGTCTCAGGGTGAAAGCAAATGTGCCGTCACATCCAAATGTGCAGAGGTGACTGAGCCCAGGAGGAAGTGGTTGTCCGTGAACTCCCTGCCTCCATCTTCCTGGACACCCATTTCTAGCCTGTGAGCTAAGATTTCAGGTTCTGATGATTGGGATATGTAGTCTCTGGGAGATGAGCCAAAAGAAACCTGGGGGAACCACACAGTGCTCACAGAGTCCCATCTCAAGTTAGGCTCATGGCAATGGCGGTGTCCAAGACCAGGCTGGACAGCCCTCCACTTTGCTGACAGTGGGGACACAGTGCTTCGTAGTCATGAGCCTTTGTTGCCTTTGGGCAACGCCATCCCTTGCAGACCCAGGCATCACTGTTCCCTGCTCTGGGCGACAAGTTGTGAATGGAAAGTCCATGTGGAGATTGGAACTTCTGATCCCCAAAGCCCCAGCTCTGCATAGGGGAGGTATGTACATGACGTCCAAGTGGGCCTCTGTTTGCTTGATTTTCTTGGCCAAGTGGGAGGAAGAACCGGAGTGTCCAGAACATTCCCAAGAGAAGTAAAGCCCTGACTTGGGATGTTGTTCGCAATGCGTTTCTGAGTGAACAGCGCCGCCAGCAAACTGGCTTGGGCACAAATGTTCACAGCTGCATGAAGGATGTTGCGGTGGACATAATGGCTGCTGTGTGCGCTAGAGTACAAACAGTCCCACACAGGCCTGGGCCTGAGAAACAATGGGCCCACAAACAGCCTTCAGTACAATGCATTCATTTCCTGTAATGACATCAGGCTAAGCAAGCAAGGCCCAGTAGGCTGTTCCACCTGACCGAGAGACATCCCACTGGAGGCCATCATCTTAGAGGCCCGCTGTTCCTCCAGAATGAAGAACACAGAAAAAGAAAAGAGATGGCGAGCCTTTGTTTCTTTTCCCCCGCAGAGGAAGATATAATTAAAACTGTTTTTTTAATGCCCAGATAAAACAGTGTGGTAAAAATACTGGAGAGGTGTTAGAAGCTATTTCAATTTTAAGTCTTTTTGACATTAAATGCGAGTGATTCACTATCACTGCTAAAAATACTGGCGTGAGGCACCCCGGATTCTCTGCGCTCCAGCAAACTAAGCTGCTCTAACGTGAGCTCACCTCTCGGCCCTGCCTGAGCTTCTATAAAACCCTATCGGGAGCTGGTTTAAGATAGGTTTCTTAACAATGATAATGATAATATAGCAGCCAACATCTACTGGGCACTCACTACGCTTAAATCCTTATGAAAACCCTATGAGGCAGGTACCATTATTAGCCCCGTTTTACAGATGAGGAAACTGGGGCATAGAGACAGTAAGCCACTTGTCTACGCTCATAGTCTGTCTTTTCAAATACATACCAGGGACTCCCATGGGCCCACTTTGCTGGGAGAGGTTCCACTTGTGCAGGTGATGGCTTCACCCCACGTTTGTGATGAAATGGATCTACAGGTCCGTCACGAGGTAGGCATCCCTTGGGGGGACAGGGAGAGGGCTTCTGGGGTAGAAAATGTTTTGAGGAGATTAGAATCCACTTTAACAGCCTGCTTACTTCCATGACCAGCAACCAATCAAGCACTGGGAGCTTCTCCACGGATCTGCTCACATAGCCATGTGTCACACACAGAACGCTTCTGAGTTTCAGGCTTGCTGGGCTGTCGCTCGGCATCGAATGGGCCTCCAGATTGTTTAAGATGTTGGGAGAGTCTCAGTGGGGGTGGGGGCTGGGGTGTCAGATGGTGTTAGTGGAAAAGGACAGGGCAGCTGGAGGAAATATCGCCAAGACAGAAATGAGTACATAGAACTTTGGAACTGAAAGACCCTTTAGAGATCGACCATTCAGCTGCATTCTCGCTTCATCACTGAGAAGCCCCGAAGCAGGGAGGTGAGGAGTCCCAGCTACTGCCGCTCACATGGCTCAAGACACAGCCAGGAGTAAAACCGAGGTCTGCTCTGTCCACCTGTATTAAAGAACAAACTCCGTTATGGCCATTTGTCAAACATGTACTGAAAACTGAGGTCTCTACGAATGAATGGTCTTGGCAGGGATGTGACAAGAAGAAATAGGAGGTAGGATTCCTCCCCTCCTGAGGCATACAGTCCCCCTGGGGATTCGCACGATGCACAAACGGAGGCACCAAAGGACAAATCCTGCCACTTCCCACGTGAACGCAGCTCACATGTGAGAACAGAGGAGACAGGGCTTCAAGGGATAAACAAGGTGGTGATAACTCAGGAAGGGGTTCTGGAAGAGTGTGAATCGGCAGGGGGAAAGTAAAAAGCATTCAATATAGAAATAAATCCCACTTGCACCAAAAGACAGGGGAGCGGGGAGTGAGAGCTCCAAGAATAGGCAGCCAGCAAGTTTGTTTGGCCCAGAGAGAGTGTGTATCCACGAGCAATGAGAAATGAGGTCATGAAGAGAAACCAACTTTAAAAAACATTCCTGTCATACCTTGAGGCAGCGAGTTCTCTGACATTTGAGACCCCGAAGACTCTGCCCTTGATCTGATGGCTAAGGAACAAAACGAGTTGTAGGCGAAACAATGAAATTACACGCGTTGTTTCCCAGCGCTCCACGTTCACGGCCGTTAAGTGATCAGAAGGCGGATATGACCGAGCTCCATAAATGACTCGGGAGCGGCGATGGGGCTTCTTCCTGTATTCTAGGTATGACGCTGGGCTCCAGGGATACAACGAGGGAGACAGACTCAGACCTGCCCTGGGAGGTCTTCATAGGCGGTTTTTGCGATAACATTTCCAGCAGGAAATCAGCTCTCCTTACGCCTTTCAAAACAAAGGAAGCCTGGCAATTCTCGGAGTAGTACTAAATAATTGATCCATTTCATAGAGGTTTAAACGAACGAAGTCATGGGGTTCATGGTACCCTGCCATGTACTCGAGGAGAGAAATTTGGCTCTTCTGCCCTGGAGTGAGTGCAGCATGAGCCGTTCTCTGGGCACGCTCTCTCCCCAGGGAGAGATGCGAGGTTATTCTCTGATGATGGGGCTGTTCCTACTGTGGAGGCCACTGGGTAGCGCTCTGTAAGACCACGTCGGGGGTGAACTCCACCCGGACTCATCGGGAGTAGCCCCAGCCAAGGGCTCCTGAAGCAGAAGGACTTGATAAGCCCTGGGAAGAAAGCCTTAGTTCTCCATTCTCCATTTGCTCGCTCTCCTTTTGATCCACCAGGGACTAAGCATTTCCCTCCAGCTCTAAACTAGAACAGACTGGAAGGAGCTGAGGTAGCTGGAAGATGGGGGCAGGCTGAACAAGGAGAGGGATTGGATTTTCATAAGGAAGCCATTCTTTTTCAAAAAATTTTTTTAATGTTTTATTTATTTCTGAGAGAGAGAGACAGCGTGTGCAGGGGAGGGTCAGAGAGAGAGGGAGACACAGAATCTGAAACAGGCTCCAGGCTCTGAGCTCGCTGTCAGCACAGAGCCTGACGCGGGGCTCGAACCCACGAACCGTGAGATCATGACCTGAGCCGAAGTCAGATGCTTAATGGACTGAGCCACCCAGGTGCCCCATAAGGAAGCTATTCTTGTCTTTGCTGAGAGACAGAATGGACAGGACCCCGTCCTGTTTTGGGGGTGAGGGGGAAGGAGTGTGTCTAGATTCAAATAGGCCAGACCATCAAGTCAGTTTATGTCAAGTAAACCAGTTCAAAAATATGTCTAGGGTACTGGTATGTGTCTGAACCAGTGAGTCTGGAGCACCTTAATGTTTTCTAAAAATGCATTTCTTACCACCAGACACTTGAAGTTCAGATATGATATATTTAGAAACAGTATATGTTTTTAATTTGTTTTCTCTCTCTCTCTCTCTCTTTCTTTCCTTCCTCCCTTCCTTCCTCCTCCCTTCCTTCCTTCCTTTCCTTCATTCCCTCCCTCCCTCCATTCCTCCCTCTTTCTCTCTCTCTCTTTCCTTCTTTCTTTCTTTTCTTTCTTCCTTCCTTCCTTCCTTCCTTCCTTCCTTCCTTCCTTCCTTCCTTCCTTCCTTTCTTTCTTTCTTTCTTTCTTTCTTTCTTTCTTTCTTTCCTGTCACGCTTTAGGTTTTCATTAACGCTGTTTCCTCCCAATGTCAGCTTGGCCAAACCATGGAAAGCCAAAGAGTTTGGGTGGGGGGACAGGCTCTTTGACCTGTTGTGGGGCCACCCACAAGAATACAATCCAGGGAACATTCAGGATATTGTCAAACGGAGGGTGTTGAAGGCAGTGGAGCACTGAGCTTTCCCATCTCCCTCTTTCTTCCTCTCTGCTCAGTCTGGCACAGCAGTGGGTTCAGAGCTTGGGTGCTGAATCTCTGTCAGCTAGCGGTGGTATGTGGTAGGTGGATTGATTTCCTATTGCTGCTGTAACAAATTGTCACCCATTTAGTGACATAAAATAATACAATTTAATTACCATATAGTTCTGGAAGGCAGACGTCCAAAACAGCTTTCCTGAGGCTAAAATCAAGGTGCTGGCACGCTTGTGTTCCTTTCAGAGGCTCCAGGGCAGAATCCGTTTCCTTGCCTTCTGTTTCTAGAGACCGCTGGCACGTCTCGTCTCTTACCCTTGCTCTGTTGTCTTCAGAGCCGGAAGTGAAGCATCTCAAATCTCTCTCATTCTGACTCCCTATTTGTGTCATTGCCTCTCCTTCCGTGGGTCTGACCCTCCTGCCACTCTCTTAATAAGGACCCTCGTGAAATCATGGGGCCACCCAGACAACCCAGGATGAACTTTCCAAGTCAAGACCCTTAATTTAATCACACCCGTGAAGTCTCTTTGCCATGTATGGCAACATAGTCACCTGCTTTGGAGATGATGGCATGGATGTCCCTGGGGGGTCATCATCCTGCTGACCTCAGTAGGAATGAATGAACAGTGTGTTGCACATTAGCAGTTTCTTCTAGAGCCTCTGCTCGCCATGTAGCCTTGCTCAACTTGTCTTATGCTGGAACAACTCTGCCCTGGATTTTATATAAATTCAAGGGCATTTGACTTCACAGTGAGCCTTTCCAAATGCTAACACTTCCGCCGCCTTGTGTCAGAGAGAAGGGTAGTTCACAATGAAGGCAAGCATCTCAGCCTATCTCTTTTTCCCAAGTTAATTGCAAGCATCTTGATGTTTGCTATCACCGATAAGTTTACCTTTCTTTTATTAACTCATTATTCCTCCTAGCTACATAATGAGGAGGGCTGTTCATCTCTCCTGGCTTTATAGATGATAACACGAGTCTTAGAGAGGACCTAGTGGGGCCCAGAATTATAGCTCCATGTTGTAAAGGTCAGAGTTACTCGGATTCTGAGTTTTGGCTCCAAGATTCTGCTTCTCTGCCTTTAACTGAAAGAGTGAAACCCGTTTGGTCTTAACTGTTGAAGTTACCTGAGATTGACGGTGAGATCAAAACTCTCTTTGCTCCACGCTCCCTTGGCACACTTCCTCGTTTTGGTGCCTGATTTAAATGTCTCTGTACTCTTGCATTTATGAACTTGTGACACTAAATTAACAGGGCCATAGGACCTCTCCGGTGGTCTGCCCAGTCATTCTGGCTTCCTAATTAAAAATTGGAGCTTCCTTAAAAAGTTTTAACTATACTCAATTCAAAGATGGTCGCTAAAATAATTTGTACTTAAGGAAAAAAAGCCATCTGTTCAAGTTATATCAGCACTGCAATTATTTTAACCATAGCTTTGATTAGGGTAAGTTTAAAACCTAAAATTTTGTACCTTGGTAATGAAATCAAGGTTCAAGCAAATCCTACTTGCCCGGGAAATATTCAGTCATTATTTAAAATACATTGAGATGAAAGATATGCTCAGAGATGAACAACAAGAAAAATATCAGCATTAAGTATTTACATATGACCATGTTTTTGTATGCTGTATAGAGTGGGGTTAATGCAAAGTGCTGAGCATTTTACATATATTATCCCACTGAATCCTCACAACAACACTACAAAACATGTATTACCTCCATTTAACTGACACTCAGAAGGGTTATGCCACTTGTCCGTGGCTCAGCATCAGTACAGGGGAAATCAAACACGGGCCTGCCTATCTCCAATGCCTGGGACTTCACCCTCTGTTCTAGTGTTATATTCAGAGGCAGAGGAGAGGGCTAATCCAGCTCCCGCATTTTAAGTGTGAGTTCTAGAAAAGTAAAATGATGTGTTGCTCCCAGAGAGGGTAACAGGCAGGTCAAACTGCATAGTGATTTCTAGCAAATTCTTGCTACCATTTATTTCTAAGGATTCTGGAGGAAACTTCTCTCCCTTTAGCTTTCATACTTTAGGAAGCACATGCACAATCTAGTGTAGCTTTGAGGCTGCTAAGCTGGGAAGAGAATGCCTTTGTTCGAGTGAGACAGGCTCAGAGGAGAGAGATGGACTATCATCTGGTAGCTGAAAGGATGACCTGCCCCCTATTAGTCACAACTGTCAAGCTCAGGCTTGAGCGCCAGTGGATAATGGAGCCAGGAGCCAGGAGCAGGCTGGGAGTGCCAAGAAGCCGGGGGGCCTGCGGCCATGGGGTGAGCTCACAGAAGGCATGTGAGAAGACGGGGTCTCTGCAGGCCAAGGAACAGGGGCCAGAAATCAGCACCCAGCTCCTGATTCAGAACCTGGCCCCAGCCTAGAGCTAGGTCACCGGTATCTGTGGTTTTTTTCTTTTTAAATTTTTTAATGTTTATTTATTTATTAATTTTTTTCAATGTTTGTTTATTTTTGAGAGGCAGAGAGAGGCAGAGCCTGAATGGGGGAGGAGCAGAGAGAGGGAGAGAGAGACACACACACACACAAAATCCGAAGCAGGCTCCAGGCTCTGAGTTGTCAGCACAGAGCCTGATGAGGAGCTCGAACCCATGAACCATGAGATCATGACCTGAGCTGAAGTCAGATGCTCAACCGACTGAGCCACCCAGGCTCCCCACAGGTGTCCATGTTTAAGGCCAGGGTAGATCCTTGTGAGTGAGCTGTGTCAGCCCCTCCATATGCATTTCAGAAAGTATTACCATTGAAATATGACTGGTTTATTTCTAGAAATGAAGCAAGATTCTGTGTAATTTAAAAAAAAAATATGCCTCATATATATCTAGCATTGTGTTGGTTGTCAAAATCATTGTTTAAACATGAGAGTTATTCTCAAGATACTCCAGTGATTTTTAAAGGGCCCAAATATAAAATATTAAAGGGACATATTAAATGGACATGCATTGTTAAGAACAAATGCATAGAGGCATCTGGGTGGCTCAGTCGGTTAAGTGTCTGGCTCTTGGTTTTTGTTCATGTCACGATCTCACAGTTTGTGAGCTCAAGCCCTGCATGGGGCTCTGCACTGGCAGTGCAGATCCTGCTTGGGAGTCTCTCTCTGTCCCTCTCTCTTGCCCTTCCCCTGCTCTCTCTCTCAATAATAAATAAATTTTTTAAAAAAATTTAAAAAATGTTAATGTTTATTTATTCTTGAGAGACAAAGAGAGACAGAGCATGAGCGGGGGAGGGGTAGAGAGAAGGAGACACAGAATCTGAAGCAAGCTCCAGGCTCTGAGCCATCAGAGCCCCACACGGGGCTCGAACCCATGGACGGCAAGATCATGACCTGAGCCGAAGTCGGACGCTCAACCGACTGAGCAACCCAGGTGCCCCTAAAAGAATTTTTAAAAATTAAAAAACATATTTACTTGGAGATGGTACATTAAAAAAAAAAAGAACAAATGCCTAGGATGTGTTAAGTAATAAGTACTTGTTAAATAAAAGAATGAACCTGCACTGACACAAAAAGAAGGCCTACATTTGGGGGACACTAAAGGGAGGTGTGCATAAACCCAGAGAAACTAGGAACCAAATGCACAGGTGAAATACTTCGTGCATTTGGAAAGTGGAGAAACCATCCCCCTCCCCACAAAAGTGAAATTTAAGACTTAGGAAAGAGATCTTGGATGAGAGTAGCAAATGGAGTGAGGGTAGAAGACCTTCCATGAAGTTCATGATCAGCCTTCCTGCCTCTTAGGCTCTTACGGACTTCAGTGCAGAAAGGGGTTTATTCAGCTACCTGGAGCCTATGCACACCAGCAGCAGGGTAGGCAATGAATGAAATGCCACGTTATTAAGTGTTGCATGCAGGAACATCTGCAGCCAGGATTTTAGTCACTTTGACTCTGCCTTCCATGCCCACACAACAGAAATGGACTTGTGCATTGGCTTGAGCACAGGAGATAAGCGGAGATACTAGCAGACACTCCAGTGTTTGTTACACATTCTCTCTGTTCCAAGTCCTGTTCCCTTTTCACCTAAAAACAAATGTCCCATGCCACTTGGTGAGAATTAAGACTTCTCCAGGGAAGTGAAGGTATGAACTGATTGCAGGTTCCGGTGCCTCTGAAAACAACACCGTGCACAATTCCTATCAAATTACAATCCTAGACATCTTCCTGCCTGAAATCTGGGCACTTCTACAGCCCCGTCAGATTTTGGTGGGATGAATTATTTAACATCTTTGGAGCAAGTGCAGAAGGAAGAAGCGCACCTGTTATTTTTAGGACCCTTGGAGATAGAAGGTTTCCATTCCTGTCCCACCACAATGGGAAACTTTAAGGTAAAATAAACTTCGGGAATGAAAAAGCTTTCTGAAGACAGAGCAATTTCTCATTCATTCATTTGTTCTTGCAGTAAGAAGTATATAACTTAAAATTTATTATCTTAACCATTTTACGTGTATGGTTCAGTGGCATCAAATATATTCACACTGTTGTACAACTGTCCCCACCTGTCATATCCAGAACTTTCTCCATGTTTGAAAATGGAAACTCTATACCCATCAAATAACTACTCCCTATAATATGATAGGGAAAAAAATAGGATAAAATAGGCAGAGAAGGAAAGGATTAGGAGCTGAGGTTCCTGGGTGGGGAAAGACATATTTTGGAACAATGCTGGGAGCGTTTCACCACAGAAAACCACTTCGGGCTTTGGGTTCCTTTTAAGAATGTAACAGACACCTCCTACTCCTCCTCAGGTTCCCCTCAGGAATTTGACAAAAGACCCGACTAAAAATAAGTGGACCATAAAACCTATGACCCACAAGGAACAGTGTGGCCATAGACCACCTGTCATATAATGGAATGGAGCCGATCAGGAATGGACAACCCAGCACCTAGAGTTATCCAGCCAATAAGGGTCGGACCTGAGAAGGAACAAGGAGGAAGGGGAGGGGGAGGGCTGACCAGAACTTTATAAAACAAGGACCCTTGCCTATAGTCCTCGGGCATTCACTTTTGGGTGGCCCCTCTCTATAAAGAGAGCTTTCCTACTATCCTTCCTTTCTGATCTTATGCTCCAATAAACTTTAGCCTGTGTCTGCCTCTTCATTCTTCAAAGTGGTGAGACAACGAATCTCGGGCATTGTGGTGAAAAAATCCTGCAACATCCACTCCCTCCCAGCCCCTAGTAACCACCATTCCACTTTTTATCTCTATGACTTTGACTACTCTAGGCAACTCTCGTAAACAGAATCAGACAGTGCCGCTGACCCTTGACAACACGGGGTGGGAGGTATAGGAACCCCTCCCTCACACAGTCAGAACTCTGTACTAACTTTTGATTCCTCCAAAACTTAACTACTAATAGCCTACCGTTGTCTGGAAGACTTACTAAGAACATAAACAGTCAATTAACGTCTGTTTTGTATGCTATATTTATTATATACTGTATTCTTACAATAAGGTGAGAAAAGAAAACTTGATTGAGAAAAATCATAAGAAAGAGAAAATACATTTTCAGTACTGTCCTGTTTTTATAGAAAAATGTCCATGTATAAGTGGACCTGCAGAGTTCAAACCCATGTTGTCCAAGAGTCAACCGTATTTGTCTTTTTGTGATTGGTTCATTTTACATAGCACAATGTCCTCACGATTCAGCCCTGTAGTATATAATGGGATTTCCTTCCTTTTGAAGGCTCAGTAATAGTCCACTCTTAGTACACACCACATTTTAAACTCTATTCCTTAGTCAGTGTTCAGATGCATTGCTTCTGCCCCTTGGCTATTGTGAATAGTGCTGCTATTAACATGAATGGGTAGGGAAATAGTAATTTCTTGACCTGGATTCTATGTTGTTCAGAGAAGAATGAGTGGATTTAAGGTCTCATTAAAGGTGGAGATAGGGAAGGGGAGGTACTGGTGACCCTCTGAAAGGTCAGCAACGCTTGAAACTACGCCAAGACTTCAAACAATTCTGCGGTAAGTATATTCAAACATGTGTATTAGTTTCTCTTCAATACAAATTATTTTATTTTATAATATTTTTTTAAGGAGGCTTGAACTCATGACCCTGAGATCAAGACTTGACCTGAGATCAGGGCACCCGGGTGGCTCAGTTGGTTAAGTAAGCACCTGACTTCAACCAAAGTCATGATCTTGCCATTATGAGTTAGAGCCCCATATCAGGCTCTGTGCTGACAGCTCAGAGCCTGGAGCCTGTTTCAGATTCTGTGTCTCCCTCTCTCTGCCCCTTCCCCACTCGCACTCTGTCTCTCTCTCAAAAATAAATAAGCATTTTAAAAATTTTTAAATAAAAATACTTGAACTGAGATCAAGAGTCAGACATTTAACAGATTGAACCACCCATGTGCCCCCAAAACAAATTATTTTAAACCAAGTTGTTTCCTTCTTAGGCTTGATAACAGTATTTAGTCTTTAATGGAATATTGAGGAATGCAGCTTAAAAAATAGAAATACTACATTTATTAAAAACATCCAAATAATCAAATATTCAAGCGAACCATTCAATTGTTAGGGAACAAAATAGTTCCATGCAAAGATAAACATAAAATAGTTTTTGTTGACTAACATCTTATCTATAATCAATATTAACCTATATGGGATGTCAACTTTTTTTTCTAAAATTCATTTCGATGCTCTTAAGTCTCTGGAGTCAATAATTACCTCTCTGCCCACTCAATTTGATTACAATGCAGTTTTTCACTCCTGGGGTATTAACCCCCACGCAACCCCTGGCAAAATGGAAATGCAAACAGAAGGAGTAGGTGGCTTGAGCTAACATTCTTTTTCTGCCTAAAGAAACAATAGTAGAACATTTTTAAAGGATCTTATTAAGTGAATGTAATCCCTGTTGCAGACAGCAAGCCTTGCTCTCCACTCCCATTTCAAAGGTTAATAAAAAGGCTATACTGAAGCAGGAACATTTTAAAATCCATGGACATGTTTCAAGAACATTTAATAGCATGAATATCACGAATAGTTTATCTCTGTCTGAAGGACTGAGTCAGAAAGGATGTTAAAAACATCTGGGTAGAAAAACTAGTGTGTATCTAGGGATACGCTTTGTAATTTTTGATCCTTATCTTCTCTTTTAGTGGTTATCAAAGAGACTAAAAGGATTTCTGAATATATGTTCCCCTACAAGAAATATTGTTCTGCCTGTGAAATGTAAAAGGCTGATAATTTTCATTTTCCTCTAATTTGTTCACGACGATCCCTAGTTTTATTTGGTCTTTTGGACCAACTCAGAACAAATTAATGGAAGAGATTTAGAAACTGATCGCTACAAAAATGTATTGTGCAATGTCAGATCAACCTCCTGCATGTGTTAATCTTCAGGAAAAAATTAAGATGCCAAGGTTAGACTACATGGAGAGTGCAACTCAGAGGAAAATGGAAGTCTGCCAATTGCAGAAACATGTTGTCCAGAAAAATCACTGATTGTAAAGAACATCCTCTCTCCTTATATAAGCTACCAGATGTTGTTGTATTGAATTTTGAAAAGAAACGAGTAAAAAGCTGATGAGTCATAGGGTGCAACCACAGCTAAGCAAAGTTGAACAGCTCTTTTAATTAAAGCATGTTGTGGTATGTGTAATAATGCTGCAGAATGAGGAAATGTTCGTTCTGTACCCAGTGGAGATTTAAACTTAGGTACTGCATTCAAAATATCTTTTACACTTGTCCATTTAGAAAATCTTAGTAGCTTCATGTAGTCACAAGACTATATTGAGAGTTCCGAGCAATCGCTTCTATGACCCTCCACTTCCCCTCTGTACCCCCAAAAGCGCATTGCAGAGAATCTCTTTTTTTTAATGTCAAAGGTTAGTATTTAGTGTCTGATGAGAGAAAAAATTGAGAAAAACACTCTCTTTATATCAGAATCAATTCAAGTGCCATGCTAGACCACATCTTTTCTTTCATCCCAGTGGAGATTGTAGGGGTTAGCTCTTTACCTCCAGAACATCTGAATTAAAAGCTAACAGTCCCAAACTCCCACCCTAGCCCTAGATTTTTCTCCAAGCTTCCTCTATTCCTTCCTTCCTTCCTTCCTTCCTTTCTTTCTTTCTTTCTTTCTTTCTTTCTTTCTTTCTTTCTTTCTTTCTTTCTTTCTTTCTCTCCTTTCTTTTTTTTTAGAGTTTATGTATTTATTAAGAGACAGAGAGAGTACATGTGTGGGAGGAGCAGAGAGAGAGAGAGAAAGAATTCTAAGCAGATTCTGTGCTGCCAGCACAGCGCCCAACTCGGATCTCAAACGCATGAAGCTGTGAGATCATGAGCAGAAACCAAAAGCCAGACGCTTAACCGACTGAGCCACCCAGGAGCCCTTGCAAGCTTCTTTATTCTGTCTTTAGAAACCCAACCCACCTTTCTTCTTTGCGATTTTTTGCTGCCTCCTTATCTTCTACATTCACTTCATTCCCAGAACCGGTGCTGGCACTCTAGAAAAAGTCCAGTTGGTTCTTCGGTCAACAAGACGAAGTAGCTTTATTAGCCCTGCTTCATGCAATCAACAGATATTTGTCAACTGCCTGTTGTGCACCTACTGTTTGGCGCTGGTGACAAAGATTCGATGACACAGTTTCTGCTCTTTCCATGCAGATGTCTCCAGAGTTGTGTGTTCCTACCTCTAGGTGGATACACATGATGCATTAAGTGGGCAAGAAACACTAAAACTTCTATTTATTTCTTATATTCAATCTAAAACTAAGAAACTAAACCCTACTAGTGTTAACCATATGCATTGTCATGGGAACCCTCACATGGCCTATATGTCAGATGTCACATTGCAGGTACAGTATTTAAAATAGCCTGAGCTTATAAGGTTAAAGGGTTGACAATGCAGTGTGCCTGCCACACATAGTATATTTCTGATGGGATTGATTTGAGATTGTAGTACCTAGTTTGATTTTCTCTTTCAGCTTTATTCAAGTATAACTGATATGCAATAGACTGCCCACACTTAAAAGCATACAATTTGCTCGTTGTTAACATGTGTATATACCTGTGAAATCATTATCGCCATCAAGACAATACAACACTGATAAAAGTTTCCTGCTGCACATTTGTGACCTCCTCTCACCCTCCTTGACCTTGTTCCCTAGTCATTTCTGCCCACACAACTACTCATATACTTTCTGTCACTATACATTGCTTGACATTTCTTTGAATTTTGAGTAAAAGTATCACAAAATACCTCCTTTCCTTTCCTTTCCTTTCCTTTCCTTTCCTTTCTTTTCCTCTCCTCTCCTCTCCTCTCCTCTCCTCTCCTCTCCTCTTTTGTCTGGCATTTTTCACTCAGCATAATTATTTTGAGACTCATCCACGCTTTAATGTCTATCAGTAGTTCATTCTCCTTTGTTGTTGAGTAGCACTCGCTTCCAACCCTTCACAATGGTTGTATCATTGTGGATTCCCACCTGCAGTGCCTGAGAATAATTTTTCCAAATCCATGACAGTAAATGTGATCCCCCTTTTCCAGTTCCTAAAGGTAAAAGCTGAAGTTGCTGATTTAAAACCGTTCTTTCTTTTTTAAATTATTAGATTTTTTGAGAGACAGAGAGAGAGCATCTGCTCATGGGAGCAGGGGAAGGGCAGAGAGAGAGGGAGAGAGAATCTCACCCAGTGTGGAGCTAGACACGGGGCTTGATCTCACGACCATGGGATCATGACCTGAGCTGAAATCAAGAGTCGGATGCTTAACTGACTGAGCCATCCAGGCGCTCCTTTTTTAATATGTATTCAGTGCTACAAAATTTTCCTACACATTGCTGTAGCTGCATTCCACAAACTTTGATATATTGTGGTTCCATTTTCATTCTGTTGAAAATATTTTACTATTTTTCTCCTGGTCTCTTATTCGACCCAGAGTTTATTTAGAACTCTGTTAGTTTCTAAATATTTTGGGATTTTCAAGAGACAAGTCATTCTGTTATTAAAGAGTTCTAATTTTACTCCCTTGAAGTCAGAGAACACATTTTGTATAGTTTGAATCCTTTGAAATTTTTGTGACTTATTTTATGTCATAGAATATGGTATATTTTGGGAAACGGTCTAACTACCCTTGAAAAAAATGTGTATTCTGTTGTTGGATTGTGTGCTCTATACTATCGGGTTGGGACACCTGGGTGGTTCAGTTAGTTGAGTGTCAGCTCTTGGTTTCAGTTCAGGTCATGATCCCAGGGTTGTGGGATGGAGCCCTGCAATGGGCTTTGCACTGAGTGTGGAGCCTGCTTGTGATTCTCTCTCTCCCTCCTTCTGCCTCTCTCCCCTGCTCATGTGTCTGCTCTCTTTCTAAAATAAAAAAATAAATTTAAGTGTCAGTCAATAGTGTTGATTGATCAATAGTGTTATTCAACTCTACTATATCCTTACTGATNTTAACCGACTAAGCCACCCAGGCGCCCCTATCCTTACTGATTTTAACCCTACTTGTCTTAGCAGGTATTTAAAGAGGGGGCTGAAACTGTTGTCTTAAACTATGGATTTGTCTGGTTCTCCCTGAAGTTCGCAGTTTTTGATGTACATATTTTGAAGTTTTGTTATTATAGACAGAAGCATTTTAGCTTGTCATGCTCCCTTGATAAACTGAGGGCTTTCTCATCATCACCAAATATATTTTTTATCTCTGGTAATATTCTTTGTTCTGAAGTCTACTTTGTTTGATATCAATGTAATCATTCCAGCTGTCTCTTGATCAGTATCAGTGTGCTGCCTCTTTGTTCGTATTTACACCTTTAACTTACCTGTGTCCTTACATTTAAAGTTTGTTTCTGATAGGCAGTTGGGCCTGGGATTTTTATCCAATCTGGTAATCTCTTCCTTTAAATTGGGGTGTGTAAGCCAAGGGGGGGTGAACTACACATCCTGGACTACATGTTATTTTTGCAAACGAAGTTTTATCGGAACGCAGATACAATTACTCATTTAGATGTTGTCAGTGGTTGATTTCGCATTCAAAGGCAGAGATGACTCAATACTCTCAAGTCCATAGAGCCAAAAAGAATAAAATATTTACTATCTGGACATTAATAGAAAAAAAACTTTACCCCTTCCTTAGGCTCTTTCGATTTAATGTGATCATTGACATAGTTAGGTTTGAGGCTATCAAGTTGTTGCTGTTGTCATTGTTGCTTGGCCTCACTTTGTCATGAATATTTTTATGACCAAACTCCCACCTGGCCCTGGTCCTGGGCTTTCTCTCCTTCCTTACACCTCACAAGTCAATAAAAATAAAATCTCAGGTTCAGCGACTTTGGTGAATATCTCTGTATTGGTTTGGGTTGTCTGAAAAGCAGATGCCAAGATGAGATTAAATGTGCAAGACATTTATAATACACATTCCCATGAAAAAAGTGGGGAGGGAGCTGGGAGACGCTGGAAGCATCTTAGACTGTTGTCTGGTTCTAAGGAAATCCCGCAAGACCGTCAGGGTGTCCTGAGGACAAAGATACCTGACAAAGGACTCCCATGATCTTTAGGAACAGACCTGGCTTAGTAAGCCTGCTATGCCCAGTCACTGACCTGGAGCGGTGAGTGGGAAGAGTGGCTGGAGGGCAGGTGCAGTGAGGGATTGCAAGATAGAGCAGCTGATGCCCCTAGTCCTTGAAGCCCAGGCTCCCTGCTGTGGGAGGTCTGAGGCTCATTCCCATGGCCAATATGGTCTTAAGATGAAAGCTGGCTTTAGCAAACTTACCTGTCTGGGTTTCTGCTTTCACTCAAGTTTTGACTTCTGAGTATTTTGTATTTTTTTAATGACAGTTCATGAATGCATTCAAAATGACTTAAAAATTTTTACCCTGCAATTTTTATTGTTTTTATTGTTGTCAGTGAGGGTATCTACACTTCTAGACACTGAATTATCTCACTCATTATTTCATAATATCTACTTTCATATATACATATATGTATTTAAAATGTTTTTAAATGTTTACTTATTTTTGAGGGAGAGACAGAGCGTGAGCAGGGGAGAAGCAGAGAGAGGGAAACAGAATCTGAAGCAGGCTCCAGGCTCTGAGCTGTCAGCACAGAGCCCGGTCTCGAACGCACGAACCGTGAGATCATGACCTGAGTCGAAGTCGGATGCTTAACCGACTGACCAGGCACCCTAACTATGTATATATATTTATAATTAACGTATTATCATTGTAAATTTATACATAAAGTCCTGATCAGGGACCAAAAGGTGAGAAGCAAACGTGGCCTGCTCGACCCCTCCCTTCAAATAAGCCCTAGAGAAAGGAGAGAGTGAGAAAGGTAGTACGGGTTCTATCAATTAATAACGACAGCCACTGAGGTAACTGGAGGAATAGGGGGCTGAGTTCAACTGGTGGATAAGAGAGGTTGTTCTGTTACCATTGTCCTGGCCCTCCACCACAGAACAATGGCAATAGCCAGCTCACACAAAGCCATAGCACTGGGGACTGGATGAAAACAAACAAGAATTGAGCAGCCAGCCTCACGCATTCACTCTGGGAAGTGAGGGAACTTTTCCCTGTAAACCCCTAAGACTGGTGGGTTGTAACCTAAGGACACTGCTTTCTGTCAGTGCTGCCTCTTCCTAAGAGCTGAAATGGAAAACTCCTGCAAAACCAAGGGCACACCTGCCGGATTGGTGGTGAACAGGAGTTCCCAACAGTGGTTTTGTGGTATCTGGGATGATCTTTTTCCTTTACCTTCAACTCACTTGGTTGAGCACAGACTAGGCTTTGACCTTCTGCAGTACATATTACCAGCCATAGTTGTTGATCCATCCAGGGAGATGTGAAGTCACAAGCCAAAATAACTAGATACCCAAAGAATACAATGATCGTAAAGGGAAAAACAATGCCGAACAACAGTTACCATCTGAAGGAGAATTACTGAACTACATGCACCTGAACTTTAATTTTTTTAATTAAATTTAATTTTTAAAATTTATTTCTGAGAGAGAGAGATAGCGCGAGCAGGGGAGGGTCAGAGAAAGAGGGAGACACAGAATCCAAAACAGGCTCCAGGCTCTGAGCTAGCTGTCAACACAGAGCCCGACGCGGGGCTTGAGCCCATGAACTGCGTAGATCATGACCTGAGCCGAAGCTGGTTGCTTAACTGACTGAGACACCAAGGCGCCCCAATTTTTTTTAAGTTTTATTTATTTATTTTTAGAGAGAGAGAAGGGAGGGTCAGAGAGAAGAGGAGAGAGAGAGAGAGAGAATCCCAAGCAGGCTCTATACCATCAGTACAGAGCTGAGGCAAGGCTCAAACCCATGAACCATGAGATCATGACCTAAGCCAAAATCAGGAGTCAGATGCTCAACAAACTGTTCCACCCAGGCACTCCTAAAATAAACATGAAAAATTTACCTTAGGAGGTGAGGAAAGATAATGAGTAACATGAATTCAATAACAAGAAGCCATTAGTAAAGACCAAGTGAAAATATTACATAGGAAAAATATAATAGTTGTATAAAAACCACAATAAATCAGAAGGGCAGCCAGATGGATATGACTGACACATGCATCAGTGAGTTGCAAGATCATACTGAACCACTTTCCCAGAATGTAGCAGGAAACAACAGAGTTAAAATATACAAGTCAAGGAGTGGCAAAGATTGAGGTAAAAGTGCTTATGTCTCAAGGTTAGAACCTCTGAGAGAGAAAAAAGAAGAGGAAATAGTTGAAGAAATAATGACAAGGAATTTCTTAGAACTGAAGGAAGAGATGAAAGCCCTCAGATTAAAATGTTCCCCAGTGCCCAACAGAAGAGAAAGTGACAAGTTTCTTAAAGCTTCCAGAGAGCAAAAGCAGACTCTCTTTAAAGACATAATAACCAGATGGACATCCGCTCCCAGGGCAATAAAGGTTGTAAGATCAACAAATAGTGTGTGCTACGTCATGAAAGGAAATCATCTGAAATCTATACTTTTATATCCAGCCAAATTTTCATTCAAATATGAGAATACAATAAAAAAATTATTCACAGACATACAAAGGCTTATCAGTTAAAGAAACACATTGAAAACATGCTTGAAAGTAGTATCTTAATAAGAAGAGAAAAAAAACCAGGAAGCAATAAAGGTGGTCCAGTGCCTTGGCAAAATTTATGTTGTCTTAAAATATAGCTAGAACTAAAGAATAAAAGACAGGGACTTGGAACTTAAACTCTGACCCTGAGCAGCATGGTTGTATGCTATAGTATTTATTTTCTTGCAGGAGAATAGATACAAGATTTTAAAAATCATGAACATGAGCATGAGTCTTAGCAACCTAAGGTCAATTACCATGATAACAAAAATAGAAGCTATAACTTTCAAACCAACATAAGAAAGAAATCTATCCAATGACATTTCAAGAAATTCAAGAAAAAGAGAAAAAAGAAACAAAAAGCACTGCACATGAAAAATAGGATATAAAATGACAGAAAGTAAGTTAGAATATACCAGTATTTATAATAACTCTACTTAGAGTGAAATCTATACTTTTAAAGATATTTATCAGGAAACAAAAAGGTTAAAAACAGAAAATTCTCGGGGTGTGGTGCCTGGGTAGCTCAGTCAGTTAAGCATCCGACTTTGGGTCAGGTCATGATCTCTGCAGTTCGTGGGTTTGAGCCCTGCATGAATGCTGTGTTCACAGCCTAGAGCATGAAGCCTGCTTTGGATTCTGTGTGTCCCTCTCTCTGCCCCTCCTTGCTTGTGCCCTCTCTCTCTCTCAAAAATAAAAAATAAACATTAAAAAAATTTAAAAACTCAACAAACTGAAAATTCTAATAATTCAGCTCAAATAATTCAGCTCAGTTCTTTTTTTTTTTTTTAACAATAATCTAAGAACAGAAATAAATAAAGTAGGGGCGCCTGGGTGGCTGAGACGGTTAAGCGTCCGACTTTCGCTTAGGTCATGATCTCGCGGTTCATGGGTTCGAGCCCCGCGTCAGGCTCTGTGCTGACTGCCAGCTCAGAGCCTGGAGCCTGTTTCAGTCTGTGACTCCCTCTCTCTCTGGCCCTCCCCTGCTTGCGCTCTCTCTCCCTCCTAGAAATAAATAAAACATTAAAAAAAAAAAGAAATAAATAAAGTAGAACATAACAGAATAGAAGAGTATCTTAACTCAGATTTCCTAGAATAGAAGTATGCAAACTTTTTTTGTAAAAGGCTAGCTAGTAAATATTTTTGGTTTGGCTGGTCACATAAGGATGTTTATTGAATTTTTTTCTTTTTTTCCCTTCCTTCACTCCTTGGTTCCTTCCTTTGTTTGTTCGTTCGTTCATGCGTTAGTTCCTTCCTTCCTTCCTTCTTTCCCTCCTTCCTTCCCTCCTTCCTTCCTTCCTTCCCTCTCTTTCTTCTTTCTACAATCCCACACAAATGAAAAAACACTCTTAGCTTGCAGGCCACATAACAAAGACCGTGGGCTGCATTTGACCTGTGGTTTGCACTTTGCCCACCCTGTCTTAGAAGCAGAGCTGAAGAAAATGATTCAGGCACACCTGTTCTTAGATGCTGTATGGAGGAGCTGCTCTGAGGAGGAAGAGAGAGAAGAAACCAGGCCAGGCCAGAGGAAGCGAAGCAAGGATGTGGAGGACTTCAACCTGATCCCACAAGGACTTCTAGAGCATGACTTACACCAGAGTTGCACTTGGGCTTTCGTGGTGCTCACATGTCTGCAAGTCATTCATTGGGTGGATTACCTGAGGGAGGGTGCATGCTTCCAGGAGACAGGGAAGGGGGCTCTGGGGGCGGTAGCAGCCAATACTCATGGAATCTGGAGGATGGGTACACCAGCCTGGAAAAGAAAATCCACCAGAAGAACACTAAGAAAATTAAAGTGGTTTCTTTGGTGGGGGGCAGGGGGGAGGAACATATTAGAAGCAAATAAAATATGGAACAAGAAGAAGTGACTATATACAAGATATATATACTATATATATATATATACTATATACAAGTTACTACTTTAAAGCAGTAACAATTTCAATACACAGAGAACCCCTATTTTATGCAAGTTGTTTGAGAAAATGGAAGAAAAGCAAAAGCTGATGAAGAAAATGGAAGAAAAGTAAAAGCTAATGAAGTTTTTTGAAGCTAAAATAATCCTGATTCTGAAACCACAAAAAAAAGTAATAGAAGAAAATTATTGGACTATTTCATATTTGAATGTAGATGCATAAAAATAATGGCTAATGAAACTCAGTTGCATAATTACCCAGAGGTCGGTACGTGGAGCTAGAAGTTCCATCTCTACAATTACTGGTCATTCTGGTGACCAGCCCCCATCCTGAGGCTCTCTGGAGGGTCCTACTTTAAGTTACCTCTTTAGCATACAGTCAGGTATGGTAAAAGGGGTTTGTTAAGAGTAACAAAATGTTCTGTCCCCACTTTGGAAATTCCAAGGGTTTTAGGAGCTCTGTACCAGAAACCAGGGACGAAGCTCATGCATATTTCTTATTCTAGCACACCATTCTTTCTTTTCTTCATCTGACTGTCACCTCAAAGTCTATAGACACACTTGTGTACTGGGTACTGACTCGGCAGTCTAATAGCACTGGTTCAACTTCGTGTTTTGATCAAAGCTCTGTGACCTTGGACAAGTGATTTAATCGCTTTAATATTCATTTCCTTACTCTAAAATGGAGATGCCAAATTCACACCTCTGAGTTTCGTGCTAAATATTAAACGGAATTATTGTCAAGTTTTTGTACAGCACCTGGTCCATGAGTAGTTGCAGCCAGATCTTTCGTGAAATGTCAACACACCGCCTGGACTCCAGGCTTTCATGATGCCTCTTGTTATGCTCATGATAGATCTCTTTTAAATACAGCTCTAAAGATTCAGCAGCTCCATAGTGTAAGTCATTGTCTCAGGCTACTGATGAATATTCTTCACATGGCGCAACCAAAAGCCTTGTTAAAATAAAGATAAGACAAATTACATCGCTTCCCTTTTCCAGTCAACCAGCCCTGTCTTTCAATATTAGGAGATTAGATAAATCAGACAGAGCATTCTTCATTGTAGAGCCCTGTTGGTTAGCACCCAGTAATTTGCTATTTTAAAACTGTTTTTTAATTGATTTCATGAGTACTATTTCCAGCATGATGTTATATGTATATTAGTTTCTTGGCCAAATTATATAGCAATTTCTTCATATAAAAATGGAACTACTTCTAAAGTTTCAGCATGGACTTGCATTTACCTTTGCAAACAAGAACTATTTTGCTATGGTTTTTATATTTCAACTATAGGCACCCTAATAGAAATAAAACTGTTCTTTCAAAGGCTTCTTAATCTGTTCCAAACATGATCAGTGGGAAAACATATATTTCTACTTGTAATCAAGGTGGGCTACTCTCCGGTGTTCTTTTAATCATCTTCTATTTTCCTCATATGGCTAGGTAGTAGTATTCTGTCATTCTTAAAAATCTTTGCAAGTGGGCATTTTTTCAGTTATGCATAATCACCACTAAATAATCAGCTTCTTCACTAAGCTCTTTAGTGGAAACTGCATGGCAATAACCTGTCTGTGGCAGATTTCATCTTCAGTGCTCTGACAATGGCCAGAGCAATATATGTCCCGCCCCACTTGCTCTTCTCATGTTCTTCCTTGCAGTGGTGGCAGTCTACACTCCCTCTTCCTGAACTTAGACAAGTCTTTGTAACTGCTTTGACTAATGGAATGTGGTGGAAGTGAGCCTGTCATACGAGGTGCAATATGGCTTCCACCAGCTTCTGTCTTTGGCTGTCTGCACTTGCCTTTGGATCCCCGCTGCCATCTTGTGAGGAAGTTCAAACCATGTGGAGGGGCCAAACGGAAAAATTCCAAGGGATGGGCTCAGCTAAGGTTCCAGCTAGCAGCCAATCTCAACCACCAGGCCAGACTTCAGATCAGAGCTACCCATAGAATTTTCTGTGATGGTGGAAATTTTCTGTTTGAGCTGTCTCATATGGTAACTGACTACCACATGAGACTATTGAGAAGTTGTAATGTAGCTAATTTGAATGAGGAAGTGGATTTTAAATTTTAAAATTTAAAATTTAAACAACTACATGTGGCTAATGGCTGCCACATTGGGCCATTTAGCCTTATTTGGTTGTAGCGCTCAGCCTTTGAATTGCCAGCAGAAGCAAAAGACATCATGGAGGAGAAACAAACCATCCCCATGGTGCCCTCTCAATATTCTTAGTTCTCATAAGCCTTGAGGAATAATAATTATTGTTAGCTTAAGCTACTCAGTTTTGGAGTGGTCTGTTACAGAGTAATCAATAATGAGTATGCTGTTTCTACTGTTTTGTTTTCTTGTCTTTTGTTTTTCCCTGTAAATCAAAATGTATAAGTCTTTCCCATCTTTAAAAAGCCCTTTAGCTTTGGGTTTGTGTCTCTGATATTCATGGCCAGGTTCTCTGAATGAGTTGTTTCCACTTCCCATCCTTGTTCACAGCTTATTCACTCCTCAACACCCATTAGGCTCTGGATACAAACGAGGCCATGGTAACATCAGTTCAGGCTGTTTCTCCCACTTAGAAAATGCAGGAGAAATGGACTATGTGTGGCCCTCATTGAAATGTGAACAGCCTGTCTGCCCCACGGTGTGGCCCAAAGGCTGCCATGAAAACAGCTCTTTCAAGCCGGGGTCTTTGCCTCCTTTTCTCTACGGGGTTCGGAACCAGTCATGGGGTATGTCCAGGCCAAGAAACAAAGCAGTTCTCTCCGTGGACACCTTCCTCTGCACACACCTCAGGAGCAACACACAAACCTCCCTTCCATAATCCCCATTCTCCCTTCCTGAAACTAGCCTGCCCGCCAGCCCTCAACTGTCATCTGGGGGATCCCAAAGGAACTTTAGGATAGCCAAGTAAGTACAACTCCCAAATGTTATTTTTGCCCAGATTAGCCAGACATCTGGGTGGGGAATGTAAGTGAGGGTCTCGATTTCCTAGAACATACTACCTCTGTTACTTAAGTGAGGAAATATGTCCATAACACCAGTTTTCTAGAAGTGGGGTAGGCCACCTTCTCTCTCCATTGAGAAAACACAAGTTCATCCCATGGGAAGCTGAAAAAACGCCTCCTTGTGCTCTGGAAGTTGTTTTTTTTTTAAATAGTCTCAGAAGGCCTGAAACATGGCAAACTGGGTGATATCCAAAGACATCCAAAGGTTAAACAAGTTACATCAAGATTTGACTATTTGCAGTTCATGTTGGGGGTGCATGGTTCAGTATGTAACATATTCCAGTCCAGTATGAATGAGGCAATTTATAATGAAGCATTCTAATTTGTTTGCAATGTCCCAAAGTATTACTGATTATGTTGTTTTATTACCATAATAAAAGTATTACTAATTATTGTAACTGAATCCACATAAACCATGTCACACACTTCTCCCCCTACTAATCAGCGTGGGAACAGTAAATTAATAAATGCATTGGTTGCTAATCAAGTTATAAGCTTCCACATTTTTGGTCTAGTGAAAAAACTCAGTGGTATTAAACAGACTAGAATTTTGCAAGAGAAAAGGAAATACTATTTTTCCCAAGATGACATTCTTGGATAGCACTGTCAAAATATTGTCTGATAGGAAAAAATTGCAAGAATGATTAAACTTCTTGTGTATTTAATGGATGTTTCTTTTTGAGCATGAACTAGCACAAGTCCTTCTCAAAATCTTGTGAAGTAGATCGACTTCCTCTTACTTTGAATAAGCATACAATCCTCAAAATTATATTGATGTTTATTAAACTTCAACATTTTAAAGAAAATAGTTTAATATTATGGATACTTTTACCTTCACAATCTAATGTAACCGGGTTTGTTCTAGATCTTCCGATATAAATGTGGTAGAGTGGAAATTGTATTTAGAACACAAATTTGATAGTTCCAGAAACTGGCCAATTAGAATTATTAATCTCTAACTTGGATACTGATTCTTCTATGCAACAAAGCTAAAAGGAATTCCCTTTGCTGGTTTCTCACTTGGGAATATCTGGGTGTGGTTTATTTTCTTCTCTAACTGAAACAAAGATAGTCAGGAAAATCTTTTACAACTAAAATTCTTTGTCTCACAAACAAGCTTAAGGAGGGGGGGAAAACAGTAGATCAAGTCTGCCTTAATCATTTGCTTATACTGGTGCATATATTGGATTTTTTCCAGGTACCCAAAAATAAAACGACAGGAAAGACATACGCAGCAGTATGTTTAAGCTACTGGCTCACACACATTTTAATGGCTGAAAGTACATTAAAAAAAATGAAGGCGGAAGAAAAACAGTAAGCAGTTATGAAATGTAACAAGGTTTCTTATTCTTTATTAGCTTAAAGGAAGCTAGAACCTGATAACAATATGCCACACATGGTTCAAAACTAAACAAAGGCTGCTTAGTTATTTACTTTGCATTTTATCCTTTTAGGAGGTGATAAAAAAAAACTCTATTGGCACTCGAGTTTATTTTCAATTAAAATCCCCATAAATTAGAAAACATCTCATAAAACACTGGAAATGGAAAAAAAATGTTACTCAAAAAAACTTCAAGTGCTTGTTTTCTGTACTGCCTGCAGGTCATTTAAGTCTTATAAGATCTCTCAAAGAAAAAATTCAACCTCTGTGTTCATGTTGATGATAATATACATGTCTTGTCCTTTGATGCAAATAAGAGGAAAAACTCATACTTGTTCAGCTCTGAGAATTGAACCCCCCCCCTCCAATTCTGCCATTTACTCATGTCCCACATGAATAAAAGGATGCAGCTTAGAAACGAGAGCCTTGCTGTCATTGTATTTTTTCTAATTAAAATTCAGAGTATTAAACACAGTTGAGTACATCCATGCATACATGACATACTGTTATCACATACCGGAAGCTCCGGTCCAGAGCACTGAGCAAAGGCTCATCTCATAACATCATTAAGATTCATTATACGCTACAGTTCAAAAAGGGTTTGTCAAAGCAAATAGTAATGGGCTGCCAGAAATGCACAAACAGAAATTTATATTAAATTGTCCTTTCCCTCGTTTTAAAGTATGGGAATCTATTGCATTCCCAGTGTATGAATTCGGAGCTGAACTTAAAAGGCTTACCGTTTCTTCAGATTGCAAAACATTACCAAAATGGGATATTAAAAAAAATTAGGTGAAAAATATTTGAATAACTGGGTGGGGGGTATAGTAATCGAGCATAATGACTAGATTGAAATAAAACAAATAGTGAAGGAGTGTGAAGGTAGATAGAACTCATGAGTCACGAGGCGGAATATTTAATTTGGAACAAGTGAAATAAAAGGATTGCTTTTTTCCCCCCCTTAAGAACCTTTGGTATTCTTTACGTTATAAGCTCTGAAAAGAAAGCTCTCTCATTAAAACATTTTTCCTTGCATATCCTGCTGCGAGAAGATGCCTGGGGAGACAAACTTCACATGCTGGCTTTCCGGTTGTAGTCATAAGTATGATGTTATTCAGAGATTCGATGGTGAGAATTTACTTCTTTAAACTCGATACTTTTCTTTCCCGTGTTCATTGATCACGCATATGTGCTGAAACAAGAAAGGATTTAAACGCATAGGTTTCTTAACAAAATGTAATGCACTAATAACAGAATGTCATCTTGTAATTGGTTCTTTTTCATTCAAATATATGTGTGCAGTGATGTGTGTGTATGTGTGTATACACACACATTTATGTTATAGGTGTGTATACACACACACACATAAAATTTAAAGAGACCCATTTGAATGCTTGAAAAAGTTTCCTCATTATTCTGGTTTTTGAGCCTTATTCTGAGTGTGGCTCCCTAGGTCTATAACAACCAGAAATGCTGAAGGAGTGGTATGGTTAGCCATGGTGGAGACAGAAGTCTCCACCTGGTCAAATTACAGCCTCTAGGGAGAATGGAGAAACAGCCATGGTAAATACAACATTGGCTCTTACCTGATCCTTTTTAGGTAGCAAGAAATGTGTTGGGAATATGACAATATTCCTGAAAACAGGATAATGAAGTAGCTCACAGAATCAAAAGAAGAGCTAAGCAGTGAAGCAACTGGAAGGTGGGAATGGGGTAACTCCTGACTCCATCCCATGGTGCTTGTGGATTTTCTCTGTGGGGCCCTGTTGTTCAGTGGCAGAAGGTCAAAACCCCTTGATTTCTGTGACTTTTGCTTTAAATTTCTAATTCTTAGCAGAGAGAGAGATGATTGGTCCACTTTGGGTAGGGTGCCTACCTCTAGATCATTAAACATGGGTCAGGGTCACACAGCTCGGGGTCTACACTGGGGTTCCATGTGCCTATGTTGAAGCCACTTCTCCAAAAGAACAGTAGTTATAAACTGCATGCAACTGTAATTAGGATTATTGATGCAAAGTGCCCAGAATATTCCTGACACAGAAGATATTCAATAAGTGGATACCATTAATATCATTAATGATATCATTAATATCATTAATGATATCATTAATATCAGTAAGTGGCAGCCATCATTACTACTATTTCAACAATGTGTTAAATTGACATTAACTGTTAAGTTCCTGCAAAAAGGAGGGTAGGGATTTGCGTGCATGACTTACATTCAGATCTCGGAAGTATTCATTGTAATCTAAGGCATAACCCACCACAAACAGATTTGGAATCTCAAATCCAACATCTGAGTAGAGAGAGGGGGAGAGAAAGGAATAAAATTTAGATAACATAAGTAGATAAGCCACCATAAGCTATTGTTGGCACTTAAAGCGTGAGGACCTTTCATTTAGGCAGAAGCAAGTGGGAAAAATGATAAGCAATGTATAGGATGAGCCCGATGGGACCTGGACCAGAGTGACCAGCCGGGGAGACCAGGTAAACAAGCAAACATACTAGGAAGAATGACTGCACTTCTGCCACCCAGAGCTGAGTAAGGAATCAGCCAGCCCAGCAGATAACACGAAGTATGCATGAGTTAGTCATGTAGCCCCACTGTTTCAAAGCGAGCAACAGCCAATGATATAACGCCAAAGGAAACACTTTGGAAGCATAAAGTGCTGTTCAAACAGAAGGTATTCCAGTACTGGGATATGTGACTAAGTGCAGGGGCTATTGTCGCTGGGAAGCGCCCCTCCCACTGGGCTCAAAGTCCTCAGCTTGACAAAGGGCTGGAAAGCAAAACGTGAGGGACAACACGAAAGGAAGTAGGATTGTTCCGTTTAAGAAAGAGCACGCTAAGGGTTATTCTAACACGGGTCTTTGACTCCAGGATGCAGATGATATTAATTAGCTCTCTATCTCTATTGAGGGAAGAATGGCAGTAAATGGATTTAAATGCAGTATGAAGTACTTAGGCCAACCAAGGGAAGAATTTATTGAAAGGGAGATGATTTTTATTGAAAAGAATCCTTAAGGAACAGACAGTAACTCTCCTTCTCCTTCTGTCTTGAAATGGAACAAATATGCCCATGATCCAGTGATTTTTCAAACTCGTTCCCGTTGTTTTTGAATCTGCTGGATACAAGGTTGCAGGTGAAAGATGTACTCGCTTACTTTCAGGAGGCGGTACTTTGGTGTAGCCAACGGTCTGACAGCACAGCACAAGTTATCCTTCTGGTGACTACTCCCCACCATTTTGATCCCTATTGACCAGAGATGTTTTTATATGGAGGAAGCTGGTTCCTGCTTGCAGAAAGTGCCAGAGGAGAGGGACTTACTATCTAGAGGATTGCATCATATGTCACTGATAGAAAGCCCAGCTGGTCCTTCCAAACTGTAGGTTGCTTGAGAAAAAGAATCCAAGAGGAGAAGCAGGAGAAAAGATATCAGAGCATATAAATGGGAAAGAGCCCATTATGAGAAAGGAAGCAAAACTACCAAGCCTCAGAACTCCAGAAAGAAGAAACAGAGATTCTCAACCAGCTACAAGGATATCAGAAAATCCCAGGGAACCCTGGCTGTAACTACAAAAATGACTTTACAGTGACCAATGCAATCTCTACAGTAGGCATGACAACCGGGCCTGGGGAAAGCCAGTTCAGAAGGCCAAACCTTCAGAGCTGTCACGGGATGAAAGAAGGACATTGGGTCAGTGGATCAGGGGAACGGTTAGGAATCAGAGTGACCTATCTTTAGCTGCTAACTGGGTGCAGTTTCTACACTTCTATTTGCAATTACAGATGTTACTTACAGATGTAGTGCAAGGGTAACGGTAGTGTCTGGAACCAGACTGCCTGGGTGCAATACTGACTCTACTCTTACAGCAGTGTGACCTTGGAAAGCTCTCTAACCTCCAATTTCCTCATCCGTAAAATGGGCATAACAATAGCATCTACTTTAGAGGAATGGTGTGAGGATTACAGGTGTTATTCTCTGTGTAGCTCTTAGAAGATTACAGGGCACACCATAAACTCTTACTAGTGTTAACTGCTAATATTTTATTCATGTGGTTGCCGTAAATGACACACAAAAAATCTGTAATTAGTTGGATATGTCTGAAGTGAATGTCTTTCAACTTCAGTTAAAATCTTATCTATACAAAATCTTAGAAGATTTCTGATTACTCACTTTGCCTAACCCTACCGCATCCAGATTATGCTCCCCAAGCCAGTAACTGGACAGAAACATCTGCCCAGAACTGACGTTGGGTCTGTCTGCTCAGAACTGATGTCTAGATTTAATACATCCAGCATAGGAATGAAACTTGTTTTTAGAAAAAAGAATCACTGGCGAAATGTCATTGGCACACTCCCCATCCATAGTGTGCTTCTCTCGCTCTGATGTTTTTTCAGCTTGCTGATGAGAACCGTAGCCAAATTATCCCAGGGGCTTTTGAGCAAATGTAAGTTACAAAAATCAAGCTGAAGTCTGCCTATGCAAGTGAAAAAAATGGCCTCTCGTGTTAGAATAATAAATAATCAAGCTGCTTGCTTATTCTTCCTGGCATCGGAACTATTCGTATTATGGGGAGGTGGGCAGCCGAGTGCCCTAGCTGAGGTTAAGTCCTCCAGAACACATATCTGAAGGCAAGTGTGAAGATGGTATCTGGAGCTCTTTGCTCTGCTAATTCTCTGTGTTCTTGAACTTTTCTTTGGAGATGATGGGAGGCGTCTCAGGTTTCCCCTCCTGCGTGCTAAGATTCAGGTTTGTGGAAGGTCAGCATTGGGCACTGTCCGGTGACAGTTCTTCGAGACAGAACGGGAATCCTATGCCTTTACAGTGCCTTCCCCATGTCTGACTGAAAAGGGCAGTCGCAGAGGCAAGGATCCTGTGTGCCAGCCAGTCTGGTGGGGTCAAGTCTCCCTCAACCCCCTGCAACCGCTTAGCTGTGTTCTTTGGCTTTAAGGTGCTATGGAAACCCTAGAACTAAAAATATCCAATGCACACGACAGAGTTTCTGTGAAAAACGCAAACTGGAAAGTTAAAAACCCTTGTTGTAAAGGGTTCTTTCCTCCCGCCAAGGCTGGGGAGACCTCGGGAGATTTGGGGGACCATCAAACCTTCATAGCTTCCGCCTCACGTGGAGTGCCAGCATATAGGAAACAGAGATTCTTAAAGGGGAAACACCACCACCAGCCAACCAATCGACCCACAAAAGCCAGAAGGACTTACAGTCAGGTCTAAAGCCATCACTTCTAGGTGTTCTCTTCACCAACAAACTACCGTGAAAAAAAAATGGTGTTTAGTGATCCAGATATAACTTCTGTGAATTACAAATAGAATTGAACATCATTAAAATATGTATTTCCCCCCCGGAGCGAGTGGGGCACCCTCACAGCGCTCTAATTCATGCTCCTGCTACCGCGGCATCACATCAGCGATTCTAGATAAAAGGGAGAGGGGCCCTGGCACCAGGCTCAGCCAGCTGCTCCTGGAAACAGCTAATGGAGGCACAGACACCCAGCAAAGCATGCCTTCGTCCCCTTCCTCTCTCTCAGGCCAGCGGTCAAATGGGCTATTTGTTCAGTGTGGTCAAACCATAACACCCCAGGCCGGGGGGTCACCGGTTTGGAATAGACTGCTCTCTTTGGAAACAGCATTCCGTGTTAGCTGCCTTCTCCGGCCGACGTGCAAAGACAGAAGCAACAACGCTGTGAATGTCCTACTCACCTGGCTACCTTAATCATGTTGGGCTTGTATTTCTCTATGCTGCTGAGCAGCGCCTTCATGGTCCTCCCCGTTCCAACAACATCCTTTGCAAAGAGGACAGACAAATTCAGCCCCAATGCATCTGGGCAGCATAATAGATTTTTCCTCCAGACAGATGACTGTAGTCCTTATTAATAATGCATCACAATTAGAACTGCCATCGAATGGGGTCAAAGTAGGAAGCAGAGTTGGTTATATTTTTTAGACAGGTGCCTGTCTCTGAAGCTGGGTGTAGGGGAACATATTGGCGAATTATTTCCTCTTGGAGTCCTTCAGCTGTGTTGAAAGCTAAGTTCGGCCTTCTGGAGAGCATGTGGGGCTGCTCGCTGAGTACATTTGGACTCGTGCATGCACATTCAAGGACTAAATTTGGCCCTGAGGTTATGCACAACACAATACGGGACGCATGAATTTTCATGGACATGGGATGTACATCTGAATACACTGAATGGATAAACACCTCCCCCTTGCCCTCCCCAGTCAATAGGGGATTCTACGGCCGGGAAGAGAGATGTGTCTGGGCGGCAGCTGGTGACAGCCTGTGAATTCTGAGGGTGCGAGGCTGCAGTGAGCCTCGGCTCATCTCTGCTGATGAGCTGCTGCGCAATTAGAGGAGAATGGGCAGCAGAAATGCATTGTCCTTGGGACAGAAATCAGCTGTCAGGAGCTGATTATCAAAACAACAGGTCTGAATTTAGCCAGGGTTGGGCAATTCGTTTGGCTAGAGGGCCTACTTCAGGGGTAATGCCCGAGCCAGGACGACTGCGGATACATATGGCACGCACAGGCGATTGTGTAACAAAAGCTTGAAAACAGCTCCCTTGAATTGTTGCCAGCTGATAAGACAGGCGTGCTCTTGAAGGAAAAGTGGCCATTTGCTGATTTGGTCCACTGCCGCTCTGGGGCCCACTCTGTCTCTTTTATTTAGCAGAAAAATTAAATCCTCGCTTTCTCTTGGGTTGCCATTTTAAAATTGATTGCATTTATCCTTTGGTTGCTGAAGGTAGAATTGTTTGAAGTCATTAGAGATCATTAGCACAATGAAGCAACGGTGAAAAGAGTTCAAACCTTGGTTTTACCATTAAACACATTTGGTTCTGTTGGGCTAGTTTCCTCTTCTGTAAAAATGCCTAACTCGCAAATAAGTATAAGAACCGATTCAGACATAAAAATGGATAAAGTACTACAAAACTATTATTGCAAAGCTCTTATTCTGAATCGTTTGAAGCCACTGGTTCTAGCTGGCTCCTAGGCAGTATATCTGGAGAACCATGTGCATAGTGGAAATTCAATAAATCCTTGACCAATTTGATAATAAGTTCTAGATTTCAAAACTCAACATTAGATTCTTTCAGCTAACAAATGTGGGTAAGGAAAAGTCAGCTTACCTCAACAATGAGGACGTTCTGAAATTAAAAACAAAAGAAAACAGTTATTTAGAATATGATGTAAACATGGCTCACAAGATAGACACACATTTTTGCTGAAAGTTAGGAATTTCACAATTTGCTTAGCTGGCCATCTGCCATCCATCTCATCCAAATGCTTGGAGGTAATCTAGGTTTTACAGATTTATTTTAACAGTCTCTCGGCAATTTCCTGATGCTGCAATATTGGTATCTACATTCAGGGGAGCAGCAAGGTCATCTCGGACCCTATACCTGTCTGAAGAGCTATTCACAAGGCATCCCACGTCCATAATTCTGGCAAGCAGCCCCATTCCAGAATTCTTTGGCATACAAAGTCTACTAAGAGTTTACTAGGAAAACAAGCCACATAAGCTACGTTGTTAATGGAGAAAGTGCCCTGCAGATGAATCACAGACTCAGCTGGGACAGTCCTAATCCTGCGTCGCCACCTGTCATTGAGGATTCTGTATTTACTCTTGAATGTTCAACCTTGAGGAAGGGGTGGACTAGGGAGAGTGATGTGAAGTGCCTGGTTGATGTTTTTTGAAACATGGTCGGGTTCCTTGCTATGTGCTCTCAAGGCATACCTCTCCTTTCCCCCTAAAAACATTGATTATGTTTCATTTCAATTCCTGGTTGATACTTGTCTTCCCACTAGATATAAACTCCATGACAGTGGAAATCATGTTTGTCTTGCTTACTATTGTAGTCTCAGCCCCTCGCACATATACTTGCATATAGATGCTCAGTAGTTTATTAAGTGGAGGAATAATAACCGATTACACTGGTTAATTAATTAAAACTAACCAATTAAATGGATTCATAGTTACAAGTCAATACTATCCCATCAAATTAAAATATGACTGTTAATATGGCATTGCAATGAACTTAAGGTGTGGATATTCCCTCAACGTACTGTTGTCTTTCTTTAGATAATTCTTCATTTATCCCTATGATTCACATAATACTTTAAAAATTCTATCAAGCCTTACACCTTAGAAATCTTACTTGTCTAATGCCAAAGAGATTTAAGTAATAAAAATGTTAATCAACCAACCCAAACCATATTACTGCATGTGTCCAATGTTTCTTAGAAGGAAATCTCTTTCTGGAAGTGTTTTGCTCCCAAGTATTTTTCATCATTAAATACATTTAAAAATCTTAGTTTTATAATTAAAATGTAAAGTTATCATGTCTGTATCCCTTAGGACCACAGGAACAGAGGAGTCCCCTTGGTAATCTGAGCACATTTGCTATGTTCTTGACAATGAACCCATAACAGTTAGGATGCGCCATTTTAGTTTGATTGACGCTTACCAACCATGCCCATTAACCAACCTGAATACTTGGAGAACACTTGGTTAATTTAATTCCTTAGTTCATAATCTCTTTTTGTTTCAATCTAATAAGGAAAACCCTTTTAAAACTCTGTTAGTCTGCATTCTTGCCTAATTAAATAAAGTGCACTGAACATAATTAAATCTGTTTTTTCAAAGTTTAGAACCTTGCAAAACAAGAGTCATCTTTGAAAAGATTACCTATAAATATAAGATAGAATGGTGGCTGGGAAGTGGGACTTGAATGTATACTAATCCAGAGATATATTGTTAAAATTACTTAAACACATTTTAATTTTTTTTAATGTTTTATTTATTTCTGAGAGAGAGAGAGAGAGACAACATGACCAGGGGAGGGTCAGAGAGAGAGGGAGACACAGAATCTGAAACAGGCTCCAGGCTCTGAGCCAGCTGTCAGCACAGAGTCCGACGTGGGGCTCGAACCCACAAACCGTGAGATCATGACCTGAGCCAAAGCCGGATGCTTAACCGACTGAGCCACCCAGGTGCCCCACTTAAACACATTTTAAAAGCAAGGTAATGACATATGTGCTCAAATAGAAAAGTCAAAAGATGTTATAAATATTGATGTGCATGTAACTGTAAAGTATTTAAAATGCTTATGTACTTTATGTTTAAAGTTATCATGGCATTCTATGTAATGCATAGCCACAATATTGTCACGTCTAGCAAAAATGACAATCATCTATTTTGGTTTTTTCATTTGTTCCAGTTTTATTGAGATATAATTGACATACACTGTGTAAGTTTAAGGTGTACCATATAATGCTTTGACTTATATATATTATTGAGTAATTACCTAAACAAATTTACTTAACGCCTATCATCTCATATAGATACAACAAAAGAAGAAAGCAAAAAAGGAAAACATTATTTTTTCCCTTATGATGAAAACTCTTAGGATTTATTCTCTTAACAACCTTCCTGTATATCACAGAGCAATGTCAGCTACAGTCATGATAGTGTATATTTCATCCCTAATACTTATTTATTATCTTATAACTTATTATTTATCTTATAACTAAAAGTTTTTACCTTTTGACCACCTTCACCTGATTTCCCTGCTCCCTACCCCCACCTCAGGGAAGCACAAATCTGATCTCTTTTTCTATGAGTTTGGTTTTTGTGTTGTTTTGTTTTAGATTCCATGTATAAGTAAGATCACACAGTAATTGTCTTTATCTGTCTGATTTACCTCACTTAGCATAATGCTCTCAAGTTCTATCCATGCTGTTGTAAATGGCAGGATTTCCTAGTCTGTTATTGCTGAATAATATTCCATCATGTGTGTGCGTGCGTGTGTGTGTGTGTGTGTGTGTGTATCACAATTTCTTTATCTGGCAATAATTTCTTTTTTTAATGTTTATTTATTTTTGAGAGAGACAGAGAGTGAGTGGGGGAGGGGCAGAGAGAGGAGACACAGAATCTGAAGCAGGTTCCAGGCTCCAAGCTGTCAGCATAGAGTCCAACGTGGGGCTCAAACCCATGAACTCTGAAATCATGACCTGAGCCACTCAAGCGCCCCTGGCAATAATTTCTTAATATCATACAAAATCTAGTACATATTTCAATTTCCCCAGTTGTCTTTATTTTTTTTAGGTTTATTTATTTATTTTGAGAAAGAGCAAGCACAAGTGGGGAGAGACAGAGAAAGAAGGAGAGAGAGAGAATCTCAAGCAGGTTCTGTGCTGACAACATGGAGCCTGATGCTGGGCTCCATCTCACAAACTGTAAGATCAGGCCCTGAACCAAAATCAAGAGTCGGATGTTTGACCAACTGAGCCACCCAGGTGCCCCTCTCAAGTTGTCTTTAAAATGGCCTTTGTAGCTGCTTTGTCTAATTGAAGCCCATGCATTGGGTCTTTAATTCTCTTTTAATTGAAAATAGTCTCTCTTACTGTACTTCTGTTTCTCATTTTAGTAATTTTAGACATCATTTATTTGCTATATTATATAATGATGAGAACTTAGTTCTTATATACTATCTCACTTCTCTTTTCCATCTCCCAGTGCAGATGCTTCGTTATGACTGTATCTTCTTGTACTGCTCACATTTTTTCCCTACTGCAGAGCCAAGTAGAGTACTATAATTATGTTTCCTTTTAAAGTTTCTTTTCTTCTAATTGTTTCTCTGTCACCATCCTGTGTGTTAAACTGCAATAACTCTCCTTCCCTCCCCTTCCCTGAGACTCCCTCCCCTCCCCTTCCTTCCTTCCTTCCTTCCTTTCTTTCTTTCTCTCTTTCTCTCTTTCTCTCTTTCTTTCTTTCCAAGCTAGTCTTTCTTGGAAGGCTTATTATGAGGAAAACATTGGTTAATTATGGTTTAACTATATTTCTCAAAGAATTTTGGAGGATTAAGGAGGCTAAGTAGGTTGGTAATATCTGTAACAACACAAAAAACTTTCTGAGTTGTGTACAGTATTTAAAAAGTAAAATTATTTAGTGGGTTCACAAATGATGGGCAAGGGAATACTGATATGAAAAAAATCTCCTATTGAAAGGGAGCTCGGTAGAAACTTAGAATTTTTTAGCGACTTAAATAGAGTGGTCATTACTTATATATTTATTTTCCTTTAAGAACACTACACTGTGTTTTCAAATTCTTTCCTCAGTAATATGTGGGTTTATTGTCTGGATTGTTAGTGGACTACTTGTTGTATGAAAAGCTCACCTCCAATAAAGCAATGCCTTTAGTACCTTTGGAAGATTGTCATACAAAACAAGAAGACCGAGAGTACAGAGAAAGTGACTACCCCAACTTTGGAAGCATTTTCACTAGTGTCCAAGAGAACTAATCTCTTTAAACTTTAATATATCAGGATTCACTCCACAAGCTAAGGGACAAAGACAAATTCATCTTTATAACATGGAGACCAGTATTACAGGTGCTCAAGGAATGACCATGGAACAAATTAACAATTTTGACCTCATTTCTTTCTCTAGTTCATTATTCTTTTGACACATGTCCTCCATTTTTCCCCTCAATGATGTATAAGTCTTCCTTAACTGAGCTCTAATTAATGTCTACTACTTTTAATTTTGCACTAAGAAATCCTCCAACGCCCCCACCTGTTTTTTTGAGTGTCAACCTTGGAAATTTTTAAAGTAACTTTTTAAAGTTTATGTATTCATTATTGAGAGAGAGAGAGCACAAGCTGGGGAGGAGCAGAGAGATGGGGGAGACACAGAATCCAAAGCAGGCTCCAGACTCCTAGCTGCCAGCACAAAGCCCCCATGCAGGGCTTGAACCCACANCCCCCCGACATTTTTCAGTGCCTCCTAAGCACTTCCGATCTGATAACTCAGATCACTGAATCTGAGGTGCTCGCCAGTTACTGACTACGCCATCTCGTTACACCCAGACAGTAAAGAAAGTCTGCAACCTGGGGGCAGCAGGCCAATATTCTATGGGGAGTCTCTGGAGCACATCCTTTCTTTGCTGTGGTGCGATCCCGAGGGAAGCAAATCCCCTCACTTTCCCTGAAGAAAAAGAAGGGGAAGAAGAAAAAGAAGAAGAAAAGAAAGAAAGAATTATACAAATCTCAGTGGTTTTCTTACATAGATTGCTCCCACTTTCAGTCTCTTAAGATGCAAAATGATTAGCACAGCACAGTCTCATCTTCGGCAGCATAGTTTTGTGGCTGTGGTCATGCTGAGCAGAGGGATGGCAGTAATGATGATGGGCTCATTGTGGGTGTGGAGCATGGGTACGAGTGTGAATATGAGCCCCATGGAGAAAGGAATGTAGTTCAGCATTTCACTTTATGTGATAATTCCCAAAATTGCCAGAATCATCAGTCGGTGGGCATTTCCGTTATTGTTCTCAGCCTCGTCAGATGCAATAAAAAGGAATGATTTAAATAGTTAAGGCAGCCAAGGAGGAAATTTGGCAGGTTCTGATGCTTCATTCTGGCATTTGATTAGAAACCTACTTGGTGGGGGAAGGCGGCATGTCTCCTGAAATCTTGCACTTAACCTGCACATCTGTGCTTTCCCGTTGCCAGATCTGGGTCTGTTTCCGAGCATTTGGTTTTATTCCACCCCTCTCAGAGATTTCTCTTGAACATGAATAAAATCTTCTTGCTTTAATGGATACACACATTTTATGAAGTGCCAGGATTAAATCAACTTTGAAAAAACATCAGCTAGAGAGCACGTTGTGCAGACAGCTTGAGCACACCGAGGAAAATGCTTTTAAACATTGTGAGTTGAGGCCATTTAACTTAATCGTTGAGGGTTCCCTTTATTCAAGAGCCATGACCTATTTACAACCATGACTCAGCCAGCTTCCCTTATGAGCTTCCTTTTCTTTGCTTTAAAGAAAGGACAGAGGCAAGAGAGAGAGAAAAAAGAAGGAAGGAAGCAAAGAAAGAAGAAAAGAAGGAAAGAAAAGTAAAGAAAGAAACCAAGAAAGAGAAAGAGCCAAGGGGGCTCTTTTCTAAAGAGCCTTTTCTAAAGGTCCAAGGGGGTACAGTGTCTCTTTTCTAAATATTTTGACTCACACATCTTTAGAAAGTTTAAGAAGTTACATAGTACAGGGGCGCCTGGGTGGCTTAGTCGGTTAAGCATCCGACTTTCGCTTAGGTCATGATCTCGCGGTTCGTGGGTTCGAGCCCCGCGTCGGGCTCTGTGCTGACAGCCAGCTCAGAGCCTGGAGCCTGTTTCGGAGTCTGTGACTCCCTCTCTCTCTGACCCTCCCCTGTTCACGCTGTCTCTCTCTCTCTCCTAGAAATAAATAAAACATTTAAAAAAAAAAAAAGAAGTTACATAGTACAGTTATGGTGCTTATATAATGTGTGGAGAATTATACAGGTGAGCTATGTCTCTACATTTTTAAAAGTTCTTTTATAAGAAAATTAGAGTTTTAAAAAATCTTTCCTAGCCCTCCCTCCTACATTCATCATTTTGCTCTTCCGCTGCTTGCTTGGACAGTGCCCTGTCTTCTGCGATGTTCCTACTTTGCTCCTATGGTTTCGGTGCTCATGTTTCCTCGACCCACATGGCTTCCTGACTAGTTTCTTTGCCTGGAGTCTCATTCCCATCCTCAGTTAGTCTATCCTTTATCAAGGTAATTTTCCCAAAACACAATTTTTTAAAAACTTTATATAGGGGCGCCTGGGTGGCTTAGTCGGTTAAGCGTCTGACTTTCACCTAGGTCATGATCTCGCGGTTCGTGGGTTCGAGCCCCGCATCGGGCTCTGTGCTGACTGCCAGCTCAGAGCCTGGAGCCTGTTTCAGAGTCTGTGTCTCCCTCTCTCTCTGACCCTCCCCTGCTCACGCTGTCTCTCTCTCTCTCTCTCTCTTTCATAGAAATAAATAAAAAACATTAAAAAAAAACATGAAAACTTTATATATTTATTTTGAGGAGAGAGAGAGAAGCACACATGGGGATGGGGGAGGGGCAGAGAGAGAGAGACAGAGACAGAGAATTCCAAGTAGGCTCTGCGCTGACAGCGGGGCTTGATCTCATGAACAGTTGAGATTATGACCTGAGCTGAAATCAAGAGTTGGCTGCTCAACCGACTGAGCCACTAATGTGCCCCGCAAAGCACAACTTCTTGATGTCGCTTCTCAAAAATCTTTGCAACTCCTCTTTGCTTTTCTCTGCAAATTAAATTCTTTCTTAAAAGATTTTTAAATGTTTATTTACTTTTGAGAGAGAGAAAGAGAGAGAGAGAACGGGCGGGCACAAGTGGGGGAGGGGCAGAGAGAGATGGTGACACAGAATCCAAAGGAAACTCCAGGCTCCGAGCTGCCAGCACAGAGCCCAGCAGGGGGCTTGAACTTCCAAACTGTGAGCTCATGACCTGAGCCGAAGTTGGATGCCTAACCAACTGAGCCACTCAGGTGCCCCTGCAAGTTAAATTCTTTGTTGAGATATTCAACATATTCTACAAACCAAATCCAACTTGCAGTTTCAAAGTCTTAAGGTATTGTCTCTATTTTAGACCGATTTCCTTCAGCCACATTGGTCCGTGCTTGCCCTCCGGCTCTCCCATTTCCCTCCTTCAACCTTCATTTCATGATACTCTTCTCCCTTTTCTGTGTTACTCCCAGGCTTTCTAGTCCGAAGTAAAACCTCAGCCTCCGCTTGTGAAGACAGTCCCAGTCCCAGGGATTCATTCCTTCTTTGGATTTCTTTAAGCTCAAGCAAAGAGTCTCGGGGTGAAAGACCCTGGAAGCTCTTCTCTGAGTGCCAAGCATTAGAAAAAGAAGAGACCAGAAATTCATGGCAGAGTAGTAATATTAATGGTAAATTCAGAATAAATATAAATTTATTTATTTATTTTTTAATGTTTTATTTATTTCTAGGAGAGAGAGAGAGACAGCGTGAGGAGGGGAGGGTCAGAGAGAGAGGGAGACACAGACTCTGAAACAGGCTCCAGGCTCAGAGCTGGCAGTCAGCACAGAGCCCGACGCGGGGCTCGAACCCACGAACCGCGAGATCATGACCTAAGCGAAAGTCGGACGCTCAACCGACTAAGCCACCCAGGTGCCCCTAAATATAAATTTATTGACTTAAGAAATCATATGATTACTATATAAGGGTGAAGTCAGATGATGATCTGCAAGAACCCTTCTTTATTTTTTTTTTTAATGTTTTATTTATTTCTAGGAGAGAGAGAGAGACAGCGTGAGCAGGGGAGGGTCAGAGAGAGAGGGAGTCACAGACTCTGAAACAGGCTCCAGGCTCCGAGCTGGCAGTCAGCACAGAGCCCGACGCGGGGCCCGAACCCACGAACCGCGAGATCATGACCTAAGCGAAAGTCGGACGCTTAACCGACTAAGCCACCCAGATGCCCCTGCAAGAACCCTTCTGTCCTATGCAGGTGTTTACTACAGTTTGCCTTTCTTCTACAATATTAAAAAAGTACACACTAATTGTTAGGTGCCTTTTCTTTTTAAGTGGTTGTTTTTTTTTCCCGCCCCCATCTGGCATACATTCTGCATGATGGGAAGATTCTGGAGGGTCTCTGTGGCTTATTTTTAAAGTTCTTTCACACCCTTAATGCATAGCCTTTCTCCGAAAGGCCGAAGAATGGGTGAGCAGATCAGCCATATGAATACCTTCATCTGTTTAAGGAAAAGGAAATTACAAACGTTAGGTGAACTTGTTTTCCCGCCTCCACACAGGTGTACAGCACTCACCAACAAAGTCCCCCCACCTTGAATCTCTTGTGACACCAAAACCCTTCTGCTTCTCGAAGACAATGGGCCCTTACTCAACACTGTTCTCATCCAACTTAAAACCAAACTAGCTGGCTGATGGGTCCTTTGGTGTGGCTGGACGGGCTTCTCTTTACCTTTCCTTCTGCCACATCCTCTCCTTCCCAGAGTTCATTGCAAAGATGTCTGGTTGCTTTAAGAGAAAGAGTAGCCTTCACTCACTCAGTCACCAAATACTTATTCTGACCTGTTACGCCTGTTGTGCACAATGCAAGAGATAGGATGGTGATAAATAAGATAAGCAAGGTCTCTGCTCACCTTACACTGACATTCTGGTGGGGAAAATAGACACATTAAAAAATTAGCCTTAAAGTAAACACAGCAAATTATGGAAAGGGCGTGACCTGAAGCAGAGTACTGATACAGAGATATGATGGGGAGGTGGGAAGTGTAAGCAAGGTGGGAAGTGTGTAAGGCAAGAGTATGTGCTCATTTTAGACAGAGTCAGGGCAGGCCTCCCTTATATAAGAGCCATTAAGCTGAGGTCTGAAGGATAAGAGGAAAATAGATTCCAGGTTGGAGGTCATAGCTTATCCGAGGTCTTGGCAGGAAGGAGCTTAACCAGTGTGGTTATGACACTGTGAGGAGGGCTAAGTGGTATACGGTGAAGTTGGGAGCGAAGCAGGGCCAGATCACACAGGTCTTACAGGCTGGGAGAAGGAGGTTGGATTGTAATCTCAGAACCGTAGGAGTAGGGTTCCCAGATAAAATGCAGAACACTCAGTGAATTTGAATTTCAGATAAATAACAAATGACTTTTGAGCTTAAGTATGTTCCAAATATCGCATGTGACATGCTTATACTAAAAATGTATTCATTGTTTATTTGAATTTCAAATTCAACTTGGCATCCTGTTTTCCGTTTTGCTTTTTGCTAAGTCTGACGATCCTAATTGAGAAGCCATTGAAAGGTTTTCAGTAGACAAGTGATGGGATCCAATTTGTATCTTAAGATCCTTTTGGCTGTTGTTTCTTGGAGAATGGTTTAGAGGGTGGCAAGAATTAAGTGGAGATAAAGTTCAGGGAGACTAGTTAGGCTACGACAGCCTCCCAGAGGAGGACAGTAGTGATCTGGCTCTAAATGACTGGTGCTTCTCAAACTTTAATGTGCAAAGGAACCATCAAAGGATGGTTAGGTGCCTTTGGGGTGGGATCTGGGGTGGGATCTCAGATACTGCATTTCTAATCAGTTTGCAGGTGGTGCTGACCTTGCTGGTTCCTAGACCAAAGGTCAGAAACTATGGTCCATCTGCCAAATTTGGCCTGCTGCCTCATTTGTAAATAAAGTTTTATTGAAACAGCCATGTCCATTGGTTTCTATTTTACCTATGGCTGCTTGCCAGTTTCATGCTATGATTGCATGAGTTAAGCAGTTGTAACAGAGAGCGTATAGCCCACAAAATCTAAAAGCATTTACAGCCTGACTTTTCCCTACAAAGTTCACTAACTCCTGCCCTAGACCACACTACTTTTGTCCTATTGCAAGAGTCTATACTCGGGTGATTCCCATGAAGACGGAGAGCAGTGGGCAGATTTAAGATACATTTGAGAGCACTGCGCATGGTCTACACTGGTTCATTAAGCACTCCCTTCTTCTGATGTGAGCCTAGATACCCTGAACTGCACAAAGCCGTGTAATCTTTAAACCTAAACTGTCGTGACAGTTGAGAACTTGGCTAATCAATGTTGACTCATCTTAGAAATATTTACCCAGTGCGTTCTGAGCCCAAAGGATTCTACTCGGCATACATTTAAACATATATAGAATCCATCCATGCACACATAAATGCAAGTGTAAAGATACCACAAAATAGCACCTAGTAACCTGGAAGAATCATTTGTCACATGAGCAAATAACCGGAGATGACTTCTGCTTGTACTTAGTGCCAGCTGTTTTTCCATCTCTCCCACCTGAGCTTCTACATTCTACTTTCTCATGGGAAAGGGTGGGTCTTAGTAGGAATTCTAGGAGGGGAACGAGACACACACTATCACCCCTCCTCGTGACTCCACCTCTACTCAGAAACTTTGCCCACCTTCCTCTATTTTTTTAAAGGAATGGAATATCTGATGCTCACCTAAGAGGGAGATCACCTTAAAATGAAAAAGAAGACAATTTTAGAAAGCAGGAGAGAAAAGTCACAGTTTTATGCACAACACTCTCTTGGTGTTCATTTGGGATTCTTAGAATTGCTACTTTGACAGACCCCATGGTAATTCCCCAAAGGCAAGATGCTTGTGTGATATCATACAAGGTACGATATTTCTCTTTGTTGTAAGGCAATGTCTTACAACAAAGGACCAAAATGACTTCTCGTTTAAAGGCCACCTCAGAGGTGGGAAAAGTTGGGAATTTCTAGAAATTGCTTGGAGCATGTTAGCTTTCCAGGATGTTATTTTATGAACTGACGCAGTAAGATCAAATGGTGGCCTAGTGATGCATTAACATCAACAAGTTAATTCCAATTTCTGTGGAACGCAATCTCTCTCTGGATAGTGATGTCACACTCGGATGGCTACTATGCTATCTTCAGAGCAGAGGGAAGTAAGCTGGTTTGTACTTCAAGACCCTGCAACTCTCTAGTGCTCCCAATGTTATTAAACGTATTTTTATTAAATATGCCCGCTATCCCTTTCCCCATCCGGGCATTGCATAACAATAAGAACCACAAAGATGAGAGATTAAACTTGGGTCAGAGGCTGCTCCCTTTTACCAGGAAGACTGAAGCAGTTCAGGGATAACTAATAACGAGGTATGTCAGTAGAGCTGCTGCCTGCTTTTCACGGCAAAACTCGAATCTCAGGTCACGTTTCCACAAAGGACATCTGCTCTATGAAACAACTCTTCCTTCTCATGTACATATTTATGTCAGAATCCGAACAGATTTTCACTTGATTACTAAGCATTGGCAGGTTTGAAACTCCAAGTTCAAAGCGGCGGTGTTTGCTCCATGATCTAATGAATTACATTCTTTTGCACGGGAGGAAAAAGGCGTGAGGTTGAAAAATGTGCTCACAAGGAACGCTTCTTTTATTCCCTCCTTAAATTTAAACTTTGGCAAACCTGTTTAAATGTCTTATTGCAATGCTGAGATGTTGAGGCACAGAGGAGACAAAAAGCAGACCAATAAAGGAAAAAGCTTCCTTTTCAGGAGGGACCTTCGAGCGGAGGAAAGGAAGAGGGCGGGAGTGCCAAGGGATTTATTTTGTAATAGGAGGTTGTCTGAAATAAGACCGCAAGGAAGGCTGGAGATCTGGTGGGCATCAGGTCCTGGAAGCGTTGTAAAAGGGGTGTTTTATAAGGGAGAAATCATTAAAAGGATTCACACATCCATTTGCATGAATTAGCCAGCCCGGGAGAGTGTCTGAAACGCATTGCAAGTGCTGACCTGAAATGAAGGTCACTGATTTCCCCATGACATCAGTGTGTATACGGAGCAGAGTTACATGAACAAACCTTTCCAGCCAGTGTTGAAAGATCATTGCCTCCAATTATCTGCATCTCGCCCATGGACTGGTCGTTCTAAAAAAAAAAAAAAAGAAAAAGAAAAAAGGGAAGATAATATTTCACTGTACAAGAAACCTTTACAGCACATTTTCCCCTGTCTACTCGGCTAGCGGCTAGACTGTGCCTTACAAATACAGCACAAATAGCTCGTACAGATTCCTGGTTGCCCGTGGTTACCGAGAGCCACTCTCCTGCTACCGTGCTGGAGACAAAGCATTCTGATGGCTCCGGGAGGGGAGAGACCGGGTGGAGAGGCGATGATAGAAGGCGTGGAGAGAAAACAAACAAATCTAATTTTGGAATAGGAAAATGATGGAAGGTGCTCGAACCTATCCTGAGGCAGATGGAATTGGCGAAGGCAGTCATGTTCCTGGACCCCTCTGGGTGGAGGGGCTACCAGATCCCCAGAAGTGGGCCACCATTTGTCTGCTGTGCGGACAAGTCCCAGTCCTGGCCCGCAGCGGGGAACAATCAGACAATGGCTGAGCAATCAGTTGAGGACTCCTTCCTCCTGCCACACAGATCCAGCCTCTTCGCTGATGCTGAGGGCAATTCGAGCAGCTCACAGATCCAGAACCGTTGCACTTAGACCTTCACACATGAATGAAGGAGCCTCAGGAACTTTCTGCAGTCCCAGGAATACGTTTAGGAGAGTTTTCACTCCAGTTCCTTCAGAGGTTATGAGTATTCACTTTCATGAGGTTTATATATATATATATCGTACATCGCCCTGTGCTACTTAAACCTCACACACATACACGAAACACACACACACACAAAACGCACACACCACACACACACACACACACACACTAAACCAGATACGGACTGTTACATAGTGCATATCACAACAAAATAACACGGAGGCAGAACAGGAAACAGAGCAGGCCGCTCGTTTTCTGGCCTCACTGGGAAGACACCCTACAGACCGTGGCTTCATGACCAAGCAAGAGGGCTGTCATGGTACGAGCCCTTCCAGCAACAATCTAAGGGAGAAGACAATGTGCGGGCACCTTGTGCGTGATGTGCTGAACCAGGAAACATCATAGGTCGCTGCTGTGAGTGGCTGTGGCTTTTGCCAGTTCAGGGTCTTCCTCCCTTACTCTGGCAAAAAGGCCCTGTCTCTTTCATGGAGGGTGGGGGTGTCATTCATTCCTTATGGCTCAGGTGGGCTAGGCCTTACCTATGTAAACCAGCTATGCCTCAAGCTATACCCAGCCTTGGCTCTTCCAGCTACCAAAGCCAATTCCATTCCCTTAGGGATTTTCTTGCGTTGGGTTGAATTGGACTCTATCACTTGCAACTGGGTCTCTATCTAGGCAACGAAATCGGTCATCTGGGAAGGTGAAAAGCAGCCAAATAACCAATATAACAGTTTTACCAATGAAGCAGCTTTTGTGTTTTTACCTTACTGCTCGAGAGGGGGGAAAATAACCTGAAAGTGTTTTTACTTCCACTCGGTAAAGCACCCACTCTGTGCCGCAAAGGAGTAAAGAGAATGCCCGCCACGTAGATAAATCCAATAATATTCTTCTCATGGGAACTGATCTCAAAAGGAGAAAGTTGAAGAACATCCAGAATTTACTGATCTTTTGCTGTTTTTGAACAGGCATATATAACCATGTATTCATAAGCAGCCATGCACTAGGTTAGGAACTTGTCAAAAATGTCAAAGGAGGGACGCCTGGGTGGCTGTCAGTTAAGTGTCCGACTTCAGCTTGGGTCAGGATCTTGCGGTTCATGAGTTTGAGCCCCGCATCAGGCTCTGTGCTGACAGCTCAGAGCCTGAAGCCTGCTTCGGATTCTGTGTCTCCCTCTCTCTCTGCCCCTCCCCCACTCATGCTCTGTCTCTGTCTCTCTCAAACATGAATAAATATTAAAAATTTTTTTTTAATGTCAAAGGAGAAGATTCTCTTGCCACTTCTAGAGGTGCTGAGATATAGGAGTAAACACAGGGGGAATTTCTGCATATTAGACTCAAATATGTTTCAATAGCAGCAGGAAAAATAAAAAAATGTCTGTATTTCCAGGGGACTGAGGTATGCAGAACTGGATGCAACTACTAAACCACAAGTTAAATGTAACAAAAGAGATTTACACTCTGCCAGATCAGAGCAAACTTCATACTAATTCTACTATTATCATCTCCATTCTATTGATCAAAAACAACCATAAAAAAGATACAATATATCTGAAAGCTAAATACTATGCTATAAGTCACACATTTGGCATGCTGCGAAGCAAGTGTTATTTCAGAAGGTTTTACTTAGAGAACAAGTTTATAACATGTTTCTATTATTAGATCTGTCCTTACCTCACCTGGAACTTAGGTCTTCCAAGTATGTATGTAATCGATGGTCCCAATACCACTTATTGAATTGTTTCTTCCTAATTGGTTGGAAATGTCATTTTTATCATAGCCTTCATTCTCCTACGTGAGGATCAGTTTCTATATTCTTCTGTTTCATTAGCCTAAAATGTCTATTTTGACATCTAAACCATACTGTTAAACTATTATAGCTTTTTATTATGTTTTGATATGTGGTAAAGCAAGTTCCATTTTTGAGTTCATTTTTTAAAAAATCGTCTTGGCTACTTTTTTTTGTCTCAGCTACTTGAGTACATTTATTTTTTAAATTAAAAAAAATGTATTCGTTTTTGAGAGAGAGAGAAAGAGAGAGAGCAGGGAAGGGGCACAGAGAGAGCAGAACACAGAATCCGATGTAAGCTCCAGGCTCTGAGCTGTCAGTGCAGAGCCTGACGTGGGGCTCGAACCCACAGACCGTAAGATCATGACCTGAGTCAAAGTCGACGCCTAACCAACTGAGCCACCCAGGCACCCCTATACCTTTACTTATTTGCCTATCTGAGGGGCTGTTATGAGGATCAAATGAATTCATATAAACTGAACATTGAGAACAGAGCCTGCCTCAGTAAATGCTGGATGTGATTCTCCCTCCCTTCTTCTGTCCCAGGAAATGGTCACTCCTCAACCCTTTCTGGTACACTGGAGTCTGGGGCTCGCCTAGTTTAGTGACTCCAGCAAAGGAACCTATGGTGGATGAAGAAGGGTGTGGAAGGACCATCCTCTCCATTCATAAGCACCCCAGCACCCTGATGCTTCAGGCCATTCCTTCTTCGCTCCATCTTCTCAGAACCTAGTGACTAACTTGTGAGCCTTTCAAGAATTCTGTGGCGTGAATCCTGTACTTCTCATTGACAACTCCCTCCACAGGCATTTGGATTTTCACTTTCACTCTTCAGCTGAGTCAGTGCCCCTCCTTAATCAGTTTTGCCTCCGAAAAACCACTGACATCTCTTGCCCACTGAGGTTTTCTCTCCTTTTCCTTGTCCTCATGGGGATATACTTCATTCATTTCTTTACTGGCATTTTGGTGGGGTTTCAGGGCAGAATAGAGCTAACTGTATGCATCCAATCCACTCTGTTTAACCATGATATTTTTCTAATGGTTCAAAAGCATCCTTATAGTCTTAGGATCGATGTACTTTTTTTTATTTTTATTTTTATTTTTATTTTTTTGAGAGAGAGAGAGAGAGACAGCGTGAGCAGGGGAGGGTCAGAGAGAGAGGGAGTCACAGACTGAAACAGGCTCCAGGCTCTGAGCTGGCAGTCAGCACAGAGCCCGACGCGGGGCTCGAACCCACGAACCGTGAGATCATGACCTAAGCGAAAGTCGGACGCTTAACCGACTAAGCCACCCAGGCGCCCCTCGATGTACTTTTTTTTAAATTTAATATCATTGGTTTTGATTTGATATTTTACTTGCGATTATTAATCTTATCTTCATAAGACTGGCTTATAGTTTTTTTTTCTTTTTCACTCTTTATTTATTTTTGAGAGTGAGAGAGAGCGCAAGTGGGCAAGGGGCAGAGAGAGACACACACAGAATTCAAGGCAGGCTCCAGGCTCTGAGCTGTCAGCACAGAGCCTGATGGCGGGGCTCGAACCCACAAACCCTGGAGATTATGACCTGAGCCGAAGTCAAAGCCAAACCCATTGAGCCACCCAGGCACCCCAAGATTGCTTTATAGTTTTAAAGCAAAGTTCTATTAGCCTCATATAATGCATTGGGTGGTTCTTGATCTTTTTTCTATGCTCTAGTAGAGTTTGTATACCAACGGATCCATCTGTTTTGCTAAGGTTCAGTAGGGCTCAGCGTGGGTATTATTTAATTCCCAACTTACAAACAAGGAATCTGAGCACTGAGTGTTTAGGTAACTTGTCCAAAGAGGGGCTGCTAATTGGTAAAGGGACCCAGTTCAACCCAAGGTTTCCTGGCTCCTTGTTACTCTGGTGTAATCTACCCCTGGCCCACGCCCCAGTATCCCTAGAAGAGAGAAGCACATAATTGGTCTTTTGAGAGGAATCTGAGAAGGGGTAAGCCCCCTTATACTAACGGAGTGAAATACATAAGCTGACATGGCCAAGGGATGCCAACATCTTGGTAGGAATGCCAGCAGCAGTTATGTACATTTAAAGAGTCAAGGAAATCTGTGACATTTAGTCCAGGCTTCCTTGGGAGAAATATTCTGGAAATCACTAGCTTAGGTGACCTTGTCTCCAGGCACAACAAGGGCATGCCCACACAGACCTGCAGGTGTGGCCATTCATCCCAAGGAGACTTGGCACTGCTTAGATAACGTTTAGAAAAAAAGCATTACTAACATGGAATAAATATCCTGAATTCCTGTCCTTTTGAGGAACCGGAAGGGGAAAAGTAAGGAAAATAAACAAACAAAAGAACCACTCTAAACCATTCATTTCCAAAGTCAGAGACACTTGCTTCAAAATCTGTGCACACAAAAGCTTTCCGAATATTCTCAGCTGCCATCAAGCCCTTAATTTTGCTTTTCCCCAGTATTAGCCTGATCTTTCCTCTCAGCTCTTCTGTGCTCAGTAAGGTCATCGATCCTATATTAAACGGATAGAGTGCAAAACAAAAAACAAAAATAGTTCATTATAAGGAGTGTTAGTGACCAAACTGGAAAGTTTCTTACTAAAATGGTGCAAACCACTAAAAGCATTTATTCATTTTCCTATTTTAAGAGAGAGAGTGTATGCATGTGTGGGCACATGAGCAGGGGAGGGACAGAGAGAGAGAGAGAGAGAGAGAGGAAATCCCAAGCAGGCTCCACGCGGACAGTGCAGAGCCAGACATGGGGTTTTGATCACCTCAATCACCTGAACTGTGAGATCATGACCTGAGCCAAAATGAAAAGCGAGACTCTCACTCAACTGAGCCACCCAAGTGCCCCTTATGTATGTATGTATGTATGTATGTATTTATAGCAAGCTGGAGAAGGGCAGAGAGAGAGGAAGAGAGAAATCCCAAGTGGGCTCTGAGACAGATCTCAAACTCACCAACTGTGAGATCACGACCGGAGCCCAAACCAAGGGTCATTGGCTTACCCAACAGAGCCACTCAGGAGACCCCTAAATTTTTTTGAATTCTAACATCTGATGCCAAGTCAGGGAACGAGGACAGGTGACTTTGTTCTAGTATCCCCAGTTTTCTTTTCAACCAGCAGTTGATGTAGGACAGGACTCTTAACTGAGCCCCTTAGTCCTTTAAGCTGCCTGGGGTCGGGGTGGAAGGCATGGTGGGGTAGGAGTCTGGGTGGCCTCTGTGCCCCTTGGTTCAAGCATAGAAATGCCACCTGTCTCTCTCCAATCCAGTCACATTGACTGGATTCCAAGTAAGGTGGTGCAGGTAAAAAAAAAGTTTGAAAACCATTGTGTTAAGGTTTTCTCCTTTGAAATTGACTTAATTTTTAGTTTCCCATTCATTTAAATATCCGTTTCTGAGATCGTTTATTTAGAAACTCATTCTTACAACCTGTGGGAGGTATGCTGTGGAAAGTTGAATATGGAGATTAAGTGACCAGGCAGCAGGGGTCCCCAGGTCCCCTTAAGGACCAGACTGCCTGGGTTCTGGTCAAAGCTCCACCTTCCATTAGTTGTACGACCTTGAGGAAGTTACTCAACCTCTCAGTGCCTCGGTTTCCTTATCTATAAAAAGGGTATATTAATAGTTCCTACCTTTTAGGATTATTGGAGGATTAAATGAATTCACGTGCATTAAGCACTTAGAAAAGTGCCTGGCATATAATAATTAGCAGTACATAAAGTAAGCCCTGTATTCTCCCGAGAAACTTGCAAAGCTCCCTGGTGTCCTAACATCGACTTTGTGATGTATTCTTTGTTCGGCTCACTCAGCACATTTCTACTCCGTGGGTGCCATACACTCTGTGGTTAGGGTTTACTGAGGCTGACCACTGCCCACGAGGCCTGTGGGTTAGGAGGACTCATGTCCTTGCACTGCTAGTCTGTATCGTGGCTGGGATTTTGGTTAAAAACAACCTCCTACGTGTTTTCCTTTGGGGTTTCTCAGTGACCTCCCAGTTCTCACCCTGCGGCGTCTGAAGCTTTACAGTGGACTGTTTGGCGGGCTGAGTTCCTAACATTCTACGTTGCCGTTTTCACCCTTCTTCTCAATAGGTGGGAGCCACTTGGAGATTGTGCTTGGATCCACTCTCATTAGGTCCTTGAGGGAGCCGTTTACAGTCCGTAGAGCAAGGAGCTAACCTTGAAACTGCTTTACAAGATGGCAGCAGCAGATCTGTGGTAGAACATGACAATGGATGGGTGGGTTTCTGGTCTTTTTCCGGGCCTGGATGCATTTTTATCTTGGGGGTGGGTGGGTCATGAGATATCCCAATGCCTTCCTGTAAATCCACCATCTTAGCTTAAAGTAATATAAAATTGATTTATAGACTACTTGTACACAAAAGGACCTCAACTAAGAGATCATGCTAATTTACAGGAAAAGTCCATATTTGCAAATTTTGATAAGTATTATTAGTGACAAATTACTTGTGACACATCGCATCACTACCAATAAACACTACTGCACTGCATCGAGACCTCAGGAGTTTCTGGCACACAACCCTCCATGTCTTAGCTCATGGCTGCTCACACCATACTTCTCCATCTTTCTTCCATGTGTGCAATTCATACTCTTTCACCAAGACTCAGTTCAGGCATCATCTCTTCCAGGAAGGTTTCCTTGGATTCCCTGGACTTTATATGTGTCCCAATAACCCTCTACACAGATCTGCGTGTTAATAAACCATGTCCCACTGGATTTTTTGTGAATGTAGCAATTGCCAATGGAATGAAAACCCCTTCAGCATTGCAGTCTTATTTTCAACTTAATTGTACACTCTGTTGCTAGCACATTGGGGCATCTAGTGTTTGTGGAGCCATAATGATGCATGAAGTTCTTTCTCCAGCTGTCCAGAAGCCTAGAGGAACTTATTACTTAATGGGAGTCAGAGAAAAATGAAAAGTATAAACAAACACATAAGAAAATAACCGTAAACCTCAATTGAGAAGGGCTTAGATAAAGCTAACTTGAATAACTTAGAAGACAGGAAGACTAGAAAAATATAGGCCTTCCTCCACTATGTCTGGTTCACACCGAAATTATATTTTTGTTATTCTCATACTCTTATTATCTCAGTTCCCAGTCTCCTCATTTTTAAAAACCTAAATGCAAACATCCATGTGAATTCCGAATACTCAAAATGTGAAAATATGATCTACTAAGATATTTTAATGTCAGGAATTCATTTCATGATTAGTAAAAGAGATGTTTGAAAGCCAAACTCTTTTTTGGCCAGGAAAAATAAAATATATATATAGGTTAGCATGTACAATTTTACTCATTTGAAAGTACACATATATTTTGCATTTCCTGAATCTGGTGTGACTAACTTTGCAAACATGATATGACTTTATTCAAAGACAAAATGGCTTTCTGTTTAATGACAATGATTTATTACTCTATTGTGATTGGTATTCTACTCCACCCAGTCTGTAAGAGGGGTACTGGTTAGCTAAGAGTAATCTCCACCCAACAGAGAAAGGCTCTTTTCTTTCTGAGAAATAAAGGGGTGCTGGATTAGAAGAAGGGACACAATCATGTGACGAATCTATATGCTGGTAGGAATAATGAAGGGTCGTCAGAAAAAGAAAAAGAAGAAGAAAGAGAGAAACAAGGAGGAGAGAGAAGAAAATGGACCTTTATTTTAATGGAGGTATACGAGACCCCAGGGAAGGAGGAAACAGTTTAAAAATGGATTCAGTGGTTTTGCTTTACATGAACTCTGAAACCCTGAAGCAGGATATCCTCCTGTATTGAATCTTGGTATGAACTGTTGTTTTGGTTTAAGTTATGTTTTTACATTATGGATCAGAAGGCCAAACGAGTGGAGCCTCTTGAAACATCTGAGTGACCCTGAAAGACTTCAGCAAAAGCTGTGTTTTAAAATGTGGACGCTCATATCCCCAGGGGTGACTGTTTCTTGGAAGACAATTTTCTCTGTGTAATTTTTTTCTCCTAAGTAACCCAGGGAAGATTTATAATTATAACTTTAAAAAACACACATACGACAATTGAAAATAGTTGTTCAACAGTAATGAAGTCTTACACCAGCTCTCGTGAACTGGTTTTAAGATTGCCAGGGGAAGGAACGGTGAACATGGAGGACCAAGGGAGAGAACTGGCCGCAGACAGTATGCCAGAGAAACCTCTAGAACACACACGGCCTTTTTGGCATTAGGCTGGATCTATCTTCTTTCCCATCCAATTGTACTCTGGGTCCAAAAAGTTCTGCTATCTTGCGTCGCTTCTCAGCTCAAAATATTTCTGAAAATGCCCAGGCCTGCAAAATGAAATCTGATTTTGTCTTATTATTTATTTATTTATTTTTGCCACCCTCAGAGCCAGGCAAGAGGGGCCCTGAATATTCACAAACACCAAAACACAAAGACATATTTTTTTTTCCTTTTTGGTCTTATAAGGAAGTCTTTTTTTTGAAAATTCTCTAACAGTGTGAGCTATGAGAATTACATAACAGGGACACGAGTGCTGGGCTGGGCCTCACCCCCTCCCCCTCTTGCAAGGTCAAGTCTGTGAGGGGGAAGATGGTGGTAGAGAAAAGCACAGCCTTATCCTGGGAAACCAGAGAAAAAGGGGCTGCTATTTTTTCAAGTTGGCCACCCTAAAATCACCCAACACAGGTGTCTCAGAGACCAAACTTCCCTAGGGAGAAGAACCTAGCCGCCCCATCTCCCTGAAGAGCTTAAGTGGGTCAGTCTCATCTGGGATTTCGGCAGGCTCAGTCAGCACCCAGGAGCTGGTCCCTGGCCCAGCTTATGTCCTGCCCTGCCCTGCAGACACAAGGCTCTGCTCAGGCTTGCAGGGATGAGCCCAGCTCCTCTGCTCTCTGGCTCAGGTGATCTGGGTAGAAACAAGAGCCAGACCCCGGACAAAACTATACAGTTTCAAAACCCTAAATATTTAGGGATATAGCATATGGATCTGCCTTTGCAATTTTGCCTTGGGCCCCATAAGTATTAGAGGCAAGTCTGACTTTGAGAAGCATTTATCGAACATTTACTAAGTGCTAGGCACTATGCGAAGCACATTACTTGCATGGGTCCCAACAAAATCCCATGAGGTGCCAGCCAGCAGCCATACCCTTGGTTTTTACCCAAGGAGGTGAACATTTATGTCCACACAAAACTTGCATGTGAGTGTTTATAGCAGTTTTATTCATAATTAGCAAAACTTGGAAGCAGATGAGATGTCCTTCAGCAGATGAGAGGATAAACAAATGGTGATACACTTAGACAGTGGAATACCATTCAGTGGTAAAAAGAAATAAGTGACCAAGCCATGAAAAAACATGGGGGATGCTTAAATGCATAAAACTCACTAAGTGAAGACAGCGATCTGATGAGAGTGTATAAACTGTATTAGTCCAACCACCTGACATTCTCGGAAAGGCAAAACTATGGAGACAATAAAAGATCAGTGGTTGGGGCACTTGGGTGGCTCAGTGGGTTGAGCATCTGACTCTTGACTTTGCTCTGGTAATGATCTCATGGTTCATGGGATCAAGCCCCGCGTCAGGCTCTGCACTGACAGCATGGAGCTTGTTTGGGATTCTCTCTTTTCCTCCTCCCCCTCCTTCCCTCCCTCTCTCTCTTTGACCCTCCCCCACTCATGTGTGCACGTATGTGCCCTCTTTCTCTCTCTCTCTCAAAATCAATAAATAACAACAAAGAAGATCAGTTGTCACTAGGGGTTGGTGGGGGAGGGACGAATAGGTGGAACACAGGTGATTTTTAGGGTAGTAAGAGCACTCTAGGATACCATAATGATGGATACATGTCATAACACATTTGTCCAAACACATAGTTATGATGTATCGATGTAGGTCCATAACACGTCACACTCTGGTGTGGGAATGTGGCTAGTGGGGGAGGCTGTGGGCGAATGGGGCCGGGGTGTGGGGTCCATGGCAACTCTCTTGTCCTTTCCCCTCAATTTTGATGTGAACCTAAAACTGCTCTAAAAAATAAAGTCCATTTTTTAAAAATCCTATGAGGTAAGAGGTGCTGTTATCACGCCAATTCAAGTAACTTGACTAAGCAACTTCACCCACGGTCCCACAGCTAGAAAGTGTGGGAGCTGAAACCGGGTAACCTTCTGTCTTGCTCCAAAGCCTCCACGTAACCAACACATTCTATAGCTTTTCCCTCGGGTCTGATCAGAATCTACCTTTCCATGTGACTTAGCACTGCACTTCCTCTTGCCCAGGACTTCGTAGGTAATGTGCACATGAATCCCCCGTGCGGACCGTTACCTGTCTGGAGAGGGGCCTGTGGGCCTGCATTTCTAGCGAGCTCCCCGGTGTGGGCGATGGGGCAGGACCACAGGCCGCACTGCGAGTCGTCGGGATCTCTGTTCCAGCCCGCTGGCTAAGTCCAGCGCAACACCCTGCATTTTATCATTGCGCGTCTTACGGAAGTTCCCTCCGCCCAGAATTTCTTTCTCCCGCGTCTCTGCTTGTCAGAATTATAGCTTCCCTGCACATGGAGATTAAAATCTACTTTCATTATAAATCATCACCTGATCTTCATCCTATCGCCACCATCAACCAGAACTGATTTCTCCTGACAACGTGTTTCCTTTGCATTTATCGCCAATTCCTGCAGCCCTCGGATCGTCCCTGTTTTACTGGCTACTTCTTGCTCACTGTCTAGGTATCTGTTCACTTCCTCTGTTCCTGAAAGCAACCCGAGAATAGGGACTTGAGAGCTTTCATCTGCAGGCTCCTTGACACTGAGCGGGGCCCGACAGAAGGGAACGTGATGCGATCCCCTTTTTCTGTTAAGTGAGGACAATAACACCTACTTGTTTGGATTACTGGGAGATTTAAATGAAACATCCTATGTCAGATGCTTTGCCCCCAGTAAGTCCCTGATAAATATTTATTGAATTGGATTTTCCTTTCCTGCTGTCATAAAAGGAAAGGGAGAGGGCGTGGGAGTGAATTAATGACAAAGCCAAGCCTGCCCTCAAGGTATCCTAACTCTTATTCATGTGATTTTTCCACTCTATCAAGCTCTACTTCAGTTTGTTTTGCTTATGTGAGTAACTCCCCATCATTCATGTAACTAAAATTTATCAGCGTCTACAGAAAAAAACCTGGAGTGGTATTTCCTGGTTCACATTTTCTGTACAAGTCACTGATTAAGATTCTAATAAAAGGAATAAACATGTCCTTACATCTCAGTAAACTAAGGTAGCGTAACATAATGTATTTAATACACATCTATAATCTAGCGGTACGCCTATGTAACTCAAAACCGCCAAGTTTAAAATTAGGTACTGGTTCCCAGGTAACATGATCGTACAAGAAGAATAAATGATTACGATCTGACACAATGATTGCCTTAACCACTTACTCACTGGGACACCCTGGCACACTCCCTCGATTTCTCATGGACTTCATCTGGAAAATGGCGATACTACCACCTGCCTTTCTTGCTTCTCGGAGTTCTTGCAAAGAGCAAACGGATTTTCCAATACGTGCCAATGCTACGAAACATAGAGCAAACTTTTTATGTGCACAAATGTCTTAACAATATAATACCTTCAGCCATAATACAAAGCTGGAGGGGAAAAGGCAATTTATATAAAATATAAAGAAAGTGGAATACTCGGGGCGGGGGGGGGCAAATGTCAAGCATTTCATCTACTATTACCATGTTTAGGGTTTATGGTTTTGCTCCAACTTCTCCAAGTATCTCATGAGACGAGTATTACGTGAAAAGGTCCAAGAGCAGAATGCTTCAAGAGCCACCTTTTATTTTTCAGAATAAGAAAAGATGGTTTATGTGATGTAGGCATGTTGATTGGCAGTGTAGGCTTGCAAATTCCTTCAGTATTAAGTCATGTCTTCAACACTGGGTGGGGCGCTGAGTTATTAAATTTTTTCTTTTCCTCTGGAGGCCAGGGCTTGGAAGTAGCTAAAGACTACATGTGAACTGAGCTGGGTGGTCTCGGGAAAATTCTGCGTAAACAGTGTTGCTCCTCTAAAAGGAGCACAATGCACAGTGCATCTGTCTGTCCATATTATACAAACAGAGTCTGGACTCCATTAATGTGCGTGAGGAATAAATTATTCCCTAATAAATGTTTTTATAATCACAGTGGAAAGGAAGGTCCAGGAGAGCAAAGGAAATGAGACTCTGCTGTACCAATTTGTTGGTGGAAGCTTGGAAGAGGAGTGGGAGAGGGAAGTGGTCCGCTGCTGAGTCTGACTTAGAGCAGGCATGCCACCTTCAATATGGGAGAGGTGGGGTTCAATACAGACTCAAGTACGGGGGAGCACCTTACTCTAGACTGCCAGTGAGGAAGGCCAAGTCACCCAGGAATGGTGGCTTTTGCTCTTAGTTTCTGCTGCACAATCTAAGAACACTCCTCAATGACACAGTCAACTGTAGACCCAACCACCTCTATGCGCTGAGAGTCAGAATGTCCACATGAGCTATGGGACAGGCCACTTGGGCTGTCTGATTGTGCATCCACGTGTTGCTAATGCATAAGTACCTACTCTTTCCTCTTTACCCCCGTCAAGTATCTGTGGTCACTGGCTGATGAGCACAGGGAGTCTGTGTTGTAAGGGCAGCAGAAGAAGTTGTTTGAGTCAGAGATGGCAGGGAAGAGAGAAGAGCAGGCTGGCACCTGAGATGACCATTGTTCTTTGTATGGTCCCCATCACAGCATTTGAGCCCTCATGTTAGAGAACTACTTTCATTAGTGACTGAGATTCTTCAGACAGGTCAAAGGTCCGAAGCAGGGCCATGTTCACAACTGTTTGGGGCCCCTGCCTCTGTGAGAAACCTGGCCCTGCCCTGGTGCCCACAGGACTGCCAGTTTTCGGAGCTCCCCTGGCATAGACACGGGCACTCTCACAACAGCATCAGCAATGGCCTCACTAATAATCCTAGAAGAGGTAGAAAAATGAAATGCAGGAATTGGAGCAGGAGCTAGTGGAGGAGGTGACAGACACTCTGTGGTAACCGCAGTGGACAGACTGACTTGTGGACACATGCGATGACCCACTGGGGGACTCTCAGAAATACCCGAAGGATGAATTCTTGATTGGACAGGTGGGAAAAGTGGAAGCCCAATTCAGCGTACGTCGGCAAACTCATACACGGATCTACTTCTGTAGTCACTGACGGGTAATGCCAAAGGTGAGGGCTGCATAGCCAATGAATTTCGAATTCATCAAATGGGTTTCAGAATTTCGAATACATCAAATACTCTGATGACATCAAATTCACTTGCTGTAAAATTCATGATGTCCTTAACATAATAGAGTTCAAATAGGAAACTATTTCCTCTAATGGCACTTCATTTTTTTTAGGTTTATTTATTTATTTTGAGAGACAGAGCATGCAAGGAGGGGACGAGCAGAGAGAGGGGGAGAGAGAGAAAATCCCCAGCAGACTCTGCACAGAGCCCGATGTGAGGGCTCAAACCCATGAACTGTGAAATTATGACCAAAGCCAAAACCAAGAGTCAGACGCTCAACTAATTGAGCCACCCAGGCGCCCTGGCCATTTTGGTTTTTAATTTTAAAATATTGTTAAGGGAATGATTTTTATTGTGGCTGTAGTTTTAAAGTTTCATTATATTTTGACTCATCCCTGTGACTTCTGCTTCTTGCCAAGGTGGAATAACGAAGAACAGATTTATCCCCTTTCTTTAAAAAAAAAAAAAGCAAAATATAGGCAGCAACATTTTCAAGACACTAGGTGTCAAGCCAACAAGGAAGAGCAATCCACAATCCCTGAGAGATAGGAACAAACGAAGGGGACCTTATGACTGCCCAGCTGACATCTTGGTTGAGTTTTCAGACCACAGTGTAGAGAAGGAGAGGCCAGGTGGAGCCTGGGAGACTGAGTGCAGGGGACGGAGCTGAGCGTCCAAGGAGAACTCAACAGCTGATTCTCAGAACAGGATACTGGAGAAAGCTCTGCACAGAAGGAGAAGCAGCAGAACATGAAACAGATCTGCAGATGCAGATGAAGAAACTACGTGACACTATCTTTCCCCAAGGAAAGAACCATCTGAAAGGATTAGAGGGAACAGTACCCAACATAAGCAGAGCCAAGAATAGTGCCTGTTCCCACCTGAATGGAAAATCCCATGATGCACGGGGAGTTGTGTCCAGTACTCTGGAAGGTTTGGCCTCAGTGGTGAAGAGTCTTAGCCCTAGTGTGAATTTTGCTCTGGACCTACCTGACAGATCAGAAAAGCGAGATCTGAAATGGTCAAAGTGCTTCCAAGTAACAAATGCATTTCAGAATGAGGCTTAAGAATATATGTGGGAATGGGGTGTCTGGGTGGCTCAGCCGGTTAAGCGTCCGACTTCGGCTCAGGTCATGATCTCACGGTTCATGGGTTTGAGCCCCGCATCGGGCTCTGTGCTGGCGGCTAGCTCAGAGCCTGGAGCCTGCTTTGGATTCTGTGTCTCCCTCTCTCTCTGACCCCCCTTGCTGCCTCTCTCTCTCTCTCTCAGAAATAAATAAAACATTTTTAAAATGTTAAAAAAAGAATACATGTGGCAATTAAAAAAATACCCATCCACAGGCAAATGAAAAGATGCTCACCATCACTAATCCTAAGAGAAATGCAAATCAAAACTACAATGAGATATCACCCCACACCCATTAGAATGGCTACTATCAAAAAAACAGACAATAACAAGTGTTGATGAGGATAGAGAGAAACTAGAACCCCTTGTGTACTGTTAGTGCAATGTAAAATGGTGCACCCTCCATAGAAAACAGCGTGGTGGTTCCTCAAAAATTAAAAATAGAGTTACCATGTGATCCAGCAATTCCATTCTGGGTATATATCCAAAAGGTCTGAAAACACGATGTTGAAGAGGTATTTGCATACCCAGGTTCACTGAATTATTCACAACAGCCAAGAGGCAGAAATAACCCAAATGCTCAACAGATGGGCAGATAAACACAATGTGGGATGGGCATAGAATGGAGTATTAATCAGCCTTAAAAAGAAGAAAATTTTGGAGCTCCTAGGTGGCTCAGCCGGTTAAGCGTCTGACTTCGGCTCAGGTCATGATCTCGCGGTTTGTGGGTTCGAGCCCCGCGTCGGGCTCTGTGCTGACTGCCAGCTCAGAGCCTGGAGCCTGTTTCGGATTCTGTGTGTGTGTGTCTCTCTCTGACTCTCCTCTGCTCACGCTGTCTCTCTCTCTCTCAGAAATAAAAAATAAATAAATAAAATTGTGAATAAAAAAAGGAAGGAAATTTTGTCACAGGCTACAACATGGATGAAACTTGAGGACATTACGCTAAGTGAAATGAGGCATTTACAAAAAGACAGATACTGGGATGATTCTATTTATTCGAAGTGTCTAAAGTAGTTACACTCATAGAAACAGAAAGTAGACTGCTGGCTGCCAGGGGCTGGGGAGAGGGGGAAATGGGGAGTTGTCCAGTCTCATAGATTTTTGGTTCCGCAAGATAAAAAGGTCTAAAGATCCCTTTCACAATCCCACTGAACTGTGTGCTTAAAAATGATTAAGATGGCAAGTTTCATGTGTTTTTAATTTACTTAAATAATTTAATTTATTAAATTCATCACAGAGTAAGGCATAATCACAGTGCTTGACATCTAATTAAAGATTACCAAGCACAGAAAGAGGCAGAAAAATGAAGAAAATAAAAATCAGTCAACACTGGTCAAGAAAGAACACCAGTGTTCAAAAACAAGGACATTAAAACAGTTCTTAGACTTGTATTCAACATTCTCAATAGTTAAATAGAGACATGGAAGATATACAATTTTAAAAAGACACAGAGCTTCTAAAGATGAAAAGTAAAATATCTGAGATGAGAAATAAATGGGTGTGGTGGGAAGAGTTCTAAGATGGTCCCAGGACTCCGCATCCTCTGTGGCATAACCATCCTTGAGTACGAAAGGGACCATGAATATGATGGACTATGACTCCCACAATTATGTTACCGTACATAGCAGATGGAATTTTCCAAATGCAATTAAAGTCCCAAATCAGTTCATTTTAGCTAATCAAAACAGAGAAGACCCAGGTAGGCCTGACAACTCAGGAGAGTCCTTATAAAGAAAGAACCAAGAAGCGGCAGCAGACACCGGCCTGCTGGCCTTAGGGCAGTGGACGCACATGTTGTGAACTGCTATGCTGTGCAGAGAGCAGAGTGGCAGGGAATGGTGCGCAGCCTCCAGGAGCTGAGAACTTCCCACAGCTCACAGCCAGAAAGAAAGTGGGGACCTCGACTCACAACCTGGAGGAAATGAAGTCTCCCTTGCAAGCATATATTTCCTGAGCTGGCTTTATAAGGATGTATCCAGCTGACGATCTAGTGAGCGCCTGAGCAGAGGATCCAGCATTCTGGCACCAGACTTTCTGATCCATGGAAATGTGAGATAATGAATGTATGCTGTTTTCCTCTGTTAAGTTTGTGGTGATTTGTCAGACGCCAATAGAGAAGTCGTGCAGGCAAACATGATAAATGGCGGATAAGCCATTGCAGCAGCAATGATTAATGAGCTTGATGACAGCAAATGAAATGCACAGACAAAAAATAATTTTTGAAAAGTAAAAGGATCGTCAGTCAGCTGTGAAGCAACTTGAAGATATGGCCTCATCAACATGTAAGTAGAGTTCCTGATGAGGGGAGGGGAGGAAACATTATTTGAAGAAATATGTCTGAAAATGTCCAAGTCTGATGAAATGTATACATCCACAGATCTAAGAAGCTTAAGGAAACCCAAGTACAGGTAATGTGAAGAAACTGATGCCAAAGCATAAAAATAATCACATCAATGTATTTCTGGTTAGAAACAATTCAAGTGAGCAGATAATGGAACAACACATTTAAAGTACTGAAAAGAAACTGCCAACCTAGACTTCTGTACCCAGTGAAATTATCATTCAGAAACAGGGGGTGAGGGATGCTTGGGTGGCTCAGTCAGTTAAGCGTCCAACTTCAGCCCAGGTCATGATCCCACAGTTTGTGAGTTTGAGCCCTGCGTCAGGCTCTGGGGTGACAGCTCAGAACCTGGAGACTGCTTTGGATTCTGTGTCTCCCTCTCTCCCTGCCTCTCCCCTACTTGCACTCTACTCTCTCTCAAAAATAAATAAAATTAAGAAAACATTTCAAGAAAGGAGGTGAAATAAAGATGGTTACAGACATACAAAAGCTGAAATAATTCATCATCAACAGAACTACACTACAAAAACAGTTAATGGAAAAACTTCAGGCAAGAGAAAGATGATCTGGAAGGAAATATGGATTTGCACAAAGGAATGAACATGACCAGAAATGATCACTACGTAAATAAATAGAAAAGATATTTTTATAATTGTTACTAAAATCTGGGTATTGAGATCTTTCTAAAAAATAAACTGTCAATTTTGGAATAATGGTAGATTTACAGCAAAGTTGCAAAGTTAGTAGCAAGATTTCCAGTACCAAATTTCTTCTATTGTTAACATCTAGATGGCTGTGGTCCATCTGCCTCAATGAAGGAACCAGTATTATAATACATTACATTGACTAAACTCTGAAGTTATTTTAGATATCTGTAATGTTCTACTTCTGTCCCAGGATCCCATCCAGAATACCACATTACATTTGGTCATATCATGTCTCTAGGTTACTCTGGTCTGGGAACTATTTCTCACACTTTCCTTTTTTGATGACCTTGACAGTCTTGAAGAGTGCAAGTTAGGTATTTTGTAGAATGTTCCTCGGTTTAGGTTTGTGTGATATTTTCTCATAGTTAGACTGGTTTATGGGTTCTTGACAAGATGATCACAGAGGTGAAGTGCCATGTTCATTACCTCCTACCAAGGGTACATGCTATAAACATGACGTGTCACTCATGATATTAACCTTGATCATCTGGTCAGGGTAACTAACGTTTACCAGTTTTCTCCACTGTGCAGTGACTCTTTTCCCCCTGATTTCTATACTCTACTAAGTCACTAAGCACAGCCTACACTCCAGGGATGGGGATTTACTCTCCTTCTCCTCGGGAAAGAAGCATCTACATAAGTTACTTAGAGTTCTTGGAATCCATCTTTTTGTGCAAATATGGAAGTGCATAAGAGGGAACTGCATCAGAAATAGTAACTATAGCTACATGAGGACACTTAAAGTCTTAGTATCTTATGATTTACATCCTTTTAGAAGATAATTCTCTTCAGACAAAAAATAACAAAAAAGAGTAATAATGTATTGTGACATTTATGGCATATATGTTAGTAAAATGCATGACAATAGTATATAAAGTCCTGAAGGGTAAAAATGGAAATGTACTATTATACGGTTCTTTTTTTTTTTTTAATGTTTTATCTATTTCTGAGAGAGAGGCAGCATGAGTAAGGGAGGGTCAGAGAGAGAAGGAGACAAAGAATCAGAAGCAGGCTCCAAGCTAGCTGTCAGCACAGAGCCTGACGCGGGGCTCGAACCCATGAACCGTGAGGTCATGACCTGAGCCGAAGTCGGACGCCCAACCGACTGAGCCACCCAGGCGCCACCTACGGTTCTTATACTATAGGTGAAATGGCATATTACAACTTCAAGGCAGACTGTGGTAAGTTAAGGATGTTTTCATAAATGCCAGAAAAACCATTAATTTTAAAAAAACCCAGAGCTATAGCTAGTAAGCAAACAAAAAAGATACAACGGAGTCACAAAAAATCATTAATTGAAAAGAAGGCAGAAAATAAGAAACAGTGGGGGAGAATATATGGACAAACAGAAAACAAATAACAAGAAAACAAATAACAGAATTGAACCATATCGATAATCACATTGAATATACATGGGGAGGGCGCCTGGGTAGCTCAGTCACTTAAGTGTTTGACTTGGGCTCAGATCATGATCTTGCAGTTCATGGGTTTGAGCCATGCATGGGGCTCTGTGCTGACAGCTCGGAGCCTAGAGCCTCCTACAGATTCTGTGTCTCCCTCTCTCTCTGCCTCTCCCCTGCTCACTCTCTGTCTCTCTCTCAAAAAAAAAATAAAAAACATTAAAAAATTATATATATATATATATAGTCTCCATATCCCTGGTAAAAGCAAACTGTATCAGATTGGCTATATGCTGCCTTCAAGACACCAGCTCTATCTATTAAGAAACAAATAGGTTAAAGGTAAAAAAAAAAAAGAAGATGAAAAACATAACATCAGTATTCATTAAGAAAATACAAATTAAAACACAATGAGATACTTCTATTCCTTTGAATGGCTAAAATTAAAAACCGTACTCACTGTTGGTGAGGATGTAGGGGAACTGGAACCCTCTCACTTTCCTGGAGGGCATGTAAAATGGTACGGCCACTTTGGAAAACAGTTGAGTAGCCTTTTAGAAAATTAAACACGTGTCTACTCTAAAGTCCAGCCATTCACCCCTAGGTGCTTATTTACCCAAGAGAAAAGAAAGTGTACGTCCGTAGAGACACCTGTTACAGATATCCATAGCAGCTGTATCTGTAATAGCCCCAAACCGGAAACTACCCACATGTTCAGCAACAGGTGCCATGTAGGCAGGCTGGGCAGGTGGGGGGGAGGGGCTGCTGCGCACAGCAAATGGATATGACTCACACTGATAACTGGATGAATGAATGCTCAGGAAAGAAGTCGATGCTAAGTGTGCTATGCCCATATGTACCTGTACCAATGCTTATTGGCTGGCCATTTTCAAGGAGGATTTCACATCAGGTTTAAGTACTTGAAAATGTTAAAAAAAAAAAAAAAAGCTCAGTTAAAAAATTAATGCATGTATTTGATAAATGTTAAGTAACTTATACTCTACTGTGGCCATAAGTTCTAGGAATTTGCTCCAAGCCCTCTCCACTCCATTCCTACCAGAGAGAGAGAGAGAGCACATGCACATGGGAGTGGGAGTGCGGGGGAGGGGCAGAGAGAGAGAGAGAGAGAGAGAGAGAGAGAGAGAGAGAGAAAGACAGAGAATCCCAAGCAGGCTCTGCACTGTCAGCGCAGAGTCTGACACAGGCCTTGATCTCAACTGTAAGATCCAGACCTGAGCCTAACCTGAGTGTGACCTAAGCTGAAACCAAGAGTCAGATGCTTAACCAGCTGAACCACCCAGGTGTCCCATTAAATGTGCCTTTTAAACCCAATTCGAGTCACTGGTGTTCTGATTAAGTCACTTTTTCTAGCCTCCTTCTCTTTACTCACCACCATCTGTCTCTTCTGCACGTTTACCCCTTACTCTCATCTGCTCGGATCGGCTGTACTATTATTTGTACCTCTATAGTCAAAATAAATCCTCTCCTTTTCTCATTTATCTGTTGCTAGGGCCTATTCATGATGCAGCCATGGTTCTGTGCTCGGATGACCTTCAAGCATGCCTTCTTCAATATCTGAAACGTAATGACAAATTGTGGGTCCTGTAAGTACCCACTTGGCTGAGAGGGATGAGAAAAGGAGTTCCCAAATTCTCTTAAAACCCTGGAATTTAGGGGCACCTATGTGGCTCAGTTGGTTAAGCATCTGACTTTGGCTCGGGTCATGATCTCACGGTTCTTGGGTTTGAACCTAGTGTCGGGCTCTGTGCTGACAGCTAGCTCAGAGCCTGGAGCCTGCTTCACATGCTGTGTCTCCCTCTCTCTCTGACCCTCCCCTTCTCACACTGTCTCTCTCTCTCTCAGAAATAAATTTAAAAAAGAATTTTTAAAAAACCCTGGGATTTAGCAATCATGAGATAATAAATTCCACCTAAACTCTGATCACTATAGCATCTCTCTTTCTAATGGCACATCTACCTGCCAGGAACTTGGAAGTAACACATCCTATATTACATGATGTTACATATTTGAGAAAGAAACCTCACTTAAAATCCAAATGAAGGGCACTTGGGTGGCTCAGTCGGTCGAGCTCTGTCTTCCGCTCAGGTCATGATCTCACGGTTTGTGAGTTTGGGACCCACTTCGGGCTCTCTGCTGTAAGCTCGGAGCCTGCTTGGGATCCTTTGTGTCCCTCTCTCTCTGTCCCTCCCCTGATCATGCATGTATGCTCTCTCCCTCAAAAATAAATAAACATTAAAAAAATAAAATAATAGGGTACCTGGGTGGCTCAGTCAGTTAAGCGTCAGACTTCCACTCAGGGTCATGATCTCATTGTTCATGGGTTCGAGCCCTGCGATGAGTTTTATAAATGCTGACAGTTCAGAGCCTGGAGCCTGCTTCAGATTCTGTGTCTCCTTCTTTCTCTGCCCCTTCCCCACTCTCACTCTGTTTCTGTCTCTCAAAAATAAATAAATGTTAAAAAAAATTGAAAACAAAATCCAAATGCAACTTCCAAATATACAATATAGTATCATTATTAACTATAGTTACCATGCTGTACATTGTATCATGCTAAGAAATGAACTTTTAAAAGTTCCCATCATATGATAAAAAAATGTATAACTATGTGCTGCTGATGTTAATTATTGTGGCAATTATTATTAATTATTGTGCAACCATAAAAACAAAAAAATTCATACAATTCAGGAGAGTATCCAAACTAAAAAACAAAAAGTTTTTCAAGAGAGGATTCCATTTTTAATAACTAGATTACCATATATGTTAGTAAAGTTTTTGGAAATACTGATTCTTCTCATTTTCTTATAACTGGAAGAAAATGTTTCATTAACTTACAATATTAATATTAATAGCTAATCTTCATTGTGATAGATACAGTGCTGGGTTTTACTTACTTGATCTCATTTTCTAGATGAGAAAATGGAATCCTAATTAAACAGCTGGTCCAAGACCACTCAGTAGTTGTCAGGGCCAGAATGGGAACCCAGGCCTGCCCACGGCAAAGTCCTCACACTTGATCATTATATTGAACTTCAGAAAAATAATACACATTGATACTAATCAAGTTGGCAATGCTAGTGGCAGCAGTACTCAAAACTGAGGGCCTGAAGGTCCCTACTTATAATGTCTATTAAAAATATGATGGGCGGGGGTGCCTGGGTGGCTCTGTTGGTTAAGCGTCTGACTTTAGCTGACATCATGATCTTGCGGTCCGTGAGTTCAAGCCCCACATCAGGCTCTGTACTGACAGCTCAGAGCTTGGCATCTGCTTCAGATTCTGTATCTCCCTCTCTCTCCCCCCACCCTTTCTCTCTCTCTCAAAAATAAATAAGCATTAAAAAAAACTTTTTAAAAAGTGATAGGGTCAGGGTGCCTGGGTGGCTCAGCAGGTTATGCGTTTGACTCTTGGCTCAGGTCATGATCTGTTTGTGAGTTCAAGCCCCATGTCGGGCTGTGTCGGTGCGGAGCCTGCTTGGAATTCTCTCTCTCTCTGTTTCTACACCACTTGTGCTTGCTCTCTCTCTTCCTCAAAATAAATAAATAAATAACTTTAAAAAATGTGATGGGGTCAAGACAGAGGAAGTGCAGAAATGGCTGGTCCCCTGATAGATAATGTTATTGTGGCCTCCAAAGGAAGTATTAAAATAAGCAGGTCTGCTGGCCCTTTGGCTGTTGGACATGCTGCTTAAGCTGTGAGTCATGCTCTTGGGCCTCTGCCTCGATCTTCACCCAGAGACTGTGGAGAGGAGGCAAGGTGGGTTCCACCCTATCACAGTCTCGTGTAGTCATGGGAGTGTAGTGGTTTCTTTTTCCACTTCATGTAGTTCAGGGTTCTGGGGAAGCAGAGTGGGGCCAGCCTAGGCTTGCAGATGGGGCACCGGGGCCGACAGCCAGGTTCCCACTCTGCTTATCCAGGGCATCTCGGCTTTCATGGTCCTGTAGAAGATATCACTTAAAATGTTTCAGTGCTGAGAACACACTTGAAAGCCACCAGCCCACTGGGAAATGGCACAGCAGAGTGGTAAAGATTCTGGCTCTGGAGCTTGACAATCCAGGTTCAAGTCCAGGTCTATCATTTCTGAACTATGTGCCTCATGGTGCAAATGAATTCACCTTGCGGAAACTCAAATACATCCCAGCCCTGAATAAGCATCAGGAAATGGTAGGTTTTTTTTTTTTTTAATTTTTAATTTGTTTTGAGAGAGAGAAAGAGCATGAGCAGAAGAGGGGCATAGAGAGATGTGGAGACAGAGAATACCAAGCAGGCTCCATGCTGTCAGCACAGAGCCTGATGCGGAGCTCGAACCCATGAACCATGAGATTATGACCTGAACCAAAACCATAAGTTCATGCTTAATGGACTGAGCCACCCAGGAACCCCAGGAAATGGTAGTTTTTAACACTACAGCCTGGTCCCATTAGAAGGTGATGAGCTAGAGGGTAACCAGATTAAAATCCAGAAAGAGAAGGGAAAATATTTAGTGCTTTATGAAAGAAAAGCTTGGGGCCTGGCTCCCGAGAGAGGTCTGATATAAGGAAAGGGATGAGATTGTGTTATATTTTCTAATTGTAAAACTGAATACCACTGTAGAGAATACTCAATCCCTTTCTTGTTATAAATGTGAAAACTGAGACCCAGGGAAGTTGTGACTTGTACCAAGATTAAATTAAAAACCTATAGCCTATAAACTATTCTGTTTCTATCTCCATGTAGGTTTTTTCTTTCTTTTGAAAAATCTCTAAATTTTCTTATTCAAATAAATAATTTTCTTTTTTTAAAAAGCTTTATTTATTTTTGAGAGAGAGAGCACAAGTGGGGGAGGGGCAGAGAGAGGGAGACAGAGGACCTGAAGCAGGCTCTGAGATGATAGCAGCGAGCTGATGTGGGGTTCGAACTCACGAACTGTGAGATCAGGACCTGAACTGAAGTAGGATGCTCAACCTACCGAGCCACCCCAATAAAGTAGTTTTCAATATCTGGAGTGGGGTGGTGCTGATATGAGCTTAGGGCAAATGTATAGCACTGGAATACAAGTAAAAGAAAACCTTCTAACTAAGGAGTTGAGTTGGGGCTGCCCTCTCACTATATATATACCATTATATGTATATACCATATATATATATATATATATATACCATTATTATTGGTGAATTAAGGCTTACAGATTTTCACTTTTAAATCAGTCTGTGCTTTTCAAAGATATGTATAAATACATACATATATGCATATAGTTTTTCATATATATATAAATAAAAGTGATTAAAAATGAAAATCAATATGCCTTAGTGAAATCTTTTGATATATTAGGACAGATCCAAACTATATTAAACATTTTTTTCATATAATAATTTTCAGACCACTGGAAGCTAGGTCAACACATACATAAAAAGATAAAATGAAAATAGTTCCCTCTTTCCTTTCTTTTTTTTAAAAATATTTATTTTTGAAACAGAGAGAGAGAGTGCCAGAGGCAGAAAGAGAAGGAAACAGAGGATCTGAAGCAGGCTCTGCACGGACTCCAGAGAGCCCAACGCAGGGCTTGAACTTATGAACTGTGAGTTCATGACCTGAGCCGAAGTTGGACGCTGAACCAACTGAACCACCAAGGCTTCCCGTTCTTTCTTTCCTGTCCTGCACTGACACTGAAAATCTCAAGCATCATCTAACTTCTGGCCATATCATACTCTTGCCCTGTATGCACATAAGGGCTTTTGGTCCCAGACAACAGCTGCACAGGAGTCAATGGCGTGAGCTCTAAATGATGCTTCCCCACATTTTAAATTGTGAAACATGACCTGTCTTCACTTGAAGCCTCTTCTTGAGAAACCCAGAGTTCACGAAGTTCAATTTCTGACAATGTAATGCTAGTTTTAGTCTGCTGCTAATGGAAGGGAGGGCGAATGCACCCTATTTGGAATCACTGCAAAGGAAAGAGAAAGTGTGTCATTCAGTCCATTGTGAGGAGCACTGGGCGGTTAAACATTGCAAATGCTTTGGAAAAGGATGACGTGGAAGAGCCCTGAAAAGTGCCTCTGTGAAATCCAAGGTCATTCCAGCTTCAGAGCAAAAGAACAAACTATTGTGAGTGCATTAAAAAAAAAATTGAGAGCAGTATGAGTCAAAAGAAAGTCTCCTCCTTAGGGTCAGTTTCTCTGCCAGTTCTCTGCTTCCCCATCCCTCTTAATCGTTACGTCTAAACGTAACAAAACTCAACAAAATAAGGCAAAAGTACTCCTGCTACCTGTTTTCATCTTTAAGGGTGTTTACTTGATGATTTTGCTTCTCCTTCTCTCAGAGTGAAGAAGGTTGTTGGTATTTTGGATCAAAATTAGGCAATGTGATGTTTTGACAAAACTCTCTGATGGCAGGAAACTGTTAGAGTTTTGATAGCGTGAGTCAGGCAACAACCAAGGCTCAATGCATTGATAAAAGTGCCATCAGAATCATGCTCTAAAATGTGACGGAGGGGCGCCTGGGTGGCTCAGTCAGTTAAGTGCTGGACTTTGGCTCAGGTCTTAATCTCACGGTTTGTGAGTTCGAGCCCCACGTCGGGCTCTACAGCTCAGAGCCTGGAGCCTGCTTTCGATTCTGTGTTTCCCTCTCTCTCTGCCCTTCCCCTGCTTGTGTTCTGTCTCTGTCTCATTCTCAAAAAAAAAAAAATTACAAACATAAAAAAATTTTTTTTTTGTAGTGTGATGGAGGGGCATCTAGGTGGCTCAGTCGGTAAAGCGTCCAACTTTGGGACTTCGGCTCAGGTCATGATATCACTGATTGAGAGTTCAAGCCCCTCGTTGGGCTCTGTGCTGACAGCTTGGATCCTGGAGCCTACTTCAGATTCTGTCTCTGTTTCTCTGCTCCTCCCCTGCTCATGTTCTCTCTCTCTCTCTCTCTCTCTCTCTCTTTCTCTCTCTCTCTCAAATATAAAATAAGAACAACAACAACAAAAATAAAATGTGATGGAAATCCAGGGCTTCTTTATAAGAATGACCTGTTTTTCCCAAGGAGCGCAAACTGAAAAAACAATGAGTTAGCACTTTTTGCTTGTAAAATTGAGAAACATATTAAAGAAATACAATAATCATACCCCAAGGTGGTGACAACATGAAAAAAAACAGACACTTGCATAGACTGCTGTTGGAAATTCACATTAAATATAACTGTCAGTTGGGGAAATCTGGTGCTAATAATATCAAAAGCTTTCAGGGAAATCTATAGAGAACAAACTGGTGGTTGTCAAGGGGAGACAGGTAGATGGATGGGTGAAACAGACTAAGGGGATTAACGGTACATTCATTGTGATGAGCACTGAGTAAGGCATAGAATTGCTGAGTTGCTATATTGTGCACCTGAAACTAATATGACACTGTATGCTAACTATACGTGAATTAAAAAAAAAAAAAACTTTGAGGAAGGAAGATCTGGTGACAACGCATCAAAAGCTTTCAAAGTACACACAGTTTTAGGAGGAAGCCTAACGAAACAATTAGAGATGCGTACAACATTTTATGAATAAGGAGGTTTATCACAGCATTATTTATGGTGCAGAAAGATTTTAAGTATTTAAGTGTCCAAGAATGGAGGATTATTTGAAAAATCTGTAAATATAGGTGGGTGGTGGAGTTTTCCTCGCCATTAAAAGCGATACTGTAGAGTACTCTTTTTGATATGTGTTCCACTCCAGATTTTCTCAAGTGCAAGGGACCGGTACCTCACTGGAACTAATTTAAACAGAAAGGTGATTAATTCAAAGGAAGAGCTGAACAGCCAAGTTTAAGAAGGCAGGATACAGGGCAGTTTGAGGAATGGTGAGGATCTAGAACCAGGAGCTCAGGTGACCTCCAAGACTCTCTCTTTCTCTTGTCTCTGCTTCCACTTCATTTCTTTTTTTTTTTTATTTTTTTAAATGTTTTTTATTTATTTCTAGGAGAGAGAGAGAGAGAGAGACAGCGTGAGCAGGGGAGGCTCAGAAAGAGAGGGAGTCACAGACTCCGAAACAGGCTCCAGGCTCTGAGCTGTCAGTCAGCACAGAGCCCGACGCGGGGCTCGAACCCACGAACCGCGAGATCATGACCTAAGTGAAAGTCGGACGCTCAACCGACTAAGCCACCCAGGGGCCCCCCACTTCATTTCTAGCCTCCCATCGTAACAACCTCATTGCCCAAGAGAAAAAGATTTTTCCTTCTAAACTTGAGTGTGGACAATTCCACAGAAGATTTAACTGGTCCAGCTTGGATCACATGACTGCCTCTTGGACCAATAATTATGGTCAAGTATACCCGAGCGGCAGCGATTGGCCTGCCTTGTGTCAGATATCTACCCTTAGGTCAACAGCTGTGATCAAGGAGGCAATTTGGACACGCCATGAGAGTAGTGGAGTGGACAGAATAGCACCGTCAGGGCCACTGGGGCAATTGCAGGGATCCGGGGAGCCACTCTAAATGGTCTCCCACAACTGTAGTTGAGAATATTATTTGTCAGTGCTTTCCACAGTTGTTGGTCCTTGGCTTTTTGTGAGGTTAATGAGTACCTTTGTCTTTATTTCAAGGAAAGGGATTCCTTTTGACTGTGTGGTTGGGAAGTGCCCTGGAATAAAAGGCATTGGGTAGGGGGTGCACTTGGGTAGGGGTTGCACTGTTGGAACTGTGTGTATCTATCCCCAGCCACATTGTTTGAGTGGGATCGGAGAGATGAGCTACCACCACTGACAAAATATGTCACATTCTCCACAAAACTTAGTGGGTAAGAGCTGGTCATGGGAAACAGCCATTTATCTATTACACAGAAATCCACTACAGTATTTCTAAAACACACTGATAACTAACCAACCAGAAATGAACTCTATCAGGCTGGAGATCTAGAGATGGTGCATTTGAATCATATACTTGAGGGAGAAAGAGAAAGAGAAATACACATGAGCCTTTAAAAATCCAGTATCTCTGGGCACCTGGGGGGCTCAGTTGGTTAAGCCTCCGACTTTGGCTCAGGTCATGATCACACAGTTCATGAGTTCGAGCCCCGCATCAGGCTCTGTGCTGACAGCTCAGAGCCTGGAGCCTGCTTCGGACTCTATGTCTCCCTCTCTCTCTGCTCCTCCCCTGCATGTCTGTCTGTCCATCTCTCTCTCTCGCAAAAATAAGTAAAACATTAAAAAGTAATAAATATCTGACATCTCAAGATAATAGAGACAAATGACTATGACAAATGATGGTTATTTTAAACATATTGCCATAGCAGTGAAATTCTCTAATTCTGTTTGAGAATAGCCAACAATTTTGCAAGAGGGATTCTGAATGAAACAGTAATGCTATTTTTCCAGATTTTCTTTATTATATAGAGATAGATATCTGTGGACTCTCATCTACTAGAATTGGGGGATTTAGCAAGCAAGTAAAAGATGGGTTGCAAATGAACTCACAGATTTCTTGAAGTGGAGGAAGTAATAAATATGTGAAGGTTTGAAAATCAGTTGAAAGAAACTGTGGTTGCTTTTTGTCCATCAGTAGGCAGAACTCCACAGCTCACCTAACTGACTGATGTAACCTAGCTCTCCTTTTTGAAAACCACACCATTTATATCATTTCTCATATTGTTAAATTGAGAGAACTGAGATATTTGCCTCTTTACAATTTCTTTCCAAATATACATTCTTGTGAACACCTAAACGAGTATTGTGGAGATGTGGAAAACAGCACGGCAGGGGTAAGGTCCAGAGACCCTTCAAAGGCTGGGAGTTCACACACCACTTCACGTCAAGGCTCAAAAAGGAGCAGAAACCAAAAAGTCAGAAACTCTGAGGTCTTGGTTCTGTAGCTGACTTTTTATATAACCTTATGTAACCTGTTATTTTTGTAGCTGAGTTTTTCCCATCAACTTCTGCAGCTCTAGAGAAGTTGCCCTCTGATTTTGGCCAATTAACAGAAAGGTGATACCTCAGACCCTTCCAGAATCTGGAGCGGAGAGAGAGAAGAATGTGCTCATCAATTTGTGAAAGGGAAATTGGGTGAAAAAAATATGCTCTTTGGGATACATAGTTCTTTAGTCTTTTAAATATTCTCATCAAATACAGTCATTGGATTGAAAACAAAATCAATTGTTTCTCCCACAAACCAAATCAACATATCTGTGTAACATTCCGTGCAAACATTCCCAGGGAGTTTGGGTTCTAGCTGCTAACTTCTGTGCATGTTTATTTCCAGAATTAAAAGCCAAATATCGAGGGTAAATGTTTTTCAAGAGCTCCAGATAAGCATTTTATATAAATAAAATCTATGTATAAAGACTGCATTTAAACAAGAAAAGCTGCTTCCTGTACATGTCTTAAAGAAAGGAGATTACTTCATGGCCACCTGTCACTCCTTGGTGTTTGAAATTAGAATCTGAAATCTTTGGTCTGAAAGTCGAACCTCAAACTATCAAATTACCACGTGATTATAACCTGGAAATCACACGTTAGCATCAGCAACGTATCCAGGCTTCTAATGTGCTTTAGAGTCATTTGCCTCAGACCCCATAATGTTATTTAATAGACAATCGTATCTCAGTTCCTTTATTTATGTGTAGTTGATCACCAGGCTGCAGTTAAAACCCCTCAGTTTGTCAGGCTCTTGTTTCGTGAATGGCCGGGCAGGGTAACATCAGTCAGTGAGAAAAAGGGAACTTGCGACCTTGGGAGAAAGCAACTAACTGGGAAGGGGAACCGGCAGGGGTGAGCTGCGCCTGCCCAGGCTGTAATCGTGAGCTAAAAACAGAAGTTAACATGGAAATTTGCTTTTAAAGAGAAAGGACTACCATGGCCTAACCTCTCTCATACGTGCTAAAATGTGTTTTTCAAAAGGCTAAAAGAGAACACTTCTAATTTCCCCATGATGTTCTAGTCACACCCAGAAGGTCTTACTGATGTACTGAATCACTGCACTTGCAGTGAATTTCTCTCCCTGGGCATCTATGAATGCCCAGCTCCCGCAGCATAGATGGTCTAAAGGTGTGGTGACTGGTCACGGGTACCTGTCTACAAGAGCCAAAGCCCCACTGTCTTCTCCATGACGACCACTACAATCATTGCTCTCCCTCTCCCCACAGTGAGTGTTAGGTAGGCGAATCTGCACAGCTGGGGTTGCTTTGGCAACGAAAACTCTGCTGCAGCAAAGTGGGCGAAAGAAGAAAGCTGATGGCTTACAGCAAGGGACGGATTACTCATCAAAGCTCCCTGTTTAGCTGGAAGGTAGAGGAATGTGACTGCCCAGGATTTATTTTTTCCCCTTAATCTTTAAATTGCTCTTTGCAAGGCAACAAGTCACATTCTAGTTAGGCATTCATCTCTGCCTGGTTAGTCTGATCAGCAAACTCCTAGAGCCGCTGACCTATGCCAATGGCTCGCTATTGCGGCGCCCCAGTTCATTTTTATCTGCTCTGTGGGTAGAGATGACATTCTTAGCTACCAGGGACTGTAAAGTCTCCATCACTGGAATCTTAGAGCAGGGATGAATTCAATTGTCCAGGTGTGTCTTTTCGCAGATGAGAGATCCGGTCCACTTCCTTCCAAGACCTTGTATTTAATAGGTCACATCAAAACCGGGACTGGAACCTCATCTTCTTAAATTCTGGTCTAGTGAAAACTGCCTCTCTTAAGAAAAGAGGCTCTTCCTAGAAGCCCCAGGGAAAGCTGACCTTTACATTTTCGTTCACAGTTTGAGCCAAAGAGAGTGACGGTGGAGCTCAAAGGGCTTTCTTCTGTCACCACACAGTGACATGTTGATGAGACAGAAAAGCAAGCAAGATACAGTCTAACAAGATTACAGTTCTAGTTCTCTCGTCTTCCATGTCTATCTAGGTGCTTCATCGGAATTGTTTGCTTCCATAATCACTCATTTATTCTTTCAACAAATATCTGCAATTCTCCTAGACCAGGAAAGCCTGAGTAGACTATTCAGCACAAATTCCCCCCTATGAATGGAATAACATGGTATAGAGACTGTTGAGAGAAAAGATCATTGGGTCCTCTTCATAAACTCACTTGTTTGCTGAACATTCCCTGTTAAGTAGAAAACTAATAAAGCAAACAGTTGGAAACGTTCTATTTGTCGTTAGCCGGTAATGATTACACGAGTATATTCATATTCTTTTGGTGAAAAATTCATTAAGCCAAACACTTACAATTTGAACACTTTTCTGTATGTAGTTACACTTCAATAAAACATGCTTAAAAGATGCAAATAGGAAACAATTAATAGACACAATCCCAGTTCTCAAGGAGCTCATATTTTCAAAACTTTTTTAATGTTTATTTATTTTTGAGAAAGACTAAAAGAGAGAGAGAGAAGGAGAAAACAAGCAGGAGAGGGGCAGAGAGAGAGGGAGACACAGAATCTACAGCAGGCTCCACACTGTCAGCGCATTGCTCAATGTGGGGCTTGAACCCACAAACTGAGATAATGGCCTGAGCTGAAGTCAGATGCTCAACTGACTGCACCACTCAGGCGCCCCGAGGTCATATTTTAAGAGTCATCCTATGATACAGTAGTCCCCCTTACCTGAAGTTTCTTTTGCAGTCAATCGTGGTCTGGAAGTAGATGATCTTACTTTTGATGTCTCAGAAGCAAAGCGTTGGGCTAGGTTACCCTATGTCCCTCACCTCACTTCATTTCCTCATGCAGGCATTTTATCATCTCATCTCATCATAAAAAGAAGGGTGAATCTAGTACAATGAGATTGTTTTGAGAGAGACTACATTCACATAACTTTCATTACTGCGCAGTATTATAATTGTTTTATTTTATTATTGGTGTTGTTAATCTCTTACTGTGCCTGATTTATAAATTAAACTTTATCACAGGTATAGAGGCATAGGAAAAAATATAGTATTTCTAGGTTTCAGTACTCTCTGTGATTTATGGCATCCACTGGAATGTAATCCCCCATGGATAACTGGGGACTACTGTATTTACAGAAAACAAAGAAGTCCTCCTTTTTCATTTTACAAAGGAAAGTACTGGAGCCTAGGAAGTTCACAGGGCTGGTTTTGGTAGAGGCAAAAGAGTAGGACTTGGTTTTCCTAGTTGATATTCTCCCCACACTGCGCTTCCTCTCTTCATCAGTATGACCTTCTATTTTAGGGGCCATCTTTGAAGAGGGTCACTCAGAAAAATGTATCATTTCATTTCTTCCTGGCTGTGTTCTAGTCTCCCTAAACTTTAAGCTGAAATTTTGAGTCTCTTATTCTGAAATACTAAACTGTAAATTTCTAAAATTTGATAGAGGTACTTCCCTTTGATAAAGTTTATTTGATAGAAACAAAGAAGGTTGCCTCTGCACCCCCAAGTGGGCGGCAAACTTAAACCACTAAGATTCTCTTACGTCTGAAATGTTTCTTTCCTTTTTGACATGTGCAAGTCTGAGGTTTTCCTTATCACTTCCACAGTTGACAAAAACCAGTACGTGTCAATTAGCCACTTCTGAGGAACTGGGTCACACTGCTATGTACCTTCATTGAGATATCTCTTCCTGAAGAAGTCTGCCCAATCAGCCGTGCCCCCATATCAAGAGTGAGTGGTACCGAGGAGCTCCTACAGGGCTGTGAGGTAGGCATGCAAGTAACTGCAAGAGCAAGCCAAGGGGCCTGCCAGTCAGCCATATTGAAGGCTTGGCGCATCTCAGGCCCATGGCGCTGGTCATCTTCTATGCCATCTCTTGGATCCTCTCTTCCTGACTTAACATTCCAGAGCCATCTCTTCTGGAAACCCTAGGAATGCATCTGAACTTCTAGGGACCACTAATTATCCCAGAAGCACCTACACAAGACTAAACACTAGTTTACAGACCCCACTCTTTCTTACCCCACAGTAGTTCTTTACCTACACTACTGACCCTTCCTAGCATGGGCTGCCTTTCCTCACCCCACTTTCCTAATAGATATTATCCAAGACCTTATCACCCACTTTCAACACACGTTTACATTCTGTAGGCAACCTCTTCCACTGGCTCAACTTCCACTGGTATACCAATGACTCCCTGTTTTACTTTTTTTTTTTTTTAATGTTTTATTTATTTCTAGGAGAGAGAGAGACAGCGTGAGCAGGGGAGTGTCAGAGAGAGAGGGAGTCACAGACTGAAACAGGCTCCAGGCTCTGAGCTGGCTGTCAGCACAGAGCCTGACGTGGGGCCCAAACCCACGAACCGCGAGATCATGACCTAAGCAAAAGTCGGACGCTTAACCGACTAAGCCACCCAGGCGCCCCTCCCTGTTTTACTTTTATCTCTCGCTAAGGTATCTCTGTATAGCACCAAAGTTCATATTCCTAACAGTCTACTAGAAATCTCCACAGTGGTGCTCCATGGGCCCTTCAAAGTCATTCTGTACAAAAATGCCTGTTGTCTTTCCTGCTGAACAATTTCTTCTTCCTGTGTCTCACTGAGGATATATTATCCAACAGATAAGTAGCCAGAAGCCAAGAGCCATAAAATTCTCTTCTTTTCATTTTATCAACTTTATTCAATCACTTATCTATTAATTTAATCACTTAGAGGAATTGGTTGCTATTGATTATCCTATTTCATATTTTTAAAAAAATTTTTAATATTTTATTTCTGAGAGAGAGAGACAGCGTGAACAGAGGTCAGAGTACCTATTTCATATTTTTTGAGAACTAAATGAGAAAGTCCATATAAATCACCTTCATAGTGCTTCATAGTAAATATTCAATGAAATATGATTATTGCTCCTAGTAGTATTATCACCACTATTACAGCTGCTTCAATCAGAGTGATGGATAGAAAGATAGATGGATAAAAAGTGACAGGACCTGGTATCTGACACTTTACATTTGGTATTCATTCATTCAAAATATTTGTAGTACAAATTCTGACGGGTAGGTTGTTTCTCCACATGAAACAATTCTCCGACACCTGCTGGGTGTCTTACAATTCAACTTAATTCTGACACCGTCTACCTGGAGACGGCATCAGATTCCACAGGTTGAGAGCTCAGTCTTATAAGACTACCCTCCATTTCAGATGCCAATTCCAAGTTTAGGTGGTTACTTGCACTCTGCCCATCTGTTTATAAATCAGAGAGGTTCCCACGACCCCATCCTTGGGTTCAATTAATTTGCCAGAATGGCTTCTATAGAACTAAGGAAACCAGTTTACTCACCAGATTACTGGTTTGTTACAAAGGAAATGAATCAAGGGCCAGATGAGATACACAGGGCGAGTCCCCGCACACAGGAACTTAAGTCCCCGTGCAGTCTGGGGCTTAGCACGGCAACACATGGATGTGGTCTGGTCCACCAACCTGGAAGTTCTCCAAAGCTGATCCTTCTGGATTTGGGGGAAGGCTTCATTACATAGGCATGGCTGATTAAATCATTTGCCATCAGTGATTGAACTCAGTCTCCCATCCCTCTCCCCTCCCAGAAAGTCAGAGTGTGGGTAGGGGACTGAATGAGACAAAGTTCCAACCGTCTCATTACATGGTGGGCTCCACTGGCAACCAGCCCCCATGCGTAGGTGTTTTCCAAAAGTTACTCATGAAACAATAAAAGACATCTTTATCACTCTCATCACAGGAAATTCCAAGGGTTTTAGAGGAGCTCTGTGTCAGCAACTGGATGAAAACCAAATGTATATTTCTTATTATAAATCACAATTCACAGCTACTATATGGCTAGAAACTCTTCTAGGCTTTAGGGACATTAGTAAGCATAAGAGTATCTACTCTTATGGACCTTACATTTTAGTGAACAAAGATAGGGATTATGTACATACATAAATACACAAATAACGTATCACACAGTTGTAAGTTCTACCCAAAAAATAAAGCAGGATAAGGTGAACAAAGGATGTGGGGGACACTATTTTAGATAGGGAAGTCAGAATAACACCTCTGGTGAAGTGACACTGAAGAAGTGTCTGAACAGGGACAGAAATGGAGGAAGGTGGCTGTGAGTGTGAGTGTACAAAGTGTATTCCAGGAAACACCAGGAGGCTCGTATGACTAGCATGGAAAGTAGAAAGAAGAAGGGCTCAGTGGCGGTGAGGGTGGTGATGTCATCTTATCCTGATAGAATTCTTCAAAGTGTTATTATATTGACTCATAGATCAGATACCCGAGGCTCATGAATATTCAGTTATTTGTCCAATCGCCTTCAAAGTACTTCCACAAAGCAAAGTAAGCTTGTTCTATCTGCTGCTTCCCCTCTGTCTTTGCCTTAGTTCCGAACCTCTTGCTTGGACTACTGCTATAGGCTCCTCACTGGCCCCCCTATTCCCTCTCTTCCACCTCGAACGCTCCACAGCACGTTCAGAATGACTTTCTGTGACATAGCTGAGTGTATCACTTCCCTGTTTAAAATCCTTCCATGATTTCCCAATCTCTAGACCAAAGGGTCAGGGTCAAATGCAGAGGTAGACCAGTCTCATCTCTGCTGATCTGCTTCCTATCACGTCCCATGCATGTGGTCCTCCACCCAGGCCAGATCAGGCTTCTTCCTTTCCCAGTGCACTTGTAGATGCTGCTTCCTCAGCTTCTAACTCCCCAGCTCCTCTGGTCTGCAGGGAGAGCCCCAAACCACCTCCCACTCCCCAACATTCTCTCTGCTCCCGTTCTTTGTATACATTCCCCATTACAGTTCTGATTACACTGTGACTGCCTGGTCCTCTCTGAAGTCAACAGAGGCCAAGGTCACCCATCTTATGAGGTCTGAAGATACAGAATATGAAGAAACATGAAGAATTACAAAAATGTGCATATTTGAATGCTTATGTGACACACACGTGCACGTGTGCTCACACACAGACACACACTGCTAGAGACAGATGGACTACACCGAACCTTGGAACCAATGACTCATATGAATGAATGAATGAATGGGTCTTACTTCCCATGTAGAACAAAGAGAATAATATCTCCCTTGGTAAATGGTCAGAATATAGACCACACAGAAGGCACACAAAAGGCTGTCTTTAATTTTTTTTTTTTTTTTAATATTCTTGGCATTTCTGCTAAAAGGCCAGCGAACTGGAACATTTTTATTTACCAGGGAAATGAAAGTGGGATTGCTACAAGACCTCATTTCATGGGAGTAACTGTGGCCCCAAGGCTCACACATGAGAGGTTTTCCTCAGCTGTTCTTGAGAGCTGTCTTGAGGGCTACTAGCTGCCTGCTCCCATCTGAGTACCACAGACTCTGGTTCTGAAAGACACAGGGTCAAAGGAATCAGGAAATCTTGGGTGGTCTCCTGGTTTTGCTGCTGGTTTATTTTTTCTTAATTGAATTTTTCTGGAATATAGGCATATAGTTATGTTATAATTATATCCATTGAGGATATAAAGCAGCTTATGTCTTACTTTCCTGAATGTAAAAGTCACATGAACACATTACAGAAAAAATGGGATAGTGCAGATAAGTATAAAAATGGAAAATTACCCAGGAAATGGAGACTGAGAGATAGTGAGTTGTCTGAGTTAGACTTTCTACAGGATACAAGTATCTGACTTAAATCACTTGAAAGCAAATTCTTTGGGGAAAAAAATAATTTCTATGAAAATAGCAACATAATCATTTTGGGTAGTTACTATGTTTCACGTGGGTTCTGAAATTCCTGGGAAGTCTTCACCAACACCACTGAGGAAGTTCTATGTTTTCAAATATAGTGCCTAACGATAAAAAATACTTGGAACGATTGCTTTCTTTCTTTTTCTCTCTGTCCTCTTTCATTTTAAAACTACATGCAGGGGCGCCTGGGTGGCTTAGTCGGTTAAGTGTCCGACTTTCGCTTAGGTCATGATCTCGTGGTTCTTGGGTTTGAGCCCCGCGTCAGGCTCTGTGCTGACAGCCAGCTCAGAGCCTGAAGCCTGTTTCAGATTCTGTGTCTCCCTCTCTCTCTGACCCTCCCCTGCTCACACTGTCTCTCTCTCTCTTTCCTAGAAATAAATAAAATTATTTAAAAAAAAAACTACATCCAAGTGCATTTCAAAGTGAAGTATTCTAACCCAGTATAAGTAGAGGACATGGGATAAAAGCCTATTTCATTCTGGAGTCAGGCAACAAAATGTCATAACCTTTGCCCTGAGAGTTTGATTTTCAGTAAAATTTCTTTATAGAGTTTTCTAGCAACCAAGTGTTTTGAACGTTGAATGTGGGAAAATTTTACTTGAGGGCAGCACTGCTTTCTAGGATTTGGTCCAAGACATTTAAAATGAACATTGAATAGGGCCTTTTAGAATCGTTTCAGTGACTATTCCTTGATCTGCAACAAAGTCCCAAAAGCCCACGGCTACATCACATGTTCGTGTCAGCACTGCTGTGGTACAGAAGACCCTCAATACATTTTTGTTGAATTGCACTTAATTGAGCATGCCTTCTATCTTTCATCAAAGAAAGAACTGGAAGACCACCATAGTCTATTTCAAGGCAGTATTTCTAATGCCTAAACAATGTTTCTTTACACATTTTGATGTTTTTCACAATCTCAGGCGGGAAGAAATATACCACCAAGTGACAAAGTGACCCATTTTTCCCTGAGAACCACTGGCAGAGCCAGGGCTTGAAGGGGCTAGAAAGGGCTTGAAAGCTGGAATTTTCCATGTGCTACTGTCCTCCTCACTGGACCCAGACCTACTTGCACTCTGGACCTGGTCACTGAGGTGGGGTTTGGAGGCAGGGTTGAACATCTGGAGCTAACCCCTCTTCTAAACAACCCCTTTGATTCTAGCTCTTTCGAGAAAAACTGAGTATCTCTGGCTGGGGGGAGTATATGCAGGAAAGGGAGCAGGCATTTTAAACATGAACTTTCCCCCTGGGATGATCAGCCTTAAACAGAGCATCTAACCTTCCTGAGCCTCGGTCACCTCATACGTTAAGCAGGGATAAGAAGATCTACCACAAAGACTAGAGAAAGACATTGCAGGGCTTTTAGTAAGTAGCTAGGATGCAAGTTCCCTTTTTACAATATAAAAGTATCCATTACCCATTATCTCACTGTTCGGCATTCATTTGTTGGAACATCTGTTTCCCTTACTAGGCTGTGGGTCCATTTAAGGACAGGGATTGTGTCCGATTATGGAATGCTTTCCCCGTTTGCAGGATCTAGCAGAATCACTGATGTAGACTTTCAGCAAATCACTTGAATGGCTGGATTTTAAAATATTGCATGTATTTCTTCTTAGTTTTTATAGCTTTGTATGAGGAAAAAAATGTTCTTTTCTTCTAAAAGTGAAAGACTAATATGCTGCACCTGACATTACACTTAGATTTCGAATGTTCTCGTGCCATATTTTACCCTCTGTATTGAAAAATGCCACTTTGTTTCATCTCACCTCCTATTGAAAGTGTGTGAAGCATTTAGCACCTCAGTGAAATTAGGTGAAGGGCTAACTTCACAACACAGGCGCCTTTCTCAGTGCCGATCACCAGACCTTACTGACATGGCTGGGTTCCTATGCAGATATCTTCAAAGAAGATGCATACATTTGTTCCACATATTGAATAATGGTGGAGGCTGGGGATTCAGTAAGTTAAGGTCAATAATTACCCTGACAACTCACATCTATTTTAAGCGCTAGAGCAGGAAGTTAGCTTTGGTTGAGGGAAGAACACAAAGCCAGAAAACTATAGATTTAATTCTAGTTTTACCAACTACAAGCTGAGTGACCACGAGCAAGTCCTCTAACAACTCATAGATTTTTACCTGATTCTAGGCACCTTGACCATAATTACACCTATTTCAAAAGACTATGGAAGATTAAGATAATGTACGTGAAAATACAGCGTGTGATTGCAGGGAATACAGCAATCAATGTCAGTCAAGTGTGAATCAGCTAAGAGCCTAGAATTTCTGCTTGTCCATATGAGAGCAAGCATTTCCCCCTCTCAGGAATATGTAACTATAGATCCATCCAGCTAAATGGTAAAATCTAGCATTCCAAAATACCAGTCTACAAAAGTAATTCAAGCCCACTTACTTTATACAAAAGGATACTTTACAAAATGAATCACCACTGGATTCCAAAAAATAAAAACTAGACTTGAGGCAATTAAAATTCCATACAATTTATAAAAATAGTTATCATACCTGACTTTTCAGATTGAAAAAGTCACTGAATCAGGAACTACAGCCTCCTGTTCACAGCTGAGGAGACAGATGGCTAGAGAGGTAAGTAGATTTTTCAAGAGTGCTTATGCGAGGTACATCTGTGCATTTATTTATTGAATTCCAATTAATATGTGCTAACCTCAAATGTAAACGCAGTAATATTTAGCACTACTTAAAAAAAAAATCAGCTCTTTAGAGGTTTAATTTACATATGCCAAATTTAAGCATACAATTCAATGAGTTTTGACCGATGTATAGTCATAGCTCCATCAATACAATCATGATATAGAATATGTCTATCACCCCAAAAAGCTCCGCTGGACCCCTTTAAGTTGTTTCCCTGGCCTCTATCTGCAGGCTCTGGCAAACACTGTTCTGCTTTGTGTTCTGACAGTTCCCCTCCCCGCCCACCCCCCCAGAATTTCATTTACACAGAATCTTACAGTATGTAGCATTTCGAGTCTGGATTTTTACTTAGCACAAGGCATGTAAAATTCCCCCACATTGTTGCATGCTATCATTTCTTTCATGGAGTTTAATCCTTATTGCTGAGTAGAATTTTATTCACGAATGTACCCCAGTTTGATTGCCCCTTCTCCAGTTCAAAAGGGACAGGCAGATTTTTGGCGTTGAGGGGGGTCAGTGTCCCTAACCCTTACCGTGTTCAGTGGTCAATCATATTTAACTTTACAAGAATCTGCCAGAGAACTTTTCAAAGTTGCTGTACCATTTTACGTACCCAGCAACAGTGTACAAGGGGTCCAATTTCTCAACATATTCTCCAACACTTGTTACTCTCTGGCTTTTTGATTCTAGGCATCCTACTGGGTGCAAAGTAGGATCCCATTGTGGGTTTCATTTGCATTCCCCTGATGGCTAATGATGTTGGGAATCTTCTTCTGTTCTCATATGCCTTTCATGTATCTCTTTGGTGCACTGCTTATTGAAATCTTTGGCCTACTTGTAAAAACTGGGTTATGTGTTCTCTTATTAATGACTTATTCCTTATACAGCTAGATGCAAGACCTTTATCAGATATGTTTTGCAAATATTTTCTTCTAATTGGTGCCCAAGTCCCAAACCTTAAGAGTCTATCTTGACATCTTTCATTCCCATTTCCTTGCCAATCCAATCCCCCTGGCTCTACCTTAAAATGTATCCAGAATCTGACCTTTCTCACCACCTCCATTGCTACCACGTGGCTCCATGACCTCTCACTTGGATTACTGCCAGGACCTCTGAACGGGTCCCCCTTGCCCCTTCATTCTCTTCTAAACAGCATCCTGAGTGATCCTTTTAAACCGCACATCACAACATATTACCGTTCCATTCAAAACTTAACCCAAGGCTTCTTTTTACTAAGTCAAAAACTACAAATGGTTATTAAAACAGAGACGATGTCATTTCGCTTTCTGAAACTGGCTTTGACAATACAGTATAATAAAATCTTTTCAGTGCATCAAATAGAAAGAATTTCAAGTATAACAACTTGTTCTAATACCATTGGTCATTGAAATTTCAGCCACTTTCTGGAGAAAACCCTAACTTCTCTAGGGCTGCCCAGCTTCCAAGGTAGTGTCACCTAGCAGAGTAGCTTTATGCTGAAAAAGAGATAACCATGTCATTGGTTTCCTCCTGTTGATTCAAACTCGGGTTAGTTAAAAGAGTATGGGGTCAGGGAATGTCAAGCGATCTTACTGTTCCTTTTAGCTTGACACTTAAGGTAACTTCATGTGTATATGTTAGATTTTTGAGATGATTAATTTATGCAGTCTTTAATTATAATAAAGTTGTCCATTTTGTACCATTATTGACATGCTTGCTCTGTGACTCCAGATACTTTAACCTATGTCAAGCCCGAACTGACCATTCTTTTTTTTTTTAAATATTTTAATGTTTATTTATTTTTTTCTAGTTTATTTATTTTGAGACAGAGAGAGACAGAGTGTGAGTGGGGGAGGGGCAGAGAGAGAGGGAGACACAGAATCTGAAACAGGCTCCAGCCTCTGAGCTGTCAGTATAGAGCCCAATGCGGGGCTCGAACCCACGATCTGTGAGATCTGACCTGAGCCGAAGTCGGACACTTAACCGACTGAGCCACCCAGGCACCCCTTTAATGTTTATTTTTGAGAGAGAAAGAAACAGAACATGAGTAGGGGGGAGGTAGAGAGAGAGGGAGACCCAGATTCCGAAGCAGGTGCCCCATGAACTGACCATTCTTTATAACCAGAAATTTGTTAATAAAATTCTACTATGATCTTTCCAACAAAGAGACATCAGAGTCAAATTAGTCTTACTCTCCCTAATCTGGGTGCTTAGGAATTGGCATTTCTGCCAGAAATGGCCCTTTCAAGTTAGCCTAAATGGTTTTCAATGCCCCATTAAAATGTATTTTCAGGGCGCCTGGGTGGCTCAGTCGGTTAAGCGTCTGACTTCAGGTCAGGTCACGATCTCACGGTTTGTGGGTTTGAGCCCCGGGTCGGGCTCTGTGCTGACAGCTAGCTCAGAGCCTGGAGCCTGCTTTAGATGCTGTGTCTTCCTCTCTCTGACCCTCCCCTGCTCATGCTCTCTCTCTCTGTCTCTCAGAAAAAATTTTTAAAAAATTTAGAATGTATTTTCATTCAGATTATAGTCAGAGGCTAAGAAGCGTAAGGGCAACTTAGGCAATGATTTAAAGCAATTTTTACAATCTATTTACCTCTAACACAGGGACTAGAACTCATATAAGGAAAGTCAGGAAACACACAAAGCAACTATACATTCAAGATGCACAAGCAAATCTTTCTTTGAGTCACATGTGAAGAAATGGGATTTTCATGGTTATTTTTAAATAGGGTTAGGATTTTTAAATTTGGGAACTAATGAAGTTTTATTTTCCCTTTAGGGAAATTACAGCTCTTCCTTGACTTACGATGGGCTCATGCATTGATAAACCCATTGTAAACTGAAAATACCATTAAGTAAAAAATGCATTTAATACACTTAATCTACCGAACGTCAGAGCTTAACCTAGCCTAGCTTAAATGTGCTCAGATCAATTGCATTAGCCTATGGCTGGGCAAAGTCATCTAACACAGAGACTGTTTTATAAGAAAATGTCGAATATCTAATATAATTTTTTGACTACTATACTAAAACTGGAAAACAGAGTGGTTGTGTGTATGAGTGCAAAATGGTTGTAAGTGTACTGGCTGTTTACCCGCAAGAACGAGTGGTTCACGAACCTTGTGGCTCGCTCATACCCAGCTTCACGAGAGAGGACGGGACCGTATGTCACTAGCCCTGAGAAGAGATCCAAATTCAAAGTTCAAAGTACAGTTTATTCTGAATACATATTGCTTTCGCCACATCGGAAAGTCAAAAAAATCTGATGTTGAGCACTGTTTGCACTTGACTTCGGGGAATGCCCATTTTGTTTGAATTTTTTTATGTTGATACATCGAATGCCCATGGACTGTAATACAAAAACAAAATCCAAAACTAACACTGCCTTATGAATCTCTTGGCTGAAGCGTTTCAATGCCATAAAGTTTCACAGTCAAGTCAGCTAGAAAAAAGAAATCATAGAACCAGGACTCAAAATTACATATTTAAATAAGAAAATGAAGTTAATAATAGCTACAAGTAAACATTGCTTTAGGACATAGAACCCATTTGCTAAACTTCCAAATATTTTATTCAAGTGTGAGGAATGTGACTATTTCTACTAGAAATATTCCAATTTGGTTTGAGTTACTACAACAATAAAGAAAGCCATAATGTACTCGCACTAAATTATTTCTTAGGCATTTGCTATCTGCGTTCTATTTTGTGAGCCAGTGAGAATAAAACCAAAACCCATGTGGACATAGTGTTTTGAAGTGAAAATACATAAGAACGAGAAGAAAAACATAGGATGAAGGTAAGCTCGGGACCATTTAGTGCTTCACAAAGATGTACTTCCTGGCGTGGCAACATTCTTGGAGAGTAGGTGTTCTCTTTTCTGCCCTCAACATCCCAGGGGTGTGGGGTTATCTTAACCTTACACATGTTATGATCTAGTTTAAAGAGTGGATTTAAGAGAAGTCAGTGAAATTTATTTTGGAATCCATCAAGAAAATATGGCCTTAAGCCCTGCTCTGCTTCTTTCAAGGTCTAGGCCATAATAAATGCCTTTCAAAGAATTTTGTGAAAACTGTAGGCATGGCCAACCCATTTTCCAACTAGCTTCATGTCAACAAATGCTTCATCTTTTCCACATTCAAAGCAAGTGATCTCTTGTCTCAGGCCTACCCAGGATGTAATAAAAATCATCATCGTCATCGTCATTATTGTCATAGTTGCCATTTATTAATTATCTGTTTGCATGATTCTATCTGAGGAGTCTTCTATATGGTATCTAATTTATTGCTCATAAAATCTTCTCAGGAGATAGACGTGATTAGCCTTATTTTACAGAGGAGAACACTAAGATTCAGAAAGACTCAGTAACTTGGTATCACAAATTAGTGTATGATATTGGAATCTGTACCAGTTACATCTTTATTTGAAAGTTTGTGCATATAGCTTCCATATTCCTTTCCAAAGACCTCTGACATTTGGACAGGGGAATGGATCATTTGCTTCCTTTACAATGATTCCAAATAAATTAGAGTTGCAAAGAGAACAAGTTAAATGATAAAACCAGAGCCTCTTATTTCCCTTTTAAAGACCTTTCCCCACATTTGGTTTCCATATTCCCATAAGCAATGTCAGAATTCCATACACATCCTCGGCAGGGAGTTAATTTGAATGCCACACTCCACGTCCTATAACTGGTTGTCTAGATTAGCTGCTATTGCTGACAGATCATCATTTGCCGAACTTGTCCTTCTCTCTTTGTTCCCAAAGACACGTGAGATGTTGTCAAGGCCACTAATGAGCTCCATCTTGCTAAATTTGGTGGTCAGTTTTCAGTCTTCTTACTTGATCTATCAGCTATATTTGACAGTTGATCAGCTTTCCCTTCACTTACTTTCACGACATGATTCCCCAGCTGCTCTTCCTCAGACTCCTTTGCTAGTTTCTTCTTGTCCTCATTTCTAAAGACCCAGGGTTCAGTCCTTAGATCTCTTCCTTATCTATCCCGACTCCCTGGGCGACCTCATCCTTTATAATGGCTTGACATCTCTTCTATATATTGGCCACTTTCAAATGAATGTCTTCATCCTCAGCCTCCTCCCTAAACTCCAGACTGGTATAGCCCTGGCCTGCTCATCTTGGATGTTTAAGGGGGGGAAAACAGTTCAAAACCAAAGTCCTGGTTTCCCCTTCCAAATCTCCTCTTTTCACATCCTTTCTCATTTTAGTAAATGGCAACTCAGTTTATACTGTTGCTCAGATCCCAAACCTTGGAGCTATTCTTAAAAAGCAATGTCAAATCCATCAGCAAATCTGGTTGACGGTTTTGGCTTGACTATAAGATAAATACAGAATCTAAATACCTCTCACCACCTCCTCTGTAACCATCCTGGTTCAAGCTCTGATTATTTCTCACTGTGATTACGTCAGGGGCCCTCCAAACATCTCCCTGCTTCAAACTTTACCCCCTTCATTCTATTCTCGACACAACAGACAGAATTATTCTTGAAAATATGAGGAAGATCATGTCACTCTGCTCAAAACCCAGCAAAGACTTCCCACATATTGAGAGCAAAAGGCAACAGCCCTACAATAGCCTGCCAGATACCATTTGATTTTACCTCTCATTACTTCTGATTTCATCTCTTATTAATCCCCCCTCACTTACTCTTCTCTGCCCCACTTTGCTTTTCTTCAAATGTGTCAAACAAGCATAATCTCACATAAAGGCTGTCACACTTGCTGTTTCCTCTGCTGGGATTTACTTCTCCTGTCCACACTGCTTGCTCCCTTGTTTCCTCCGAGCCATTGTTTCAAATGATCCCCTTGTTACAGACCACCTTCTTGGACCACTCCTCTTGCACCCCCTTCAGCCAGCCCTCTCTCTCTGCCCCAGCTTTATTTTTCTCTATAGTATATCTCACTATTTGACACCTTTCATATTTTCTTGTTTTCTTTCTCTTTTTATTTCCTGCCCATTTTACCTACAATGCAAGCTCCAGAATGGCAAAGAATTTGTTTTATCTTTTCCTGTATTCCTGGTGCCTAGAACAGGGCCTGACTCATAGTATCACTACTTGTTGAATGACTGGGCAACAGCAATTTTGTGTTCACAGAACCCTCAATAACGTCATCTCTAATTTCCTGACTAGACTGTGTTCTCCACCTAAACTTTAGATCTCCCCTTATGGCCCAGTTGCCATATATTCAGGTTTTCTTATCGCCCTATAGATCAGAGTGAGTTCCTGGACTCAGGAGCATCACTGAGGACCCAGGCGCTATCTCTTTCCTCTCTGCCATCCTCAGTCATTAGCTGGGTCCTAACACTTGTCTTCTCGTGGGCCCAAGAAGACTGCCACCATCTTTATGACAAAGTAAATCTTACTAAAAAGAGAGATTTTCTCATTAGGGAAACAAACTATTCCCTCTGGAAAGACTTGCAGCAGGCTTTCCTTATTGTGTCCAATGCCCATTTTTTAAGTGAAAGAGAGGCTGAGAAAGCGTGTTAGCATGAACAGTCTCTATCCAGGAAGACAGAAAAATTGTGGCATCAGGAGTAAGGACCTTCGTTGTAGTGTCTGCGGCAGTGCACATATCTTTGCCTTCTAAGAAATTTTACTTCTCTCTTGTACATCTTCTCTTATTCTGCTACAGGGTCTTGTTCTTGCTTTAGAGATACTATATCTTACTTTGTCTCCAAAGGAATGTTAAACATAATATTTTGAAGTGTTTTTCTGTTCCCTGCTTTATCTCTATTTTCTCAAAGTTCCCTTTACAGGTTTTCTTTAATTTTGTTTTATTTTTGTGTGGTCTTTCCCACCCATGTTAGGGACAGTTCTTCTTGTTTGTCTTTTCATATTTAAAAGAGAGACACAAAACAAACTGATTGGAAAGAGTTATGTGTCCATCAAGGGGTAGAGAGTGATGATAGATGGATTCACTTGAGGAATCCTTTGGGGAGAGATGTCCTTTTTTGGCGGAAAGGGGACTCCCAAATGCAATGGGTGGAGGTCTTTTCTCTAGGACCATCCAATTTCTTTAAAGAAGAGCATTCATCTCCAACCTTAGTGCCTCGTGGATGGGGTGGGGAGTGGTAATGTGCCTGGTTGCCAAGGAAGGGGGCTGATGTTCCCCGGATCTCATATGGAAATATTAGCTTAAATCCCCCAGGCTTCTGTTTTACTTGATGTCCACAATTTTGGCCCCTCTTTAGTTCAATTCTTCTCGCAAAATTAAACTTTACTTTCCTGCAACAACGGGGGAGGGAGCTAAGGATGGGTTGGGAGGGGAGGAGAGCAGCTGACTTCAAACAAGGGAGGTAAGGTAGGGAGGGCGAGGAAGTGCAAATGGTCTGTGCATACATCAGCACTATCTGGTCTGTCTGACTCAGTCTCTCAAGGCCCTGCTAAACTTGCTCTTTGCTGCTCTCTGGAGTCCTCTGTGCAGGTACTGGGGTCCTATGTCCCTCCATGACATTAGGGCCATTATCTCTGGCACTCTCATTGTCCCTCCTGTTCAGTTTGTCAATCAAGGTTTCATTTATGGGTGTGTGTGTGTGTATAAATTTATATACTAATGTCATTTTAGTGGAGAATGCAACTCAAATGTGTAGGGTCAATCCGTCATTTTTATACAGATATTCAAAGATTTAAAGATGATAGCAATTCAAATATGCCAAGACCCTATCAATCTTGAAAGTGGACCTTGTCATTTTGCCAAAGAAGAAAGGAAAGCCACAAGAAATGAGTTCCTTGCTAAAGGGAACTGTCGTCATGAGGTTCTTCTGGAAGAGAGTGTGAAGATATTGCCAGGCTTTTATGCTGTTGAGTCAGGCTGCCTGGTTTTGCACATCAGCCCCATTTTCAACCAGCGCTGTGACTTTAAGATGGTTCCTTAAACTCTCTGTCACTCACCTTCTTCGTATGTAAAATGGTGATAAAAAGAACTACCTAACTTATTGGGTCATGGTTGGCATTAATGTTTTTATTTGTAAAGCACTTAAAATAGCACTTTCATAGAGTAGTCCATTACTCAACATTACTATTATTAGTTTGGATAAATCTATCTTAACTTTTAAAAACCCCATGCATAATACTATTGGAGTAGAAAGCGATCTTAATCTAAGAATTTGTACAGATAATTTTGGGGGTAATTAATCTAGTATATGTGTTCTATATGTAGAGATAAGCCTAACAAGGCTGCTGACAGAAAAACCACCCTTAGAAAAATCTGCATAAAACCATCCATTTGAAATATGTTTAGATTTATCCAATGAAAACAACAAACTAAGCTACATGATGAGCTTCAGGTTAAAATATACTCATTCATTGGGGTGCCCAGGTGGCTCAGTCAGTTAAGCATCTGACGGCAGCTCAGGTCATGATCTTGCAGTTTGGGAGTTTGAGCCCCGTGTCAGACTCTGTGCTAACAGCTCAGAGCCTGGAGCCTGCTTCGGATTCTGTGTCTCCCCCTCTCTCTGCCCCTCGTACTCCGTCTCTCTCTCAAAACTAAATACACATTAAAAAAATCTTTTTTAAAATATACTCATTTATCATCTAAAATTACTAATAATTCTAATTCTTACAAAAACACTCCCCGAAAACATCGGAAGTTAGCTTTTTCACTGGTCCCAACTGATCTGCATTAAAAAGGAGTGGCTTTTGCTTTAAATACTAAAATAAAACTAGGATATGTTTCTTTCATAGTTAAGTATTTCCCTGCCTGTAATTTGGCAAGAGGGAAAAGTGATTTAGAGAACTGAACAATATGGGCATAACTGATATCTTCCTATGAGCTGGACTAAGAAAGCAGTGGAAGAAGGGAAAACCCTATTTTCATCTGAAGACATTTTCTCTCTTTCTTTCTTTTTTTTAATGTTTTTATTTATTTCTGAGAGAGAGAGAGAGAGAGAGAGCGAGAGACAGCCTGAGCAGGGGAGGGTCAGAGAGAGAGGGAGACACAGAATCCGAAACAGGCTCCAGGCTCTGAGCTAGCTGTCAGCACAGAGCCCGACGCAGGGATCGAACCCATGAACCGTGAGATCATGACCTGAGCTGAAGTCAGACGCTTAACCGACTGCGCCACCGAGGCGCCCCTGAAGACACTTTCTTAATAGGCGGAAGAAGGGTACCACTGTACACTTTCACTTCTTAGATCTCTCAAGCACAGGCCAAGGGGGGCTTCAGAAGTGGACCCTTACTAGAATTCTAGCTGGGGCAGCTTCTGTGCGCTTCCCTTCCAGCTGCCTTTGCTGATTAGAAGAGGCTCTACAACAAAATAGACAAGAGGTTAGCAGGGCACCAAAGCCCCAGCCAGGGCTTCAGCAAGAGCTCGTGAGAGAGGAAGGAGGAATTCCGGGCTTTCACAGGTCACACGACTGCCAATACTTCCCACTGCTGTAGCAGATTGGCATTTTTAGTACAGGCCGCGCTGACTCATCACCACCTCTTGGCCCACCATGACTGCCGAGTCTCTTCCTGAGGCACTTCTGCCTCGTCATTCCTCTCTGTGGCGTGAGCTTCGGGGCCCTTGACGTATTGTCGTGCCCTTTTACTCACTGAGAGTCATCCTGTTTTTGTGGATTATTCCCTAATTTGTCAGTGTCTGCTTGGATTCCATTTCTGTTCTCGAGGAGAAAAAAATGTCAGGCGCACAAAAGAGAAATCTTTTCAAAATGAATGCCAAATGAGTGTCTCCAAGTTAATAATGAAAAAGTTAAATAAGTCCTGGCCTTGAAAGGTGCAAGTCTCAAGCATTTTCGTATACATGTTGAAGTTCCCTCAACTGGTAACAATAATATTGCATTTAGTAATGGCACACTGATGCCATGAAGTAACCTATACTATAATCTACAGTGAGAACAAAAACACCAAATTCAAAGTGGACAAGACCATTATAAAAGATATTTAAAGAGATTATTTTCTCATAAATATTTTCCCAGGTCATTTTATTTATCTATTTTTTTTCTCCCCAAATCCAAATTTATTTCTTGGTATCTCACTAGCGTATAAAGTCCACGTGTTTTATAAGATATGTATGAAATATGTAATTTCACAAACACTTTTATGGCCTCAGTGCTAGGTTTTATATTGTACATCAGTTACAAAATGTGGATAAAAATAGCCCAACTTCATAATATCAGGGCAAGGGTTTTTGCTGCCTGCAATTATTTTTGTGCTGAAAATTAGACGGTCTCTGGACATAATTAATAAAACACCACATTGCATCTTTCTGGGGAAAGGTCAGGTACAAATGAACTAAAATGATTAATAGCAGACTCCCTGTGTATATGGAGATGCTTAAATTCCATGGGTCCCAAATGCACAGGAAAAGTAAATGGGGCAAAGGCAGGGGCATTTAGGTACAACGCGAATCCCGAGGCACCGGATGCAGTCAGTTCTAGATCACACGCCATTTGCTGGGCCAGGCCTTGCCTACTCCCCAGGTTCGGCAGCCTCCTCTCCTATTAACTAAGTCACTCGACCCCCCCACCCACTTCAGCTACTAAAGTGAATCTCTAGGAACAAACCCAACCTTAGATGGGACTGGAATCCTGGAACTACAGGGAAGGCAACCAGAGCCTAACATCCCGTGACTCAGTATTATGCCTCTCCTTCCGGCTTTGGCGTTCTGCCTTGTTCTCAAGATCCAGTACCCACGGTGTGTTCTGGATTTACGCCTCGTCCTGTTTTCTGTGCCCAAGCCCCTTTCTGGAAACTCGCCCAGCACTCCTAATGAACTGGGGAGCTCCCTTCCCCTGCCTATCCCCCTCGTAGACATTGGGGTGTTTTTCTTCACCCACACCTCCCAAAGGCAGCCACGGTGTCGTGTCTAATAGCCCTAATTTAGGGGTTGGACAGAGCTTATCCAACTGACCTATCTGGCATCAGTGTCCTCACCTGTGAAAAGGGGGTATTATATTTGTAGCACCAACTTCCTAGGGGTCTTGTGAGGGTTTAATAGTTAATACATATTACCGTACTTAGAACAACAGTTGGCCATAGTTTGTAAGTACTCAGTGAATACCAGGTTTTGTGAATAGGAGAACTGACAGAAGCATACAAGCCGGCTGACGCCATCAGGCTAGAGTTTGGAGCTCAAAAGTCTGTGGTCCTTCACTGCATTTTCCAACTACCTGTTAAACTTACTGCACTGGATTTCAACTTGCACGGGCAGCACAGTCCCTTCCTCAGCACACCCCACCCAGGCTGTTGTTTTTTTTTTTAAGCTTATTTATTTATTTTGAGAGAAAGAGAGTGCACATGAGGGGGGGAAGGGCAGAGAGAGAGGAGAGAGAGAATCCCTAATCGGCTCCACACCATCAGCGCAGAGCCCGATCCGGAGTTCGAACCCTTGAACCGTGAGATCATGACCTGAGCCAAAACCAAGAGTCAGATGCTCAACTAACGAGGGCCCCCAGGCACCCCTGCAGGTTCTTGTTTCTTAGCCTGGATTCAGCCCCAGGCTGTGGCAGTTACTGAGTTAAGCGCAGCTCTGTCCAGGAGTAGTCTCAGAAAACTTGGATGTATCTATAATTTCATAATTCCTTCTGCATTATTCTCCTATTTGCCCTGTCAATGTTTGCTTTTCATAAGGACAGACAAACCCTAAGCATCTCTACAGAACACTAAATTTGAACATAAAGAATGTATACCAATAAAACGCAGAGTCATTTACAAAATGAAGACCATAAGGAATGATAACTAAAAATGTTGCTCTAAACCTACCATTAATTAACCTTATTACACAATAGGCTTTGGTTTTGTGGGTTTTTTTTTTTTATATCCTTTACTTGACAGAATTAGAAATCTCAAAGTAAACTTGCCTAGAGCAGAGCTAAATTATCTCTTTTAAGGTCAGACTAGATATTTGCTTCACGCCAAGTTTCTTCCTCCATGCATGTTAAAAGCCAGTAGTAAATACATCTTAAGAAGCAAAGATCAATGACAAAACAGGTAATGTCAACACTCTGTCTCAGCAAATGTATGAACATGACAGATGTTCCAGCGTCTCTATCCAGAGGTCACATAGAAATTATGTTGTGGTTTTCATAAATGCTTTTGATTAATTTTAAGGATTTTGGTGGATTGATTCAAGCCACCCAGGCCTCTCCCTGGTTTATTCTTTGGTAAATAATTCTCCCTTTGAAGTCTGCAAAAATGTTTCGAGGATATTAAACATATTTTAGATACTAAGGTGGAAAAAATCTGCAGCTTCAGAGGCATATCTCCCCATCTGCGAAATGGTACTAGAATGCCACAAGACCTAAGAGACAAGAATAAGCATGCTTTCTGCTACATTTCAGCTATTCAAACCCTTGCAAATGATATTGCAAAAAACGGGGGGGAACTACGAATTCGTCAAGTCCAAGTTGAACATTGTTTTTCACATTTTAATATATCCGAACTCAGGATCATCGCACAATTCATGTCATGGCTTAATTTATAGCATTTTTTTCTTTCTTAGTGGTACATGAATTAGTGGTGTTCTTGTCAGTCTATGATGTCTTCGATTTAATGAAATATGGTTAAGGATTGCAATTTCTTTTGTCTCTCACCTTTCCTTCTCTATCCCTTTATTTTCTTCACCTCTCTTATTCCTTTTGTTTTCCCCCTTTTCTTTCTTGAAAATATATGTAGGTATATTCTACCCACATATACACACTTGGCTTGGACCCATCCAGTACCTCTCAGAGAACTAGGGACCTCTCTTCTCTACCTGTTCATCTCCAAAGAAGTGAACTGGAGTCTTTTTTCCTCACCCCAAGCTCAAGGTGGAGTTCCTGTCTCCAAAAGAAAAGGAACATTCAACTCAAAGCCTTCTTACTATGTAAGAAAAGTTCAGTGAAAAGTCAGTTGTAGGGCAAAGTAAAAACTTCTCGCTCACACTAAGGATGCTGGATGTAGCCTCTGCTCCTCACTAACACGGCTCATAAAGGACTGACCTAAACTCTTTGTTCTGAACTCTGGGAATGAGAGAGACGACACTCAATTTTTCTCTTCCCTCATGGGAACAGGTTTATGGCCAACTGTTAGCTCGAACGAGCCTCTTTAATAAAGGTGCCAGCTTCCCCAGGGACCCACATGCCCTGCATGGCAAATCTCGGGATTGTTTTTTATCTCCAAAAAGCTTCCTCTTGGTGCTGCCAACACGCAGGAATTATGAATTAATACAAAGCAGTGCATGTTCAAACAGCATGGGGGAAGGATCACAGGAAACTCCAGCCCGCCTAAAATAAAGTTCTTGTCCGTTTAAAAAAAACCTTGAAGTTTGATGAAGATTTTACTTTACTCACAGTTTAGCTAACCAAGTTGTTGGAAAACAAAGAAATCAAAGTATTACATTTTACCCTCACACTGGGTTGCATATAAATTAATGAACCTTTAAATCAGGGCAACATTTTGGAGGCAATGAAGAAAAAATGCTTGGCAAATAATACATCCACATGCAAAAAAGCTGGCTGAAAAGTCGTTCGCTGGCACTCACCGATACTCCCCTCCGACTTTTTTCAAATCCTCTTATGTTTCTCTACTTCCAAGTCCCTTATAGATATTCCAAACGTTCTCCAACTCTGACCCTGGCAGAGCTTTTCCCACACACTAAATTGGGTGGCTCGAGAGGCAGCTGAGGAGAGCCTGGGTGGCTCAGTTGGTTAAATGTTCGACTTCGGCTCGCGTCATGATCTCATGGTTCGTGAGTTCGAGCCCCACATTGGGTTCTCTGCTGTCAGGGCAGAGCCAGCTTAGGATGCTCTGTCTCCCTCTCTCTCTCTGCCCCTCCCCCACCTGTTCTTGCACAGGTGCTCTCTCTCTCTCTGTCAAAATAAAAGGGCAGCTGAAGGATGCCTGTCTCTCTGTGATTCACATTTTTGCACCCTCAGGAATTGGTAGGGAGCTTGGTGCTCAAGGCTTTTGTGATTCTGCTGGATTTGGCTTCCTAAGAGCTTTAAGTGCATCCAGAGAGCAAGCAGGTATAGCGAATGTTCATATCTTTCGGAAAGTCTCCATAGTGTAAGGGGGAAAGATGAAAAGAAAAGCACAGTTTCCCATAATTTATAGGAAAACCAAGAGTCACATTTATTATTCATTTTCTTGGAGGGTGCTTCTTCATGGTTCATTAATATCACGTATAAACTATTTCAAAACCTGTGCAGTTAATTGTCTATTTATAGACACTGCCATTTTTTCCCCAACAATTACAGGAGCTGACTTAACCTTGTTAGGTAGGTATTAAAATAAACCTCGGAAAAAAATAAAGTTGATTCCTTTTGGTGAAAGTTAGCCTCCTACATCTCAACACATCTCTAGAGAAACAGTATGTTGCAGTGGTCACAATCTTGGGCTTTGGAATTAAACATGAGTTTGAATAGTAGACCCCCCCACGAACAAGCTGTCTGACCTTGGACATGTTACTTAATATCTCAGGCCTCAGTTTCCTCATCTGAGAAATGGGTGTGATGTTACTTAACTGTTTCTCATTTTCTGTCTACGATCATATCAGTCAAGTTTTGAGTTTTCTTATTCCTTTCCATCCTCTCCACTTTCTGCGAAGTTATACATAATATTCTTATTCTTTCAATGGTTCTCCTTAAATTTTAAATAGGTATGGCTAACTTAACAGTTTGCAAGTCATCAACGTTTCCATGCTTCTCAGAAACACTGCATATTAGAATGTTTTCACCGGTGATTTACAACTGAGTGTGTACTGGCATTTGAATTCCACCTTGTTTGCTTTGCCACCAAAATGTGCCATCATCAGTATTTTTATTTCATCAATTATTATTTTAACCAATCAAAACTTTTTTGATTTACCTACATCCTTGTCAGTTTCTTCACCTGACAATTATTCTTTGGAGTTCAGTTTCCTTCTTACTAAAATATATCCTTTAGCAAGGGCTTTTGGCCAGCATCTGTTGCCGGGAAGCTTCCAGCATATGGCTGCTGATGTCTCTGGCCAGCACTCACACTTGAATTAAAGATTAGCTGGGAATGAAATTCACAGTTGACAGTTCTCTTCTCTCAGACGATACTACTCCAGACTTTAGGATTTCTGCTGTTGCCTTCGAGAAGTCTGTTGATCCGATAATGGTGATTCCTTTAGTGAGTTTCTCTTTGCTCCTCAGTTGCTTTTACAATCTATTCTTTGTCTCCTGTGTTTTGTTTTTCAGTTTTGCTATGACGTGCCCTGTGGGGTCTCCCGGTGCCTCCTACATCTGAACAGTCACGTTCCTTCACCAGCTCTAGAATATGATTAGGCATTATCTTATCAAAAAATTCCCTCCACTCAATTCTCTCTAAGGAATAGTCTTTCCTTCTGCAATTCCTATGTGACATATTTTGGGCCTTTTCACTGACTCTTTCACGTCTCCTAACTTCTCTTTATATTCCATCTCTATCCATGTTACCCTCTGGGTTATTTTTTTCATATCCATCTTCCAATTCAGAATTCACACCCATAAAAACATTACCCTGTCATCCGAGTTACTATCTTATCATTCACTTACAATCTCTTTTGCTGCTAGACATTCTATTACTTCCTTTCTAAAAGTCTTCATTTCTTTTTTCTTTCTCATGCTGTCTTAACTTTTCTTTAAATCCTTTCATTTATGCCTTTTTTTTTTTTTCCCTGAGACAGAGCATGAGTGGGGAAGGGGCAGAGAGAAGGGAGACACAGAATCCAAAGCAGGCTCCAGGCTCAGAGCCGCCAGCACAGAGCCCGACACGGGGCCCGAACCTACAAACTGTGAGATCGTGGCCTGAGCTGATGTCTGACGCTTAACCAACTAAGCCACCCAGGCGCCCCTCATTTACATCTTTAGTCATAGTAAGTATAATTATTCTGTTTCTCTTTCAGATAGTTTGTGTACCTATTTCTGCTATTTATTTTTACCAGTTGACCTTGCCCATAATAGATTATTATCCTTTGTGCTTTGGGTTTGGGCAGGTTCGGAAACCCCCCTAGGTTGAGCACTCCCTCCATAGCGGTTTTCAGCTTGCTTCTACCAGGAACCTCGAGGGCATTGTGGTCTGAGACCAATTTTAATATTAAATTCTCTGGCTGGGGTTTCCTGGATAATGCAGGTAAAGTAAATGAAAACCTTTAACTCACATGTGGTACAGACCTGAATTGACAAATTCCCACAGGACATCTTACTTTACCATTCCTGCCTGGGCCAAGAAAGACAAGCTAGTTTCTTCCAATCTCCCATTATTAAAGTGTGGGTTCTGGGGCGCCTGGGTGGCTTAGTCAGATAAGCGTCTGACTTCGGCTCAGGTTGTGACCTCATGGTTTGTGGGTTCAAACCCCATGTCAGGCTCTGTACTGACGGCTCAGAGCCTGGAGCCTGCTTCAGATTCTGTGTCTCCCTTTCTCTCTACCCCTCCTCACTCATGCTCTGTCTCTGTTTCTCAAAAATAAATATATGTTTAAAAAACAATTTTTTAATAAAAGGGATGGATTTTTTTCACCAAGGACATGCACCTTTGAGGGCAGTGGCTTTGCTGAAGGACTTCATTCAACTTCCCACTTTATGTTGGTCCAAGGCTTTATCATCTGTCTCTACATCAGTGGCTGAGATAACTCCTCCTCCACAACCCCAGCCCCCAGTTCATCTCTGGGTTGATTCTTAGACTTGGCATTTCTGCCTCTTGGATGCCCTAGATTTTCTTGTGAGCTACAGGAAGCATTGAAAATCTTTTTAAAAAAATTATTATTATATTTCATCTAGCATTTTTAAATTTCTTTTTTAAATTTTATTTATTATTGAGAGTGGGGAGAGAGACAGAGCACCAGCGGGAGATATGCAGAGCAGGTAGGGGGAACAGAGAATCGGAAGCAGGCTCCAGGCTCTGGGCTGTCAGCACAGAGCCCGACACGGGGCTCGAACTCACAAACCGTGAGATCATGACCTGAGCCAGGTCGTATGCTCAACTGACTGAGCCACCCAGGCACCCCTCATCTAGCATTTTTAAGTGATTATAACAAGAAAATTTTCAGATTGTCTAGTCTGTAAAACTGTCACACCCAAACTCTCTGTTTGGTCTGTTAACCTCCTTGAACATAGTACTTTGAGAAAGAAGAAAAAGTTTTTAAAATGTGTCATGTAGTGGTATAATACAAATAGATGCTCAGGAAGATGCAGTGTATCCTTGGATTAGATCTGCTGAAGACTGAGGCCTCGAGGTGAATAAATTCTTTTTTTAAAAAAATGTTTATTTATTTTTGAGAGAGACAGAGAGAGAGAGAGCGGAGTAAGGCAGAGAGAGAGGGAGACACAGAATCTGAAGCAGGCTCCAGGCTCTGAGCTGTCAGCACAGAGCCCGAAGCAGGGGTCAAACTCGTCAATTGTGAGATCATGACCTGAGCTGAAGTCAGATGCTTAACCGACTGAGCCACCCAGGTGCCCCTGGAGGCGAATAAATTCTTATGAGAAATCATTGATATTTGATTCTTTGTTAAATAAACACTGAATACTTTCACAAATTTTGTTGCTCTTATAAGACAAATTACAAAGTATAACCACTTATGTGCATATGGGATGTCATATATGTAGTAATTTCTCTCTCTCATGAAACTTCCAGATTGTATCAAGCAAGTCCCCCATTCCTTAAAAGCAAATTATTGCGTAATGATTATAATTGTATATCTGTACTCAGCATGTATCTGACATATATATTTGAAGAAAAATATAACTAACTCCTGCATACATGTTAGCAAATATATTCACATTTCATGAAACAATAAAATTTTGTAGGAAATCTCGTAAAATTTTGTGGAAAATGTTGATATGCTGCAAAGGGCACAGGCTTGAGAGACCGATGGGGCTGAGCTCTGATGCCATCTCTACTAGTTACTGGCTGTGTGACATTAGGTGAGTCAATGAACCTTTCTGAGCCTCCCTTCTTCATCAATAAAAGAAAAGATGAGAGATATCCAGTAGAGCTGCAGTCAGAATTAAATGAGAGAATAAATTCATATAGAAGGTGCTGAAGGACCTTTGGGGGGAAAGACAGAAGGAAGGACAGAAGGAAAAAATGAAGAAGGGGAGGAAGGAAGGAAAACCTGAAATGGTAAGGAATTGAGGTTGCCAGGACTCCTCATTTCATTGACGAACAGAAGAATGTTGGTCCTGCTCACCAATGAATGAGCCTAATGCTAATTTCCAAATAATCTTTGGCTAGATAGCTATCACTGATGCAAATTCATTCCATGCCTTCTGGAAAGTCTCATGGAACAACAAAGACACGTCAAATTGCCCAGAATCTGAGACGTTAGGAGACATCCACTCCTCAGGAAGTCCCTCAGCAAAGATGGAGGGCATCAAGCAATGAGGGCCTCCTGGGAAAACAGCCCCTCGAGCGACTTCAGAACACTGATGGCTTTAACAGGGAGAAACATTGCCTCTGAGCAAACTGGACTTTCAGCTCTTCTGTCCCAAAGAAGCAATCTAAAAAGAATCACAGAGCAAGAAGCTAGGAGGAAGTAAAACTACACAATGCTTTTGACCAGCACTCAGAACTCTATAGAGTCCTGCTTTCCCGCCAGAAATTTCCAAAGGAATAAAAAGAACACTTTCATGGTCATTGTTTCTGCTGAGATGTTTTCACGATGTCTGCTCCCTACGAATAGGTTTCGAAGTATGTGAGAACACCAAATACTCTCAGAAGAAAATGAGCTGGTCCTGTTCCCCTTATTTGGTGGTGTTTATTAGTCTCTGGTTTTTTAAAAACACATCTCTGCCCTCAGGAATGCTGAAAGAGCTCAAGTATGCAAAGGGATGGTCAGCTCAAGCTCAACATGACACAGCAATTAATTCATCACTGGATGGGGACAGCTTACATGCAGAAAGCCATTCAGATCACACATCAGTCCATGAATATGGTTTTTCCATCCATTTCTGAGGCTATTTAATTAGGGGAAAAGCTTGCTCCGAATGAGCAGGCAGCCTTTTACATTTTATGTGAGTTAATTTCTCACAGGATGACCTGTATCACCTTGTTGATAGCTATGAAGAACATTTAGTAAGAAGAGACATGGCAATTGTCCTTGGGTCCTATAGGATTTAAGCATGGGATGAGAGCTAAAACACACAGTGTGTGAGAATGGATGAAGGTGGTGAAGAGGTAAATTCTACCACTGCTTTCCTCCATCAGAACCCTGGGCAGGAACCCCAAATCCCTATCACCAGGAAAAATATATCGATTTGGAAATATCTTTCTAAATGTGGCAAGAATGCCCACAATGCTACTGGAGTTTTAGAAATGCAAATGTTCTGAACTAGTAACACATAAATAGGAGTTAACAGGGCATATAGGTGCTAAGATGTGTGCCTCTTAATGTGTGGTCAAATAAAGAGAAGATGTTCGGAGAAATGGATAATGCGAGACAGCAATATGGTTCAATCTCACATGGATTACATCACTGTTAATTTCAGCAAGCTTGACCACGTTCTGGGTCATGAAATAAGCTGCAACAAATGTAAAAGAATTGAAATCATACAAAGTACAGTGGCTGCCACAGAATTAAACTGGAAATCATACACAATCATCTCCGGAAAATCCCCAAATATTTGGAAATTAAACAAGAAAGAATTCATGAGTGAAAGAGGAAGTCACAAAGGAAATTAGAAAATAGTTTGAATTGAATGAAAATGAAAACAATGTATCAAAATGTGGGGGATGCAATAGTCAATATCATACCAATTGAAAACAAGGCAAAAACGTTTTCCTTCACCATTCCTATTCAGAATTGTACAGGAAGTCCTAGCCACTGCAATAAGGCAATAAAAAGAAACAAAAACAAAAAGCCTCCAAATTAGAAAGGAGGCAGCGAAACCATCTGTTTACAGAAAAAAGATGTCAACATAGAAAATCCAAATGAATCTATATAAAAAACTATTAGCACTAATAAGAGTTTTGAAAAGTCATAATATTCAATATATAGAATGAGTAGTGTTTCTATACACTAACAGTAAACAAATGGAAATTTAAATTCAAAGAAAAACTTACCAAATATAATAGGACCAAAAACATTTTAAATATTTAGGTGTAATTCTAACCAAAGATGTCCAAGATCTGACTCTTGAAAACTAGACAAACATGGATACTAAAAATAAGACCTAAAAAACTGAGAAATATATCCTGTTCATGGATGGGAAGACTAAAAACTGTTAAGATGTTAATTTTCCCCAAATGGATCTATAGATTCAAAACAATCCCAATAAAAATTTTAACAGGTTGTTTTGTAGAAATCAACAATATGATTTTAAAATTTATATGGATGGGCACCTGGGTGGCTCAGTTGGTTAAGCGTCTGACTCTTGATTTTGGCTCAGGTCGTGATCTCACAGTTCATGGGATAGAACCATGAGTGGGGTTGAATCAAGCCCTGCTTGGGACTCTCTTTATCTGTCACTGGCCCTTCCCCCACTCACGTTCTCTCTCTCTCTCTCTCAAACTAAAGAGATAAATATTTAAAAATAAAATAAAATTTCTACGGAAAGGCGAAGAAGTAGAATAGCTAAAGCACTTATGAAAAATAACAAAGTGGGAAGAGCGCATGGTACCTGATCTCCAGACTAATTACTCAGCCACAGTCATCGGAACAGTGTGGCATTGACAGAAGGATAAGCATATAGATGAACAGAACTAGGGTATCCAGAATAGACCCATATTTATTCACTCAAGTGATTTTCAGTGAAAGAGCAAAGGTCCTACAATGGGAAAGGACAGTCTTCTCATCAGACAATCCTGAAACAATTGGATATTCACTTACCAAAAAAAAAAAGTATCTTATTAATAAATTAACAAAACATGGGTCATAGACTTAGATTTAAATCTAAAACTGTGAAACTTTCAAAGAAAACAGAAAATTGATGTGACCTTGAATGAGGCAAAGATTACTTAGATACACAAAAGGCATGATCCGTAAAAGAAAAAACTGATAAATTGGAGTTTGTAAAAATGTTTACATTATGCTCTTTGGGGGAAAAAAAAAAGCATTGTTATGAAAATGAGGAACAACTCACTGACTGGAAAAAATATACTCGAAACAAGGTATCTAATAACGGACTTGTGGCCAAAATATATAAAGAACTCTCAACTTAATAATAAGAAAGCAAACTACCCAAATGTTTGAAAAGATACTCGAACAAACACTTCACCAAAGAAACAAATGCAAATTAAAACCACAATGAGATATAATCACGTATATCAATGGGTAAAATAAAGGGAAAAAATAAAAGGAAAACAAATAATATCAAGTGCTGTTGAAAATATGGAGCAACTAGAACTCTCCTGTACTGCTGGTGGAGACACAAAACTATTCAATCTGTCTAAAAAAAGTTTGGTAATTTCTTATATATATACTACTCTATGACTTAGGAATCTCCATGGAAATGCAGGTAAAAGTACAGACAAAAAAATGTTTGTGAATATTTATAGCAGCTTTATTCATAATCATCCCAAAAAGGAGACAAACCAAATATCCTTCAGCTGATAAGTGATTTTATTTTTATTTTTTTACATTCTTTTTAATATTTGTCTACTTTTGAGAGACAGAGAGAGATAGCCTGAGCAAGGGAGGAGCAGAGAGAGAGGGAGACACAGAATCCGAAGCAGGTTCCAGGCTCTGAGCTGTCAGCACAGAGCTCGACCTGGGGATCGAACTTATGAACTGCGAGATCATGAGCTGGGCCAAAGTTGGATGCCCAACCAACTAAGCCACCCAGGCGCCCCTGATAAATGATTTTACAACTATGATATATCCATATAGTGAAACCTTAATTGATAATAAGAAGAAATAAACTACTGGTATACATAACAACATGGATGAATCTCAAATGAAATATGCTACGATTTACTAAGGCTACATGGTATATGATTACATTATATGACATTCTAGAAAGAGCGAAACTCTAGGGACAGAAAATCTATCAGTGGTTTCCAGGTTCTGGGGAAAGAGTTGGTTGCAAAGGGACACGGCATTTTTTACAGTGAGAAATTGCCTATGTTTTGGTTGTTGTGATTTACATGACTGTATGCAATTGTCAAAACTTACAGAACTGTAAACTCAAACAGATAAATTCTCCTGCATATAAATTATACCTCAACAAATCTGACTTTAAGTTTTTAAAAGAGCTTAAAAAGCTGTTTTCCAGAGAAAAAACAGTAAGTATCAGAGCCAAGTAAATGAGAAAAAAAATCTCATAAGGAAGCACAGTGACTTCATCTAAGATGAAAGGAACTTAAAAAAAATGGTTTTCAAGAGAAGATGAAACCAACAATTTAAAGTTAAGACGTCTACAAAAAGTTTTCTTTTTTTAAATTTTTTAAAAATGTTTATCTTTTTAGAGAGAGACAGGGACAGAATGTGAGTGGGGTAGAGAAAGGCAGAGAGGGAGACACAGAATCCAAGGCAGGCTCCAGGCTCTGAGCTGTCAGCACAGAACCCAACATGGGGCTTGAACTCTGGAACCACAAGATCATGACCTGAGCTGAAGTTGGACACTTAACCAACTGAGCCACCCAGGTGCCTCAAAAACCACTTTATTCTGGCCTGAGACATCATAGTGTCTCAGAGTGAATACAGAGTGTCTTAAGAAATGAGCAATAATTAGCCAGCTGCTCAAGAGCTGAAGCAACTGAATCAGAGTGGCAGTTAGAACCCAGGGCGCATGCGTATCTGTTCCCTGGTATACACGCCCTGCTTAATTTCCTCCACCGAGTGTGGGTGAGACTAGTAACCATGGGAATGCATTCCCACGATTAAGTGATTAGTTAGTTGACTTTGAGTTCATCAAAGGGAGAGTATCCTGGGTAAACCAGACCTAATCATGCCAGCCTTTAAAAGAGGGGCCAGGCCCTCAATAAATGAAAGGGTTTTCCTGTGCTGGGAACTATGGGCAAAGGCCCGAGGGTAGCCTGCAGGAGCTGAAAGCGTCTCCAGCCTCAGCCTCAAGTCAGCAGAGAAGTAGAGACTGAATTCTGCCCAGAGCCAGGGATTATGGAAAGGTCACTCATCTGCAAACCTCAGCTGAGATCCCAGCCCAGTTACCATCTTGATTTTGGACGTGGGAAGACTCTTGAGCAGAGAACCCATGCCTGGGGGGTCTGCCCTAGAGAAACTGAGATGATAAATGCATATTGGCTTATGCCACTAAGTTTGTGGTGATTTTGTCACACAGAAATAGAAAACCCATTTGAAGAGTGAATTAAAATGTGTCAAGCTAGTTTAATCAGAGAATAGTTTCATGGTTTTGACTCCAACAGCTCTTCATCAAATAGTAGTCTAGGTTTTTTTTTTTTAAGTTTATTTATTTATTTTTGAAAGAGAGGGAGACAGAGAGAGAGAGAACGAGTTGGAGAGAGGGACAAATACAGAGAGAATCCCAAGCAGGCTCCACACCATCAGCACAGAGCCCGATGTGGGGCTCGATCCCATGAACTATGAAATCATGGCCTGAGCCAAAATCAAGAGTCGGTCGCTTAACCACCTGAGCCACTCAGGTGCCCCAGTAGTAGGCTGGTTTTAATGATTTACTATACATTGAATCAAAAAGCATCACAGAAGGTAACATCATAGAAGGAGGAACATTTAAGGGATGACATCTTTGGAGAATAGTCTCCCTCAGCTCTGTCCAGTGCTGACCAAGAAAGCCCAGGATAGACTGGTGGAGGGGCCTTCTGTTGGAGGTTCTCTGATCTTGTCTCCTTGCACTTGGTAACTCATTGTCCCTATCGGGTAACTCACTCTCCCTACAGACTTCCCTTCTTCACTTCTGGACCATGACTGCAGTCACTCAAGTACGAATACTGTCCTCTCTTGGGCTGGACACCCTCCCGCAGAATTCCAGGGCTAATGATGACATCCAGACCGGAAACACGTCAGCACTCACCGGACCTCTTAACACTCATTGTTAACACACTCGCTTGTGAGGCTAGTCACCAGGAAATAGCCACTCAGCTTTACAGCCATAAAAGCTAGCATGAATCATTCCCCAAGCAACTTTCCATATATGTGAAAACAGAAAGAGGGTTTTTCTCCTTACAAATGATATTATTTGAACTATATGTTGCAGTATCTTGCAAATTTAAAAAATTACATTCTTCATGTTCATTACATTGTCTATTCTTTTATTCTAGAAAATTCTTTACTCTACACATTGTATAATGAAAATGGAATAAGTAACTTACCCTGTAACTTTTTAGTCTGATGAAATCAACCTTCATAGAGACAAATCGATCCGAATTTCGACTGATGTTCTTAAGGTGTTCTACAAGATCTGCACAGAACTTATAACCTCCTTTAAGCACACAGAGGACCATAATGTCACAGTTTCCTATGTCTTTCATAATATCCTTAGCCAGCCGCTCTGTTCTGAAAGAGGGATTACAAGATATATTTAAGCATAAGTACTTCCGGGTATTTTTGTTCCTTTCAAAAAAAAATGCACGATGCACTACATGTATTAGATTATGCAGGAGAATGTGGAGGAGTTCAGGAGACAGAAGGTTACAGATAAAGAAGCTTTGTTAAAGCTGGACAAAGAGAGAGTGTTCAAAACACATTTCTGATAACTGCGTCATAAATAGTACATTTTTGCTCCTCTGTGTCACAAAAATTAGAAAGATGTAAAATATATATCAAAGATCATGAATGTTATTATTTTATCACTCCAGAGCCTAGTTGTTAACCTTAACAATGCTGTGGAAGTATCTGGTGATGTTATGCTTTATAGCAGAAAGAGAAGAAACAGAGAATGAATGACTCACCCACCTTATAACATTAAAGGAGACAGAATGAAAAGTCAATTCCATAGTAACTATCAAAATAATAACATCTGTCTCCTATCTGACAGAGATGGCACATTACTTATGTGAAAGGTGCTCAGAGTGCAATTTCCGTGGAGCACCATGTGAATGAGGTTTTCTGGAGCTACCCAGTGATGCAGCCTTGGGCTGGCACCCAATGCCTAATTTGGAACTGTCACTGTATTTTTTGTAATTGTTTCATGTCTATAAGTTCATTGCCCATACATCCATACAACATTAAAACCTTGAATGGAGGCAGGATCTAAGGTACATAATAAAAAAAGTCCTGGCTGGCTCAGTTGGTTAAGTGTCTGACTCTTGATTTTGGCTCAGGTCATGATCTCAGGGTTGTGAGATTGAGCCCTGCATTGGGCTCTGTACTGGGCATGGAGCCTGCTTAAGATTCTCTCTCTCACCCTCTCCCTCTGCCTCTCCCCTACTCTCACGTGCATGTGTACTCTCTTAAAAAAAAAATTCCCACTGGCACTTCAGGTAGATTAGATTTAAAATGGGTTAACTGAATGATCTGAATATATATATATGTGTGTGTGTATATATATATATATATATATAAAGCATATATTATGTATGTTCTACATATCTAGTATCTAATATATTTTATAAAAGTTATATGTATGTGGGTGTATGCTTACATATGTATACACTTATGCATATAAAATGGCAACCAGGCTTCAGGCGATGTTTCTCAAAATATGATCAAGAAAATGTATATCAGCATGCCAGATATTCTATCAAAAGAGACATTTGTCTTCAGCATAATGGAGTGAGGGGGTCAACACATCCTCTCCATGAAAAAGTAACTATGAAGATGGATGAAACTGTCAAAGACAACCATTGATTGCACTCTGGAAGTAAACTAGAGGCATATAACAAACTGGGAATCATTTATTCATGAAAACATTGAACAGTGGATAGAAATAGCACAAGTGTATGGCATTCTTGTGGGATAATATTCCCATCTCCCTGAGCCACCACCCACCCCGTCCCCCGATCAGCTCTGCTGTCCAACCAGGTAGTTCAACCTGGGTGGGGCACTGCCAGAGGGAGCTCACCTGGTAGGGAGCATTAGCAGTCAGTACGGCCATCTTGGTAGCAGGTGAACAGGGAAAGCCAGTGGCCCCATTATCACAAAGTTTCCTGTTTAAGCAACTAACCGGCAGACTAGTCTAGTCAGGGATTTGATAGGGAGTTTTGGAAGGTTAGGGTCATGGGAGAGGGGTAGACAATAAACTCTTCACGTATCCCAAGTTGACCAGAAGCTACACATATGCACACAGAAACGAACATGGGACCAGGCTACCCATACATTCCCAAAAGATGGAGCCTATGAGCATGGGCAGAAGAGGCACAAGAAAGCACGGTGAAAAATAAGAGCCAGGGAAAACTTAAAAAATGCTGGAAATGTGAATGTACTTGCCAGCCTCCACACACATTCATCAGCAGAAAGTGGAAGCCTGACTGACTTGAGGTGTTTGAATACAATCTCTAACAAATCTTAGACTGAAAACTAAGCTATTCAGACACAGGGGTTAAGACTTAGTAAGTGAGACTTACAAGGAAAAACAAGAAAAATAGATCGCGTATCATCAGAGGCCACATACAGCGGGGGAAACAGTTTCCACAGAGTCGGAGATGAAAACAAAAAACAAAGAACAAGGGCAATGAACAGAAAATAATTACAAATATGGTGGATATTAAACCAACTATATCAATAATCACTTTAAATGTGAATGATTCAAATATACCAATTAAAAGATAGAGACTGTCAGGGTGGATTAAGAAAAAGACCCTAACATATGTTGTCTATAAATACAAAGACACTGATAAATTGAAAGTAAAAAGATGGAGAAAGACATACCATACTAACATTAATCAAAAGAAAGCAGGAGTAACTTACTGATTTCAAATAAAGCAGATTTCAGAGCAAGGAGATTATTAGGAATAAAGAGGGCATTATGTAATAATAAAAATGTCAATTTTCCAAGAAGGCAGAAAAATCCTTAGTGTGCATGCCTCTAACAACAGAATGTCAAAAACTAACAGAACTAGAATGAGAAATAGATGAATCCACTACTGCAGTTGGAGACTCAATACCCCTCTTTAAGTAATTGACAGATCTGACAGTCAGAAAACTAGTAAGGGTATAGTTAAAGCACACAGTACCATAAATCAACTGGACCTACTTAGCATTTATAGTATACTGCATCCCACATTCTTCTCAAAAGAAAATGAAAAGACAAGCCACAAACTAAGGAGGTAGTATTTTCAAAAACCATATATCTGCTAAAGGACTTGTATCCAGAAATATAAAGAACAGTTACAATTCAATCAGAAGACAACCCACCCAATGTAAAAATGGCAGAAGACTTAAACAGTTATCTCTCCAAAGAAAACATAAATAGCTAACAAGCACACTAATCATTAAAATCACAATGAGATACTTTTATATACCCACTAGAATGGCTATAGTCAAAGGGACAGACAACACTAAATGTTGGCAACTATGTGGAGAAACTGGAACCCTCATCCTTGCTGGTAGAAATATAAAATGGTAAAGTCACTTTGTAAATAATTGGCAGTTTCTTAAACTTAACCATCAAACCCAGAATACCACGCCAAAGAATCTATCCAATCCAAAAGAAATGAAAAGATATATGCACACAAAGACATGTGAATGATCACAGATACATTGTTCATAGTAGCCGCAAGCTAGAAATCCAAACAACCATGGATTGGTAAGTCAATAATTAGGTATTGTATGATTTAACTTATAGGAAATGTTCAGAAAAGACAAATCTATGGACAAAGGAATCAGACTAGTGACCGCCTGACGCTGGAAGTAGGAATGGGGATTGACAACCAACAAACTTTTGGAGATGCCAGAAATATTGTAAAATGATGCTTGTGCTTGCCCAACCATAAAAAATTCCTAAACATCATTGAATCATTTGTCTACAATGGGTAAACTTCAAAATATGTAAATTACATCTTAATGAATTCATTCCTGGGCTCCACTCCCAGCCACTGAAGCAGAATTTCCAGGCATAAAGCATACGAATATGCATTTTTTAAAAAGATTTTTTAAGTTTATTTATTTATTCTGAGAGAAAGAGAGAGCAGGGGAAGGGCAGAAAGAGAAGGGGAGAGAGAGAGAATCCCAAGAGCAGGCTCTGCATTGGCAGTGGGGAGCCTGATGCGGGGCTCGAACCCATGAACCGTGAGATCATGACCTGAGCCGAAAGCAAGAGTTGGATACTTAAACGACTGAGACACCCAGGTGCCCCAAGAAATTGTATCTTAACAAGTTCATTGGGTAAGTCTCCTATTCTGGGAACTGGCTTTGGGTAACCTTACCAGGATTAAATCATGTACTAGATCAGGATGCAGTTAACTAAAGTCATAAAATTCAGGTGAGGAAAGCAGGAATTTGTTTAGACCAGAGGGTTCTCGAACCAGTGTTAAAGGAAAAATGCCTCTGAGTTATTAAGAGGTGAACTGAATACAAGGATTCTACTGCACAACAAAAGTTGGCTTAATTCTTTTTTGCAGGAATTTCCATATCTTTAATGTGAATTGCCAGCAGGGAGATCTGGCCATTTGGGAGATGCAAAATTTCCCAGGTTTATTTGATCACAGAACATTTTGTTCCCTCTGCAGATTGGGACTTGTATTCCACGGACAGCCATGTTGGGCCATGAGAAACTCCAAATTAGACCTTATTTTAATAATCTACTATAGTTTGAGAGAACATGCGATACGCAGGTCTTATCCGGCGGAAAAATCTTGGAGTAAAAGAATATTTCCTTTTGCTTACAGACAGGAATTGATGGAAAGATAATATCCTGGGAATGTGACTGTCTTGTGTTTTTCATACTTTACTTTGGCTAAGGACTTATTTCATAAAGTTAAATATTAACTCGGAAGAATAGAATAGGTTTTTTAAAAATAGAGGTGAAAGTACTCTGGTTTAAGAAAAAAAAAAAAGGGTGCGGAGTCCAAGGTTTCAATTTGCTTCTACTCCCCGGTGCCTCTCCCGCCCCTATTTCTGGGTGTCTGAAGGATCTTTGTGTTCCTAGGAGTGCACTGTGAAATCTGTGAGGCTTGCTTTCCATATAAATGTGAAGGCTTAAGTATTTGATCCTTGTACAAGAAGTGAGAAGTACATGGAAAAGCAACAGCCTGGGCATTAGGCAGTTTTGTGAAATGGGGTAAGACCTTTAAATCCTGATGCTGGTGGAGGAGGCTCTCTGAAAACCAAGAAACAAATGGTAACTTAGGGGCTTATAACAGGAGAGAACATGTTGGTTTTTGGAAAGCCAATCGGCTAGGAAGGAGCTAAAGAATATCTGTATAGAACGGTCAGAAAAAACTAGAAATAGTATACTAGAAATAGTCTTGTGCAGCTATTTTTAAGCTGAAAATATTCCTATTCCCAAAATATTACCACCACTGCCTGGAAAACATAATTGTGCACAGACTGGCAGATCTGTGATATGTTGCTTGATCCCAGATATGTGCAAGTTGCAGGAAAAGCCAGGGCTTTAAGGGTGTGTCCTGTAAAAGCAAAGTTCACCTGTTGCTTTTTCCTGGTTAACTCAAGAGTCTGTGAAAAATATAAGACAGAGGTCCTCAGGTAAAGAGCAATGCTTCCCCTCCCCCCTCAAAAAAGGAATGCTTTCCCAAATCCTGTTTTTACCTGTTTGTACAAGACATTGCTTATTTTGAGGCTGTTACTTATAATATATATATTCTTACCATTTCCCCTGAACAAATGTCCAGGTAAACAGTTCAGTTAAAGATTCATTTTATTCCAAATGCTCTGTCCCATAAAAGTTCTGTCTCTTCTGCATAAGAGAGACTCAGGAATAGGGGTGTAAAGTGTATTCTGACACCAAGAAATAACACCCACCTGTCCACAATGATGCCATGAGGTATGAGAACATACTCCAGGTCTCCATAATAGTGCTGCGGGTATGTGAATAAATTCAAGTCATACCCTGACCAGTCATCTGTAATCTGCAAATCAAATTACTTTGGTTACAATATTTTTCATCAGAAATTTATTTTTAAAGCATAAATAAATGAAAATGAGTATCCATTTTAAAAAAAGAATAATACTGAAAACAGAGAAGAGGTCTGCCGATCAATATGACATTAAATTACATTCTGTCAACTATGAAAATCTCAGTGGGAAAGGGTGATTTGTGTCACGAAAACTGATAAAGAATCTAGTTCCTAAAATGCACAGAGAATTCCATTCCTAACCTTTGCCATGTTATACGATGAAATATCAACTCACTGTCTTATAGCTCACCTGATCGTACTGTTTGTAAAAGTGGATATAGGTAAATACATAATTCCTGTCTAAATTATATAGTATATGACTTTAAGTAACACTACGTTCATAATTATATTAATATGGAACTTTAGTCAGTCCTATCGGGAAAAATTGCTCCAGAAAATTGGCCTATTCATTTAGTGGACAGAAGTGCCAGCAAGTCCCACTCTTGCTTAGCGCTGGATGTGCAAGTTGTATGGTTAGAAAAGTAAAGATGTGGGAGAGAAAATGAAGGCGAAGAGCGAGTTACTTTTACTTTCAGATCATTGAGAAAGGATGCAACAGGGACAAATTAGCACTCAACTCATTTCATAACTGTATTGCAGGTTCGTATTCGTTAATCACTCCTGCACATTTCTATCAGACACTCTATTCAGCTTTAAGCTTTCATAATGCACCTGCACACCCCCATCTTCCCCCCCCCCACTTCCTCTGTCTCCCAAGCTCAGCCCCCTCCACAGAAGCTCAAGTCAGGAGCCACTTCCTTCTGGAAGCCTTGATGACTGCTCCTCCTCTCTGATCTTCTCTCCCAAACTCCTTGTAGATGGAGTCTTCGTCGCTCTCTGTCTTTTCAAGTGCTCCCATTCAAGCTCCTTGAGAAGACGCCTGCCTCTTCTAGTCTCTGGCTCACGTGGTCTTATCTGTTATAGAACCAATTGTACTTCATTTAATGCTGGGATGTCCCCCTACTTTCCACCCTCCTTCTCACCCAGGACTCAAAACCTTAGCCCAGGTTTTGGAAGGGTAACTTATGGGCCAGCCCCCACCCAGTCCTACTCCGGTCCTGGGTTCGGGAATGCCTGTCAAACCAAACTCATGGTACTTTCTTCCAAATTTATCCCTTCCCTATCCTAGCAAAGGACAACTTATTTTTTTACTTGCTCAAGTCGAGATGTTGGAGTTGTTGTTGACTTCTTTCTTTCATTCCCTCACGAAACCCATTAGCAAATCCTATGATCAATTCCTTCAAAATTCAACCAGGACCAGCTCTCAGCATCCCGACTTCTGCCTCCCGGTCCATGCCACCCTCATTTCTCTGGGGACCACTGCCATAGTTGCCAGGCTCGCCTTCCTGCCTCCACCTTGGCACCTTCACCCCGTTCCAACATGGCGGCCGGAGTGTGCCTTTAAAGATGTACATCATATCATGGCTGTCTTCTCCTCATCTTCTTTCAAGGGGTTCCCATTTGCCTCTGAGTACAATCCAGTGTCCTCACTGTGGCCCACAGGGGCTACCTCTCTGATTCATCTGCAGCAATTCCCTTCCTCCTTCACTCTGCTTCAGCCACATTCTTCTTGCTGATCTTTGAAAACGCCAGGCATGCTCCCGCACTAACACCTGCTATTTCTCTTGCCTACAATACTCTTCCCCCAGATTTCTACGTGGTTTACACTTCTCTTCCTTCAAGTCTCCATGTAAATGTCACCTTCACAGAGGCCTTACCGGATCACCTCCATAAAACAGCACCCCTTGCCTTCCTACTCATCACTGTATCCCTTTTACCCAGCTTTACTTTCCTTCACAGCAGGTATTCCCACTGGATGTGACACGTGTTTGTCTCTCTGTGTGTTTTGTCTTATCTCCTCCCACTAGAACGTTACTGCCTTCTGACAGAGACCATGTCTGATTCACTGTTGAAACCCCAGTGCTCAGAACACTGATCTGGAATATAGTATGTGCTCAAAAGTGTTCAGTGAGTTAATGAATGACACCTTCTCCATCCGCAGATTACCCAGTCCTACCTGAGCTCCAGCCCAAACTGATTTGTCTTGGGTTGTCTCCTTGTGATATAAAGAGCACCGCTATTCACGGCTCTGGAAATTCACAGCTACCATGGGGCAGATTGTTAGCCAAATGGTGTGTGTCATCTGCTTATTTGAAAAGTATCACATGTGCTTTGCCTCCATCAGCAAATTGGCTGCGTGCAACTGTTGAATTTGCACAGAGCAGTTCTGCTTTCCAGCCCTGAGAACTTCCTGGGCCTGCCGTAACCAGGAACACCACAGGCCCCTGTCACAGCCTAAACACCAGCTGGTCGTGAGGAGCCTCCCAAAGACCTCTGGCAGGCCACAGAAAAGGCCAGATGAGAACCCCAACCAGCAAGAGGCCCCAGGGTGACCACTCAAGCCCACGGCATTTTCTGGCTCCCCTTCCAGACCACACACACTTACCCACTCCACTTCCTGGAGCCCTGCCAGGTGATGGCATCATTGACTAGTGGTCTTCCGAGCCCATTCTTTCTACCACGCAAATCCTTTCCTGCCCCCCTGCTTTGGCTGCATCTCAGAGCCTACATTCTTCTGTGTTCTAGAGCTTAGCTCTGACCCTTACCGGGCTGTGATGCTATGGTAAGTACTCATCCTGTCTGAGACTGGGTTGCCCCCTCCTTAAATAAGACACAATAAAACCTACGGACTGGGCGGGTGTGAGGATTAACAGAGAACCGAGAGTCTCCAAAGCAGGCAGCAACAACCCATTTGGGGGTTACTGCAAAGAAGCTGCCTCTACAGTACTACGGACTGAATTACGCCCCCCTAAAAGTCTTATGTTGAAGCATTATGATGACATTAGGAGGTGGGGCCTTCGGGAAGTAATTAGGTCATGAGGGTGGAGCCTTCATGATGGAATCAGTGCTCTTATAAGAGAAAACTAGCGAGCTCCCTAGTGCTCTCATTCTGGGTGTTTTTTTTTTTTTTTTCCTCTCTCTCCCCCGCCCCTCTCCCTCTACCCCTCTCTCTACAATGTGTGGACACAAAGAGATGAATAGAAAGGCAGCTATCTACAAGTTAGCAAGAGAGTCCTAACTAGGAATGAAATCAGCCAGCACCTTGATGTTGGACTTGTAGCCTCCAGAACTATGAGAAGTACATGCTTATTGTTTAAAACAAATACACAAAAACGAGAGAAAGAGAGAGAGAGAGAGAACAGATCTTAAGAGTTCCTAGGGCATTTCTTGGTATAGAATAAGTGATTAATAAATGATACCAAAAAATGAAAAGAAGGGTGCCTCGGTGGCTCAGTTGGTTCAGCATCCAACTTTTGATCTCAGCTCAGGTCCTGATATCAGGGTTATGAGTTCAAGCCCCACAGTAAGCTCTGTGCTGGGCCTGAAGCCTAGTAAGGAAAAAGAGGAGGAAGAGAAAGAGGAGGAGGAGGAGAGGGAGAAGAAGAAGATAATGATGAGTAAATGACAAAACCAACCTATTCATAAGCCCTGTCACGGCAATCCGTAGCTTAGAGGCAGCATGGAGTAGTGGTCAAGCACATGGACTTAGAAGTCCAATCCATGTGAGGGCGGGTGTATAGCGGGTGAGACCCTGGGGCCTTTAACTCTCTGTCTCAGTGTATTCATCTATAAAATGGAGTCAGTGTCTGCCTCACGTGGCTATTGTGAGGATTCAATAAGACACACAACGGAAATAACACTGTTACGTCATTATCTAGTCTATAGTACTTAACTCTGTAAGTATTCGCCATCTAGATGTGCTGAACCAACCCTAGTTAACTTACAAATTAAAGGCCTTAATTAATTTACCGAAGTGCCTCAAATCTATTAGTGAACATGTTGTTACCTTAGTTAAGTTATACATTTAAAAATATAAGAGGGCACCTGGGTGGCTCAGTTGGTTAAGTGTCCGACTTTGGCTCAGGTCATGACCTCACAGCTCATGGGTTCGAGTCCCGTGTCAGGCTCTGTGCTGACAGCTCAGAGCCTGGAGCCTGCTTCCAATTCTGTGTCTCCCCCTCTCTCTGCCCCTCCCCTGCTCATGCTCTGTCTCTCTCTGTCTCTCAATAATAAATACACATTTAAAAAAATAAAAGTAGAAGAAATAGATTTCTCTAAAACTACTCTATAATCCAAATTGCCCTTTTCCAAAGAGTCTGAAATAGATTTCCTTGTCGAGATAAAAGACCATGAGAGATAAAGAAACCACTCGTGTTCGACCAACAAGTGCTGATAAGAATGCAGAGAAAGAGGAACCCTCCTGCACTGCTGGTGGGAACGCAAACTGGAGCAGCCCCTGTGCAAAATAGTATGGACGTTCCTCAAAACAGTAAAAATAGTAAAAATACCATATGGTCCAGGAATCACACTACAGAGTATTTACCCGAAAAATGCAAAAACAAAGGGATACATGCACCTTGATGTTTCTAGCAGCATTAGCTACATGAGCCAAACTATGGAAGCAGCCCAGGTATCTATCAACAGGTGAGCAGATAAAGAAGATGAGGTGTATATATACGAAAAGGAATATTATTCAGCCATTAAAAAAAAAAAATCAAACCTTGCCATCTGCAGCAACATGGATGGAGCTAGAGAGTAAAACGCTAAGTAAAATGAGTCAGAGAAAGACAAATACCCAAATGATCTCACTCATATGTGGACTTTAAGAAACAAAACAAACAAGCGCAGGGAAAGAGAGAGAGAGAAAGTCAAGTCAAGAAACAGACTCTTAATTATAGAGAACAAACTGATGGTTACCAGATGGGAGGTGCGTGGGAAGAAAGGGTGAAATAGGTGATGGGGATTAAAGAGTACACTTATCATGACGGAAGAAAGTAATATGCTGGTTAAAGAGAGAGAGAGAGAGACTACTGGCTATACCTTGTAATTCTTAATGGTGCACGCAGATTGCATTGAAAATCAGTCCTAAATCTGAAGGAATGGAGACTGCTATGAACTGCAGATAATTATGTTATTCATCTGCTTTTCAAAAAATCAAAACAAGAAATCTTTAAATAGTTTCAGTATCACCGATAATATGCTCTAAGTTTATTCCGAACAATGCTTGCTCTGTTCAAAGACACAAAACATGGCTCAGCTGGGGGAAGCGACAAACACATGAACTGAGCCATTTTATACAAAATTCAAGTCCCGGAACTCATTCGGGTTCTCTTTTTTCCTCATCTGAAGATACACTGAAAACCTTCTAAGTCAATAAAAATAATTTCTTGGCGAAAACATGCCTTGCACGATTTTTCAAGTTTCTCCCCCAGGGAGAAAAATAGTTTGGAAACACAGACAGAGAGCAAACCGCTGCTCCTCTCTGCCTCTGAGCCCCACACGCTGGGCCCCACTCTCTCCTTCAGGCAGGGGCCACGGATGCTGCCGACTTTTAGGCTCACATCTACCCGTCGACTGTCAGAGAGGAAAGGAGTCTCATCCCTCAGCTCTGCTTCCAAGAACCTCACACGCAAACATCGACTGGCCCAGGGAAGGGGGCGCACGGCGATGGAGGCCTCAAAGCGCACATGGAGAAAACGTGGAGAAGCGGCTTCCTAAAAGAAGGGCTCCAGGCTCTGGGACCAGAAGAATAAAGGGGACTCGACGGACCAAATAATACCTTGTATCACACATGCCTTCCTCTTCCTCTCGGGCACCCAACCTCGGAAAGTAGTGTGGTAAATGGATTATCTGATTACTTATCTCCAATGCTGCCACAATTCTTTGGTGGGTTGGGGTGCTTGGGAGACACCCGTAACAGAAATACAACCATTATTTTAGCTTTTTCTCTTCTCCTTGTTCCTTCCAAACTCACTGTGTAGGTACTCTGATTCTCTCGCTGATGCTTTGGCAAAAACAAAACCTATCTAAGAACCTGCTCTAAAAAGGCCAGAGATAAAGATCTCTACCCACGCGGTAACAAGGATGTGTCAAGCGTGGGCGGGTGACCTTACCAGCTCCAGATCAAGTGGCCAGTCAGTCCTGAGCAGTTTCTGAACTCTCTATCGCTGATTTGGGTTAACATTTGCTAACCACATATTGTTTCTTTTAAATGCTTATCTATTTTTTGAGAGAGAGTGCAAGTGAATGGGAGAGGGGCAGAGAGAGAGGGAGAGAGAGGATCTGAAGCTGTCTCTGTGCTGACAGCAGACAGCCAGATGCGGGGCTTGTGTTCAGGAACCCTGAGATCATGACCTGAGCCAAAGTCAGAAGCTTAACCGACTGAACCACCCAGGCGCCCCTCTACCACTTACTGTTAATACTCTACTCATGTCCTACCTCCTCAATTCAACGGAAAGCCATCTGTAGGCAAAACTCATCTCAAATCTCTTGATACTCCCTTCTCTTGCACAAACCATACTTCTTGTTTTATGCTTAAGGAATCTGGCTCTATGCCCCTTGCCATCTTCATCACAGTTTCTACCAACCGAGAATTGCCCTCTCCCCCTCATTTCCAGACAGCCCCCAAACCTGCCTTGATCATCCCACGATCTACTAACTCTTGTGGCTCCCTCACCTGCCCTAACCCAAACTACTACACCTTTATTCCAGATTAGCATAATCCAATCTTCCAGACCAATCCCACCCCTGAAATACTTCACTGAAATCACAGCTTTCTATGAAGCACAGTGAGTAAAACCTGACTTCGAATCTTGCTTCTGTCATTTGCTGGATATGTGACCCCGGTGATTTACTTGATCTCTGTGCTTCCATTTCCTTCTCTGTAAAACAGAGATTATATGCCTACCTCACAGATCTGCAAGGAGCAAATGAACAGCCCAGGAAAACCAAATAGTAAGTGCTCAATAAATGCTCACTATTAATACCCGCCTCCCTTTTTTCACTAGTACTAAATCTTCCCTTTTACTTTTTGCAACCATCCTGAGAGTTCTCTATTTTTCCTGCACATATACCCTCCTGAGCTCTGCCTTTCCTCTCTACCCTAGATGTCATGGGCTTCACCAGCACATTGAACTCACTCTGAATTTGCCTTCCCAATCTGTTTCCAGCTTGAGTTAATCTAATTATCCCTGGTTCTACTGGGGAAAACGGCATAAAGGCCGGGGCTATCCCCATTACACGTTGTTTCCAACCCCACTGCCTCCCTCCATCTTTCACTAAATTGTCTTGCTTCCCAGAGAGCTTCTTTTGATACTAATAGATTGGGCTCTGGCTATTTATACTGTTTCATCATTTGCTTTTTCGACTTTAACAATCTCCCTATCTTATTAGTCATATAAATTTACCCAATTCCTTTTTAAGAGTTATATTATTAAATAGGAGTACTATATGGTAGCCATTCTAACTGATGGGATGGTTGTTTAAATGATTCTCACTGCTAATGGCTTTGCCATTGTTAAATACAATGGCCTCTTTCCATCTTTACCCTATTTGCTCTTTCTGCAGCATCTGACACTCTTAATGGCCCTTCTCACTGCCCCCTCCCAAAACTCTTCCCTAGACACCTATCACCCTCTCTGTTCCCTCGGACTTTGCTATTCATTCTTGGTCTCTTTATCAGACTTCTCCGGGACACTCTGCCTCCTGCATTTGGGGCTTTCCAGATTTCTACCCATAAGAGTAGTTCATAATTTACCCCCCATTTTCAAGGGGCATCCCTATCCACTCTAAGCATCAGATATTTTTCTATTTTCTGGGGGCTTCCCTATCTATCCCAAGCATCAGATATTTTTCTATTTTCTGACAATTTCCAAGTCTCTTCAATCATTCTCTTCAGTTGCAAAAATGAATTTCAAATTGCCCACAGTGTATCTTGACCTGCAAGCCTTACAGATTCAATTTGTCCAGAATTGAACTTATTTCCCTTTTTATATTTTCATTCCTTCCCTGCACCCCAGGCTTGACTGTTCTCTCCATGGCAACAGGAGTGAGTTTTTTTTTTTTTAAAGCATAAATTGGGTGTGATGATTCCTTGTCAGAATCCAGTGATTTCTCTGCAATCAGTATGCCCTGTACCTCTTCTTCTGAGCTTTCACATGGTTACCTCCTACTCATCCTTCAGGTCATGGCTCAGATGTCACTGCCAAGAGGCCATCCTCACCACTTGAGCAAAAGCAATGCTCAAGTCACTATGTGAGCTTGTACAAGTCACTATGTGAGCTTATCGTCTTTATGTATTTGCTTGTTTATGTCCCTCTTTAGAACGTGAGCCCCACGAAGACAGGGCTCTGTGTGGTTGCCTGCTGACTCCCTAGAGCCTAGAACACCAGCTGGAACCCTGCAGAACAGTCTACAGGGGTAGAGGGAATAAATAAATGAACTCCTCATCCTTTAAGATGGAAAGGTCCCGGAGCACCTGGCAGGCTCAGTCAGTACAGCATCTTACTCTTGATCTCAGGGCCTGTGAGTTCAAACCCCATGTTGGCCATGGGGCCTACTTAAAAAAATAAAAATAAGCTGGAAAAGTCCTGCTGACAAATGAAGAACTGTGCAACACATTTCAGCCCGGTAAGTTCTATTTGAGCGTGTGGGGTTTCCTTCCCCAACCCCTTTACCCCAGCAATCCATGCATAATCACAGATGCCTAAGTGTGTGAATAGCACAGATTTCTGGGGAAAAAAAGGAATGTTAATGTGGCAAGTTAGGCCCGCTCTCCACCTCACCACTGTCACAAACCTGACATAGTAAAAGCCACCTCCTTCTATAGAAGCCATTCTGGACAGGAGCTGGGAGGGGAGGCCAGTGGCCTCAGGGTATGATCGGATTTGATTCCAGGACACTGAGAGATGGGTACCCTCTGGTCGCCTCTTTGAGGGAGTCCAGGGATAAAGAGGCTCTAGTCTGGGAAGCCATCATCCCACATCCTCCCCTAAGGACACACTACTAGATAGATACGTTGCATACAACCGCTCCAATTCGCTCAGACGTCCGGCACGCTTGTGCCTGTTGTGGACAAGGCAACTGACGTTCTAGAGGCACTAGCCTGTGTCGCGCTGCTGCAAAGACCCCAGTCCCAGCCCACGTTTCAAAGCTCACATTCCGTCCATTTGAGCTACTTGATTTCCTAGCTGCCCTCGAGATTCCTCAAGATCCTTTTGGAAAACAAAACTTGAAGCCTGCGCTGGAAGGGTCAGGAGGAAGCACAAAGGGGAGGAGGCCCCCAAGAGCAGCACGCCGGGGTCTTCACACACCCGCCCTGCTCCCAAAGGTGACTCCTGGTGGCTAGCAAGAGTGGGGACCCCGCACCGCACAGCCTTAAGCGCGGGAGTACTGGATTCCTGGCCCGAGTTGCGGGCGGGNGAGAACACGGGGTGAAGGGCTGTTAAGTGTGGGGTCGGTTTGGGCGCGGGGAGGGGCGCCTGGGAGGGGAGGATGGAAGCGATCCGAGCCGGGGCGGGAGAACAAAGCCGCGGCCCGCTTGCATTTCACCCGAATGCATTTCAAGCATTTAATCTAAACGGAGGGAGCCAAGAAGGGAGGGGAGGGGAGAGAGCGGGGAGCGCACGGCTCAGCCCCGAAATCGGGAGTTTGCATTTACCACGACGCCTCGCCCGCAGTCTGGCGCCTCCTCGCTGCTCCCGGCCATGTTTCTCCCGGGGAAAGCGGGAAGGAAAGAAGGGCGCGGGGAANCCGGCTCCGAGCCCCGGAGCCCCCTCCCCTCTGGGACTCCCGCGGCAGGAATTTTACAGGAAGAGAAAAGTGTCCCCATGGCCCCCGCCTCCCTAAGGCTGCGGTCCCAGCTTTCGGGCGAACAGTGTCGTCGAATCGTTCCTGCTAATTTTGATGCGCTCTTTATCCCAAGTGAATCCGTGAGTCTGCGATGTGGGATGTTCTCGAAGTATGGCTGTGGACGACACTAACCCAAATGTGTTTTTTTTTAAAAATCTTCGACCCGCCAAGCCTGGAGTTTGCTAGAGCCCTGTGGTTGTTTTCACCCCGGCCCAAGCCCTAAGTTTGGGGTCTGGAATTCCAAATAGGGCCTTTCCTTCACCGCATTCGGGGGGTGGGGGGGAGAGATTGTTACAAATTATCCACTCCACCACTTTTGTGAGACCGTATGCTCAGCTTCTAAGGCTTTCGGGGTGCGGCTTACAGCAATCGCTCCCAGATTCGAAAGCCTCTTCTTATGAATCTTTTGTTAATTGAACCCCTAATCCCAGCCTCCCCCACCCGAAGCGCCAGTTCTTTGTCCGTTCCTCAAGGCCCCCGCTTTCCCTGCGTATGTATTCACTCCCCTGGTCTCTGCAGACCCGCTCTGGGTCTGAAGCCCCGAGGTGGACACGTTCTCAGGCTCAGCCCTCGCTCTCCAAAAGGCTATTTTGCTCCTGCTAGGGTTCTGGCCCAAGGCTGGGAGAGGAATGCTGATTTTGCCTGGTTTGAAGGGAAAATCATCATCAATCAGTTGATGTCGCCCTAGGTTGGAAAACTATTAGTCATTCGGACGTGGCCGTGCTCAGCACGGTTTGTTAGGCTTTCCCAGGTGCCAGCGCAGAGGCAGGAAGGCAGCACCGAGGGTCGCGGAGACCGGACACCACGCTTTCCCACTCGCCGCTATGAACTGGGTGACAGTTTCCTCGTGCATGGGTAAACATGTTCCGCTCAGTTCTTCTCAGAGGCCCTCGTTTAGGGTCACTTTGTATAGGGTGCCCTTCACCTCTTTTCCCAAAGGTGAAAGTCCATCTTCCGTTGGCATTGTCAAAACGCAGGCCCAGGAAGTATCTGCACAATCAACGTCACCGAAAAGTACTGTCGTTGTGGTGTGGTCAGATTTCAGGGTTCACAGCACTCCCCTGGGGAGCAGGTTAAGGCAGCTTCTTACCAGCACTCCCGCCCTTACCCGCGCCCCCCACCCGGCAGCTTATCTGGAGAAGCTGTGGGTGGGACCACGAAATCCACCTACTAAGGCTGTCAGATGAGTGTAATGCAGGTGGTTCTCCAAGCGTGCTTTAAGGTATCCCGCGTTGTCTCTTACTGCTGCAAAGTCAAAATCAAACTCACCCATGAGAGGCTCAGTGTGGGTGCATGGGCCAGATTAAGGGCAAGGGGCATCAAAGTAAATTATAGGTGAAACTGCTAGATAGAGATCAGAAAGCAGCAACTCTGAGCCCAGCTCAGACACGGTGGAAGATGGACGAAAAATTGTCCATAAATCTTTCCTTAGGAAGGCCATTAATTTAAATGTAAAACCAAATAGGATCGCAGTGAAAATATATAGCTTGCTTGAATGACAACAGGAACCTTATGAACGTATGCTTGAGAACATTCTGTATAGACCTCTATAGGACTATTCGAAGAAGACCAACTTACTTTTTTGATGCATGAGGAGCAAATTATTTTTTTTATTTTAACAATTCATTTTATTTAAACCAATAGAGTAGAAACATCACGTCAGCCTTTAGTGCAATATGTTTATTCATTTTTCCATAATATTTGAATTTCAGTGTGAGTGTCATGCTTACAGTGCATCTCAATCTGAAGGAGCCACAATTTAAAGTTTTCAATGGCCACATGTGGTTAGTGGTTTCCATACTTGGGTATTGCAAGTCTAGAGTACTCTAGGATTTATTGTACTGACTTAGAGTGAACGAGAGTAGAAAAGGAAAGGATGAGATTTCAAATATAATTGATTAATGAACTTTCCAAGAAGACCTTGAGAGAAATTATACTAGCAATATAAAAGTTGACACAAACTGGTTACGTATTTTTGTTCTGGTTTTTAAATATACCTTGTTTTTAAACAAATCATTTCAAAAAGTAAATTTATTATCTTGTTATATCCTGATAACATTTTGTGTGCTCTAATTATACTTTGGTACTTTGGACAGCCTTAATGTAATAAGATATGATACTTGATATCATAAATAGTAATTGCAAGGACCGATATCCAAGAATAGCAGCTCATCTGTCCAGGGTTAACTCTCAATCTTGCATGGTGAAAACTTAGAGGCAAAAATTATTTTAAATTTCAAATTTCTGTTGCACGTCTAGTGGAATAACTCTGGAATAGGATTCTATTTTTTTTTTTTTTTTTACTAACAATCTATTCAATCTTAGCCAATGAGGCTAAGCCAATTACATCAATATAATATGCCTTAATTTGCTCATCTATAGGAGAGGACAATATATCGTTGCATATAATGATGCATTGCATATAATGATACTAACCTAAGATAACATGCCAGAGAACCCTTAGAAAACTCCTATGAAACTGTAAGGTATCATTGATCTGAGATGCTGTGAAAATGTATGACCAAATGCTTGTAAAGTTAGTTGATCTGAATGGCAGGGTAATTGCCATCTTAAAATATGGGTGTGATATGACCAATCAGGAGCAATTATAATCTAGGGACAAGTTGGGGCTGGTATGAGAATTGATAAGGAAAATGAGAAAGTTATTAAAATAATGGACTTTTCCACAAGGAAAGGGTATTTTTAGCTCAGGCTATCTATTTTCTGGTATTTCTTTGAAGGAGCTGTGAGATTAAAGAGGTACATCTTTGCAAAGTTAACAACCAGTGACTATACCTGAGTTTGTCTGTCGTTCTCTGTATCACCTTTTAGTTGTGTGTTTCCTGCATTTAAAATTCCGAGATTATCTTGTACCACTACTATGGTAAACACACAAATATTTATAGTTACCTGAATTCTCCACTAGGCTAAAAGACTTTTGTCCTAAAAGTACATACTGATATTTTGACACTTCGGTAGTTTTTAAACTTTTGCCAATACTAATCTGTTACTGAAGGAGCAATTCAACCTATGCACTGAGTTGCTTAGAGTCTGTCCCTCACTAACACTGGATTCAAAAATACAGAAAGGCATTTATTTTTTTCTGAGCCCCGAAACACGAAAATAAATGAAAAAAAAACCTCTCAGCCTGGGAATTGTGTTGAAATACATAAACATATGAAACTTAGTGACTCAGATTGTTAGTCACAGAGTCACTGGTTAGAATCTGGATGAAATCCACTGTGGACAAAGGCCAGTAATAATGATGATGATATTTTGCTTTTCCTTAGTGCTGCACAAAACCCTTTATAAATGTTACAAGCACAGAAAAAAGTGGCAAGATACTTTCTCCCAAATACTCAGGCTAAGCAAGAATCTTGCTACCTTTGAGGCATTTTTCCCCTTTACGTAAATCCAGAAGAAATATAGTTGCAAATAATTGTAACACAAAATAACTTAAGCAAAAGCCTCATTAGTATTCAATTAGCATAGTAAGCCCTCTTTCATGGCCTCTTGTTTGAAGCAGACTGGATCCAATGTGTAGTCTTCGAGTAAAGGAAATAATGGCTCCATAGTAGTTCTTACAAAGAAAGCCAGGAGCTACATTCAGAATTATGTTTTGTATGATTACACTTTCATTAGTAATTAACCTTTCATGGAAGAACACACTCTGGGTAGATTTAAGCCTGCTTTTTTTGCAGTAATGTCAGGCATGAGTAAAATCATCAACACGAAGTGCTGGGCTGCCTCAGAGATATTCTCCCACTATCTCCGCATCTAACCGGAACAGGAATTGGAGAACTTCAGAGTAAGAGAATAATGTGTCCATGTGTTCCCCCAGATCTCAGAGTCCTGGCAGCCGACCTCAACTCTTTGGGCCACCATAAAGCAGTCATTGAAAGGACGCAGCTGCAGGAACTAGAGGCTAAGCACTAAATAAATCCACAGGGCTGGAGGCACAAGTCATCTACATGACCCTAACACAATACCTTGTGGTTATGAATGAACGGATTAGCATCTAATGGTGCTGTGGCAGTTTATGCAAAATTAATTGGTGCCGCAGCCAGTGCTGAGTTTCTACTTCAAANAAAAAAAAAAAAAAAAAAAAAAAAAAAAAAAGCAAAAAATAAGAAAGCCCCAAACCATGGAGATCTCCTTAAACTTTGGCTCATGTGGGGAGGCTGAAGACCAACTGGAATGGGAACCAAGCTCTTTATTCTCTTAACTGTACACAGACCCTCTTTAGATCAGCATAGATGCACTATACTCACTGGCAATATGCCAGGAGGTACTACAGTTATCACCAGTTTCTGGGTTCTATCTTAGATATGAAGTCAGGGGAGCTTGGGAAAGAGGTGTGGCTTGAGGTCTGGAGTTCTCTCATGTGAGGGAAGAGGCTGAGAAAGAAAAAGAGGTTGGACCCTGGTGTACGTAGAGCAAGACCTCCCCAATTGTGTTTTGTGCTGCTTTTCTTTATATTTGAAAAAGATGAGGTTGTAATTCATGAGGTTGGAGAAATGATGAGAAAAGCAAAATTAAACACACTTCTGTCTTGCGGGACTTCTCAGAGCTTGTAATATGCCAACACACAGTGTCAATATTCAAGAAGACTTTAGCAAAATGCAGTGTTTCCCTAACTTTTTGGATCATGGAAACCTTAACGGGGGTGTTTTATTAAAGCGTTTGAAAATTACACTATCATGAAATATTTAAATTCATGCTTTATAAAACTTTTTTAAAACATTTATTTATTTTTGAGAGACAGAGAGAGACAGAGTGCAAGCAAGGGAGAGGCAGAGAGAGAGGGAGACACAGAATCCAAGGCAGGCCCCAGGCTCTGAGCTGTCAGCACAAAGCCCGATGTGGGGCTCAAACACACGAACCATGAGATCATGACCTGAGCCGAAGTCGGATGCTCAACCGACTGAGCCACTCAGGTGCCCCAAATTAATACTTTTATTATTATCTCCCAGTAAGAGGTTTTATGTGGTCTTAAAAATACATTGAAAGAACTATGTATTTAAATGTAACATTGTTTTCAAACTATGTATTGCTATATTTTTCTTTTTTAAAGTAAGAACTTAAATGGACATGGCTGAGGCATTTCTCCATCTCTGTACTGCCCTTCAAGTTGACATGAANTGTGAACAAAAACAACCTTCTGAATAGCAAAAGAAATGAAAGCCATCTCATGGCATCAATTCCCTTTGGTCTCTCTCCATGATAGTGTGGTGGGTTTCAAAGGCAATTGTTTTTAGACACTGCCAGCATAGAGAATATCCAGGCAAACCAGTAAGCCAAGTTGGTATGTGATACAGCAAGTCACAGGGTGTGGGCATGCTCGGCTCCTGGCATTTCCAAGGAGGTCTCTATCATATCCAGGACAATGGGCATCTATTGCGGCACTCACGTTAATAGTCCTGTGGTTTGTACTTGAAGGCACTGAGCTCTTTTTGTTTTCTAACTAAGAATCTCTTTACTATACTCACTGCCTCAGCTGAAGGATTCATGGCAAGCTGAAGCTGATTGCCAGAGGGTGTGACTCTTCCCACGTCCCTTGACAGATGGTGGTGGTGGCAGGACCAGCCCCAAATAGGGGTGTAGCAAGTCCACAGGAGCACAGGGCTCTTTCTGGGTCTAGCCAGGTACGTCGCTGTTGAGTCCACCATGGGGGTATGGGCCTGCTTTCTCCAAGTGGTCTTAGACTCCACCAGGCTTTCACAACCTCCTACCTGGATCCAGAATTTCCACAAAGGCATTTGTATCCAAGGATGTCTGCCAAATTATCGTTGCTGTGGGGGGTTATGGGCCAGGGACCTCCCAGGCTGCCATCTTGCTGACCTGGAAATTTTTGAAAAGAATATCCAAATGTATTTTTCCATTTCACATTTAGTATTGCAAATAGTTTTAAATCAGAACATTTGGAAGAATAGAAGTAAATTATGAAGGCATTTGAAACATGTTCTGGGGTCTTCCAATTTGTGACTCTAGAAAGTATGTGACATAGTTGTGGCTAAATGCTTGCTCTGTGTTTCTACACTTTCCTTCTCTGTGTCACACTCTAAGCAAAATAAACATTTACACATGTATTTTTCCATGGTCTAATAAACTCCATGTAAATATCACTTAAAATGGCAATGCCAACATTTGTTTAGCCATTCTCCAATATACTTTTATCACTTCCAAATTTTGATTTTGTAAATATATATAAATAAATATGTTTGTAATAAAACATTTATATTGATTTTAACCATTTCTGAAGGATAAATTCTCCAGAAATGGAGTTTTGAAGTTAGAAGGTATAAATATTTTAAGGCTCTTGACATATACTGCTAAATTTAGCTTCCAATATTAATGTCTCTCTTTGATGGAAAATTATAGTAAGCTTTATACAATTTTTAACTGAAACTGAGTAAAATTTTACTGCAGAAATGCTTTGAGGTTTGAGGAAAAGGGTGTTAGTTAACGTGTGTTAAAAGCTTAGTAATGGGAACTAATGAGAAAAGTCAGTTTGAATTTGTGATTAATTTTTAACTAAATATTACTTTAAAACAATGTGCCTTTATTGTCATAGTCCATAAAGTAATACCTAGACTAATGAAAAGATTATAGTGCACTGTTTCAGGCTTTTGGCTCCAAATCAGGCAAACTCAGCTTTAAAATCAGACCTCACCACCTACCGCCTGACCTTGGGCAAATTTCTTAACTTCTTTGCCTTAATTTCTATATCTGTTCATTGAGGATGGTGTTAGTTCCTACTTATTAAGGTCATTGTGAGACTTGAGTACAATAATGTATTCCAAATACTGAGTACCTCAGGAGTGCTCAGTACATTTCATCTATTATCAAAATAGAATAATTCTAAATGGAATTTCTGGTCAGTGGAACTTTTACATTAATAAATGGATCAGTTGAGGAGTTTTGAATTAGTAAACCTATAATCTATAAAAGTTTCTTCATGTAAATGAACTAGCATCTTCCTTCAAAATTGTGTTATCAACTTGTTCTATAAATGTATTGTGTGTGTGTGTGTGTGTGTGTAAAGCAAACAATAACCTACAGGAAAAGCTTCTGTTTAATGACTACCAGTAATGATGGATCTGAATTAATAAGCCTATTTTTTATGTTTTTAAATTTTACATTAGAAAGAAAACAATTAACTTGACTTAATGATTTTAATCTTTGGAATATGAAGGGCAACAGTAAAAGTGCACTTCAAAGTGTATTAATGTACTTCAAATAAGCTTTTATCAAACATAAATGTTCCGCTAATCTCAATATCTATAGTTTATGTCTAAAGTATAAGTATAAATGGACCAAATTAAGAATTCATTTAGGGATGCCTGACTGGCTCAGTCAGTAGAGCATGCGACTCTTGATCTCAGGGTTGTGAGTTCAAGCCCCATGTTGGGCATGGAGCCTACTTAATTAAAAAAAAAAATCCTTCACCATTTTTCACAGTGTCTCTGTAAGGAACGACTGGGAAGGTCTCATAGTGAAAAGCTGTCTCTCAATGAAGAAGTGGACAATTGGATTTGGTACTTGGGTGAAGCAGAGTTCTGTTTCTGAAGGCCATTTGAGGTGCTATTCAGTTACTGTGGCCAGTGGCTTTCCCGCTTTGGTACTCACTTTACCCCAAATTCTCAGTATTTCTTGGCTCAACCAAACAATCAGGAGCCTCTTAAACTCGAAGCTCAGGCCAACATGGACATTATCTGACTTTGTTCGGGGCTGAAGAAATAACCTTCAGATTCTCTTTGGTTCATACCAAACACACAAATGGCTCACAATCCTCCAAGTCACAAAAGTGAAAAATTTTAACGCATCTTTAAATTAAGGCCATTCAAAGGAATTGGAGATCAGATGAATCTAGTTTGTACAGTAACAGCAAAATGTTTACCTGAGAAAGAATTTCCTTCTCAACCTAGGATTGACGTCACTGGCCTTTTAAGACCAGATTCCTCAGCGAGTTCTACACATTTGGCCACAAAATATATACCCAGGTCACCTTTTACAGAGAATGCAGGAATGAGAGATGAGTGACTCAGGCTTCTCTGCTAGTCTGGGGATTCTGCCAAATCTTAAGTGGTATAGACAGTCTTCAATATGATAACATGTCATACCTGGACTCTGTACTCAGTACCTTTTCACCTTGATAGCTGAGTCATATTACCCTGTACATTATGACTTTTTGTTATCCATGACCTGTCTGCCTTCTTTTCAATATTTTTTAAGTCTTAAAACTAATCTCTGTTTCTAAGTTCTTGCTGTAGACACATTTCCTGGGTTTAATGCAGTGGTCTAATCAACTGCATTGCATTTTTTTTTTTAATAGTAGACTTTTAAAACTGATAAATCCTGAGAATGGGTACAGAAGTTGTCATTTTGGCAGTTATTTAGAAACCTCTTTGTGTTAATCCAGAAAACCTAAAACAAAGGTTTCCAATGATTTCTCCTATTCTTAGAGAGATGGGACAGTTTTGGAAAAGTTTTTCCAAATCTTCTCCCACATTTTCTACTTCTTATAAAAAAAGAGGAAAACTCTGGCTTTACGATCAAACTACGAAAAATGATGTACCACAGACTAGCGAAAATTCTCAAAAGCCAGCTTCCTTTTGTGTAATGAGAAAAAGAGAAAGGAAATATTGGGAGTAATTATGTAAACTCATTCGATGAACTTTGAAAACTAATGGAGAATGCAAGAAAGATGTTCCCTCTCCACCTGTCAAAAAGCTCTAGGCAAGTCCATTGTACTGAGATTCCTTAGGTTTGATGGCCTAAAAGATTTTGCTAATGGCAATGCCCTGGTGGGTAAACTCCCATGCATCTTATCTGGTCTTAAACCAGGGTTTCTCAACATTAGCAGGATTGATATTGGGATGGAATCAGTCTTTGTTGGGGGGGCTACCTGGAGGATGCAGCGGTCCCAATTGCGGCAGTTAAAATTATCTCCAGAGAGTAATACACATACCTCTCCCAGACGGTAGGAGCAAAATTGTTCCCAGTTAAGAATTGCTGTCTTAGAGCGACTGCTCTTACACTGGCCTCAACTGTTTCCTACTTCCTGTTCTGAAGAGGTAAAGGAAAATGTTTAGCCAATAGCCAACAGGCCCATGGACGGTAATAACCCTCTCGGCTATGGAATAATGTGAGAAGAGTTTGAGGGACAGTTTTCTTTCTTTCATGCTTCCTGGAATAGAGAAACATAGCCAAACATAAAGAAAACATTGACCTTGTCTCAAACACAGAGAAACAAATCAAAGTTCAGGTCAAAAAGCAAAACCAGAACTTGGTTTCTACAACTTTTCTTATTGACTCCATCATTTTTTCATTTCTTAGCCCTCAGAACTTGAGTTTATAGTGTTAATAGAGCCCTAAGGTTCATTAATATTCTTTCCATTTAAGGGGCACTGGGGTGGCTCAGTTGGTTATGCATCTGACTTCAGCCCAGGTCATGATCTCATGGCTTATGAGCTCAAGTCACACGTCAGGCTCTGTGCTGACAGCTCAGAGCCTGGAGCCTGCTTCAGATTCTGTGTCTCGCTCTCTCCCTGACCCTACCCTGCTCACACATACTCTCTCTCTCTCAAAAAATAAATAAACGTTTAAAAGTTTTTTAAAAATATTCTTTCCATTTAATATAAAGATGAGTCTCAGGGGGAGGCTGAGCAATATACTTAAGACTGTCCAAAGTACTAATATATTTTTAAAGTTTATTTATTTATTTTTGAGAAAGAGAGAGGAAGAGAGCATGCATGTACAAGCAGGAGAGGGGCAGAGAGAGAATCCCAAGCAGGCTCCATGTCACCAGCACAGAGCCCAATCTCAGGAACCTCAAGATCATGACCGGAGCAAAAATCAGGAGTCAGATGCTTAACTGACTGAGTCACCCAGGTGCCCCCAAAGTACCAATATTTTTAAGTTCATTTATTTATTTTGAGAGAGAGAGCAAGCAGGGTAGGGGCAGAGAGAGGGAGAGAGAGAGAATCCTAAGTAGACTCTGGGCTATCAGTACAGAGCCCAATGCGGGGCTCAAACTCAACAGCTGCAAGATCATGACCTGAGCTGAAATCAAGAGCCAGAGGCTTAACCCACTGAGCCACCCAGGCACTCCCAAAGTACTAATACTTTAAATTCAGGAGGCTTACAGCAGAATTTGGAAGCAGTCTTCTTTTCTTGCACTTGTCTTTACTACAGAGCTTGCATGCTAAGCTGAGCCAGCCACTGCACAGGTGAGCCCACCTGATCTCACAGGCAAACCTGGAATCAAGAGTCACATTTCCAAAGCACGTGTGCTGCCTCTGCCAATTAATTTTGACCTTGGGACTCATGAGCCTGAGACTCAGTTCCTCCCAGTAAAAATGAGAATTGCCATGATTAACTGATGTGATTGTTGTGATGAGTACATTAGCATCATGGGCACTGTCATTCATGTTACTCTAATTTTCCTCCCTCCCTCTCCTTTCCCTCCACTGTGCCTATTCCCTGAGCAGGCCCAGGCTTTTGGGAACTGCAGCCCTCGCGTACTTGCTTGACCTCAATTCTGAGTCCCAGGACTATGGAAAGTTCACTATCACCTTGCAGGTTTTTAGAAAAGCAAGTTCACAGGCTTCCAAAAACTTAAAAGAGCAGCCTTTCAATTTCTTACTACTTGAAGTGGTTTCATTAAATTGCCAAATGCTTAGGGACGCCTGGGTGGCTCAGTCAGTTATGCGTCCGACTTCCGCTCAGGTCATGATTTCACCATTCGTGGGTTCGAGCCCCATGTTGGGCTCTGTGCTGACAGCTAGCTCAGAGCCTGGAGCCTGTTTCAGATTCTATGTTTCCCTCTCTCTTTGACCCTCCCCTGCTCATGAAGTCTGTGTGTGTGCGTCTCTCTCTCAGAAATAAATAAAACATTTAAAAAATTAAAAAAAAAATAAATTGCCAAATGCTTAGAGGTCTACGCATATAAACAATTAAGTTTTCTGTGAAAAGAATCTAGGATGAGGGTAGCTCTTGACAGGTGGTCAGGATACTTAATGATCACTGAGTGGCTCTCAGACCTGTCTAGATAAGTTCCAGTTATTGCTACTGCCTTACCTTGTACATTTTGGGTTTTCTTCTGGAACAACACTCCTTCTTCATTAACTAATGAATCTCCTTCCTCATCTTCTTCCTCGTTCACTATTGAGCTATGTGGCCATTGGTGAGTCATGGCTTATAAATTTGCTGCATTTAATGGCTTTATAGATGAATACATCAGATACAAAATAATGAAACTAATTCCACAGCCACCCAACCATCTGAAACCTCATCTTATGTCTTGCACTTAGTGGGGATTGTGTAACCTGGAAGGTGCCTAAAGTCCCAGTGATAGGAACCTTCAGATAAAAGGTTTACAGAATACACATAGATTCACAGTTCTTCCTCCAGAAGAATACATTTCAAACATACTCCCAAGGGAGTATGAATGAAAACCTCCAGGGATGTCTAGAAAATAGCAGAAGAAACTTGAACATGTCTTCTATGCAATTTGCTATATAGGCATGTATGTCACCCTTATAATTGGAGAAGAAAAATGAAATATGTGCAAACCTATAGTCAATGATATTGCAATAGCACCGTATGGAGACACACCGTAGCTGCACTTGCAGTGAACATAGCATAATGTATGGAATTGTCAAACCCCTATGTTATACACCTGAAATGAATGTAATATTGTGTGTCAACTATATTCAGATAAAAACTTCAAACAATAATGTGGGGGCACCTGGGTAGCTCAGTCGGTTGGGCATCCAACTTCGATTCAAGTCATGATCTCACGGTTCATGGGTTCAAGCCTTGCGTCGGGCTCTGTGCTGACAGCTAGCTCAGAGCCTGGAGCCTGTTTCAGATTCTGTGTCTTCCTCTCTCTCTTGTCCTCCCCTTCTCTCTCTCTCTCTCTCTCTCTCTCTCTCTCTCTCTCTCTCTCTCTCTCTCTCTCTCTCTCTCTCTCTCTCTCTCTCTCTCTCTTTCTCTCTGTCTCTCAGAAATAAATAAAACATTAAAAAATGTGAAAAGACTTTAATAGTAATGCGGCTAATAAAGGAAAGATCCCATTGCATGTAGTGTGTGCATCTTTCTCACTAAATTTGAAAGCAGTGCTGACATTCTCTAGGACCATAACACTCCTTCCTGCTCCCATACACTCCCCCCACTCCCCGCCTGCTGGTTCCTTTCTTCCAGTGCTCTATGGTTTTTTCTAGACACCAAAAACACCTTCCGCTGAGTCACTTCCCAGTGTCAACTGAGCAGCCCATGCTACGAGCTCGGCTCCCGGATGCCTTTTCCATTCTATTTCACTCTGTTCGAACGTGCCTGCATACATAGGCATTGAAGTGAATGGAATAAGGCGAAGGAAGAATGCTAGAGATTAAGTGAAATCTTTGTAAGATGTCCTTCAGGTATCCCCTTCAATTGCTCAAATATATACCTTTATTTACAGACATCCACACTCTCGTATGAACACTTCCAGGACCAACCATTAATGGTAGGATCTTGGACAATTACCTAACCTATCTGGACCTCAGTTTCCCTGTTGGTAGAAGAGGGTGATAATCATACTTACATCATAAGGTTTTTATGAAGATGAAGTGAGTTTAAGTTAACCACTTAGAATAATACAGATCCTATAACTACTGTAGATATTTGGTATTTTTTTAACTATTATAATGTTTACTTTGAGAGAGAGAAAGAGAGAGAGAGATCATGCAAGCAGGAGAGAGAGAGGATCCAAAGCAGGGTCCACGCTAACAGCAGCGAGCCCGACGTGGGGCTTCAACTCACCAACCGCGAGATCATGACCTGGGCCGAAGTTGGAGGCGTAACCCACAGAGCCACCCAGGTGCCCCCAAACCACAAGATTTTAGATTCCTTTCAATTTCTGCCTCCCCAAGTTCAGAGCTTCTGAGCCTTCATTTTCTGCAATGCAAGCACATGTGTGAGCATGTGTGTGTGTGCTCACACACACTGAGAGAGTGGAGAGATAGATCCAGCTGGTCCAGACTGTCCATTCTTCTGTCATTACTCTACATAAAGAAACCGTGTGATTTCTTTCAGCCCGTGCAGCTGGCACTGCCTGGCCTGCCTTTAATGGACGCCATGCCCAAAATGATGAAAGGCTTTGGCTCTCACAAATGAGAATGTCCCTCCAAATGAGCTAAATACTTACCATGGAGGTAAGGCAGGAAAGCAGACAAATTATATTTTTTTCCTCATTCAGTTAAGCCCTAGTATTTCTCATTACATTACTCTTTGCTTAACTCAATGTTTAGATCCTTGAATAGAAATTCTAGAAGAGACTTTCCAGTAGTCTCACTGTGACCCTGACCCTTCTTTATGCCCTTAACTTGGATAGTAGCCTACATACACCTATATGTATACATGTGTGTAAAAAAATATAGGTATATAATGTATTTATACATACACAAATAGGATTTTGACCAAATAGCTTTGGCTCAACACACCTAACACTGAAAGAAATTTGTCATCTTAGGGGTGTCTGGGTGGCTCAGTCAGTTAAGGGTCCGACTCTTGATTTCAGGTCAGGTCATGATCTCACAGTTCATAGGTTTGAGTCTCATATCAGGCTCTGTGTTGACAGCTCAGAGCCTGGAGCCTTCTTCAGATTCTGTCTCTCTCTCTCTCTCTCTCCCCCTCTCCCAATTATCCACCCCCCTCTAAAAATAAGTAAACATTAAAAAAATATTTTAAGAGATTATTCATCTTAAAAATAAAAGAAAACGTAGTGAAGCAGTGCATAATTTTTAAAGAAGGTTTTGACAGATTTCCATAGACTAGGCTTCTGGTATTTCTAGTTATCAGCAAAATCATCATTGGGACATCGAAGCACTGGAAAATAATGGTAGAAAATGTCATTACCTGGTAGATATTTTAAAAGCCTATCGACAAGTAAGATCTTGTCCTATACCATTGCTTCTTCTTTCTGATACTGAGGAAGGGGTCAGGGAGAGGGGTTTTCCCAGTCCCAAGAGGAGGAACTCTATTTCCGTTTTAACAACAATCCTCTTCCAGGCTGATGAACAAGTCAGGAAAAAAAAAAAGTAAACCTAGTCATGCCTGTGATGTATGAGATGATACAAATTTAGTGTCTTGGCAAACTTAGCAAGAAGGAAAGGCTTCCAGGTCTCTCAGCAATCTCCTCTTATAGATGCCGACACTCCGTCACTCATCAAACAGCCAATGTCCTTCACAATATCCTTTGCTGTCCAAGTTCCCCCAAGGTCCTGCCCCCTAGACCTGCCTTGACAGTATTACTGCATGCCCATGGCTTTCTTTCAGTCTCTATGCTGCCCCTTCTCCCTTATATGCCCTCTGACTCCTTCATTTGGGGCCTTTTTACCTATTCGGATAATCTAATTCCAGAGGACCTGATAAGACTTGTTGGTGGAATTTCTGGTACTGTAGTTTGTTAATGAGGGCAGACAAGATGTCTGGAAACCCATAGTATCACCTAGGAATTCTGTATCTTACTCTGAGTTGACCTGCACTCAGGGACTGGTACCTTTGGAAGCCCCAAAGTTGGATCATGTATAATCACTCACTCTCTACTCTCCCAACCCTTGTATTATGGCTTCTTTATAAGCAGCAAGATAGATGCTTCCAAGCCTTGGGTAAGCCCATGCTGTCCCTTTAGTTATAAAGACTCCCTATTTTAGAGTCCATACATCATCTTTGCTGAGGATGAGGGTTACATGCTTAAGGTATTATGAACATGCTTTATAACTCCTCTTCTACATATTCTGTCACTTCTATCACAGAATTATAGAATCCATAGACCTCTTTCTGTGAGTGAGCTCTGAAAATGGTTCACATACATACCCACAGAAGAAAGATAAAATGAAAAGGAGATCATGATGCCAACTTTCTTTAAAGTTTTTCTTTAATGTTTATTTATTTTAAGAGAAAGAGAGGGAGAGAGAGAGAGAGAAGGAGGGAGGGAGAGAGAGAGAGTGGGGGAGGAGCAGAGAGAGAGAGAGAGGAAGAAAGAGAATCCCAAGCAGGCTCAGCTCAGAGCCTGACTTGGGACTCAAACTCACAAACTGTGAGATCACGACCTGAGCTGAAACCAACAGTCAGACTGAGCCATCCAGGCGCCCCATGATGTAAACTTTTCTAATAAATGTTATAAGTTGTAGTTTTGGTGTTTCCTTCCTTTCTTCCTTTCTTTCTTTCTTTCTTTCTTTCTTTCTTTCTTTCTTTCTTTCTTTCTTTCTTTCTTGTTGTTTTAACAGGATTGTAGTATATAATTTTTAAAGGCAAAAATTGATAGAGGCCAATGAATTTGAAGAAAAAGATGGCAAAGGCCTTTTGTTTGCAAAATACAGATGAGAACTCTCTTCAAAACTGTGGCTTAAATGATGTCAATTGTCACAAAGTTCCTGGAACTGATAAATTTTATCATGTAGAATGACATTTTAAGCCATTATTAACATTTATCCTTTCTTATCATGAACATTTTTCGATCATTCCCCAAGGAGTTCAAAAATTTTCTAAGGAACTTTTGCATCATTCTAAAGTAGCATTTGCTAAACTTAATTGCCTCAGGAAAAAAAACCCTACTCTTTTATATCATTTTGCATAGCAACATCCCAAACACAGCAAACATGATGATACATGGCAAATAGAAAGAGTCTGGTAGAAATACAGCTATGAAATGACTGGTCATGTGTTCCCAGAAATCACTTGAGGACTGTGTTTCTGCTCTCTCATGACAGCTGCCAGGGGCCAGTCTCGTCCATAGTTCTTATTTCCGGAAGCTCTTCCTTAGCGATTCTTACAAACAAATCTTTATGTTATTCTGAAATCAGGTGAAAAGGAAAAAAAAAAATCAGTGTTTATTGAAGGGGTAAAAAAATCTTTCAAGATGATGTGTACTCCCATAAGGATGGGCTGCATATTTTAGAAGTATAGTAAGTATGCGCTGCTCTGAAATAGTTGCCATAGGAACAAAACTTTTTCCCCATTAGATGGAAGGGTAGTCACTGTAGTAAATTTCCACACAAATGTCTAAGCTACATCAATTGAGCATCAGTTGGGAGTCAAGTCCAACAAACTGTGGATTTAAGAGACTGATGTTAGAGGGGAAGGATAAGAACTATAATATAAGGGAAATTTTTGCACATCCAACGATCAAACGAGGGTTGATAAACAAACCAGCAACATAGGCACTTTGGTGCCCATTGCTTTTCTATTCTGCTCTAATTTCCCGGAAGGGCATTACCCAAACTCTCAGCTGAAAGCTGTGCTAAGCAATATCAGAGAGGATTCTTACAGCATGGTTTATAAGAATTTATTCTGAAAAAGAGAGCAAATGTGATAGCACTACATAAGGTGCTGCATAGAGCTCTGTGAGCAATGGGAAGTGTCCAATGTGGTTATAGTTCTGGATGCTTCCACAATGAACCAGATTTGATCCCAGCTCTGAATGCAAAGACATTTTAGGATTACTTTAACCTTGATCTTTTTATTTCACATAAGACTACACGGAGAAAACTGCATCCAAAGTTGAAAAGGGCTCTTTTCATATAAAAGAAAAATTCTGAGTGATAAGAAAGCATTGTGACAGTTTGTTAAGATTTTTTTTCTTAATGACGCCTAAAATGATATATCTATGATGGTATCTTAGATTTAATGAGATATGGGCATGGGAGAAGGATGAATACAGAAAATCTGATCTTGAACATGCAGTAGAAGAGCACAAGTTCAGGGGCACCTGGGTGGCTGTTGGTTAAGCATCTGACTCTTGAGCTCAGCTCAGATCATGATCTCATGGTTTGTTGGATCAGGCCCCGCATCAGGCTCTGCACTGACAATGTGGAGCTTGCTTGGGATTCTCTCTCTTTCTCTCTGTCTAACCTTTCCCCATGCAGTCTAGTTCCCTCTCTCTCTCTCTCTCAAAATAAATAAATAAGCATTAAAAAAAAGAAAAACAGTTTAATATGTATGGTGGGGGTGGAGTGAAAGATCATACAACATAAGACCCCCAGAAAAATATTGGTTAGTAAATATAATAATTTTAGATATGGTTTTCTATTAAACATTTGAATAAACTATTTACCACACATGAATTCTGATGTGACTTGTAAAAGAATCTAACAATTTTAAATAGCTTTAAAATCTATCAATTTTAAGAAAATTAGTCTCAATGTGTGTGTTAAAATGATTGTAATAATAAAGTCTCAATCTAAAGACTCATTATAATTGAATTGAATTGAATTTATATGAAATTTACAGTCTAAAAAAATCCTCAAATACAGGATGATGAATCAATTCCAGGTTATTACTTAAATATACTTAAACTTATGAGATAATACTAGAAACATAAAAGTAAATGCTGACAGAATAATGCATCTTTTACAAAAAGCATATTCTGCTTAAAGCCCTTGCCTTACTTTTTACTTTTTTAGAATTCTCCATTTTATTTAAATTTTTCAAAGCATAAGAGTGCATTGCCATCAATTTCCTGGCTCAGACTGAAGTAATTAGAAATTTTGAACACTTAGAAGCTTGGCACATCCTTTATTTTACTTTTTATTTTATAAAATATACTTAGAAGAAACAGTCTTTTAGGCTTTACTACTGTATTTTAATTCTCCAAAGGGCGTGTCAAAATGATTTTAAAAAAAAAAGCTTTGGATGAGTTACAAAAGAACTACAGCAGTTTAATGCTATAGTAAGATGGTGATCCAGATTCTCAGATCAAGTTATAATTTCAGGCTTAACTCACCAGTCTCACTTGTTTATACTACCCATACCCTAGAAGGCCCTCGGGTTAGTGCTGGACGCCATCTTACTACGTGGGTGGCAGCTGCCTGTCATCTCTATAATTCTGAAGAAAAGCCAGGGAATTTGTTTTAAAGTATTTGTCCAGATGAAGCCACATGTGGTCTCCAGGGTGCTTTGGGCCTGAAGCCTAAGCCTGCTGGCTATGCGGAGCCATAGAGCTCATCCAGAAGAAAATCTGATGTCTCCTCAAAGCCAGGAAAGATAAAAGAAACCTGCATTCGTCCAAAACAGCACAGTCCATGTGTGGGAATGGCACAAGATTAGGATTTGTCCTCTGTATTGGCCTCACAAAAGTCAGGGGAAAGTAGACAACTGCGAAGTGCCTCTGTTTTGTTATTTTCCTTGCGTATGAGAAGTTTTGGACAGTTGTCTTTGCCTGGATTAACTCTCTATTGGTGAGTAGGGGGCCTTGAGTGTATGATAGCAAACTGGTGCTTCTGAGTGCTGCGGTGATACAGCTACATCATTGGAACAGAATCCTATGAAAGGTAAGACTTGACAGGCTTTCTGTACCTTAGAAATGTCTGATTCCTCTTAATAGTGATTGAATTGCATGGCGGAAGGATGATAGGAAAGATTTTTGGGCAGACTGGAAAGCTGTTGGCCTTGTTATTCCATGGCAAAAAGTACTGGGTAAAACAGTCCCTTGAACTGTCATAGAGGAGAAATCATCTGCTTATCTACCCCCTCGAGGGGAACTGTTTGGACAAGCTGAGAATACTGCAATGGGCTGACTGCACTTTGTTGCTTTTAGCAAGATATGATGGGAGAGGGGCGCCTGGGTGGCTCAGTCGGTTAAGCATCTGACTTCGGCTCAGGTCATGATCTCACAGTTTGTGGGTTCGAGCCCTGTATCAGGCTCTGTGCTGACAGCTAGCTCAGAGCCTGGAGGCTGTTTCAGATTCTGTATCTTCGTCTCTCTCTGACCCTCCCCTGCTCACGCTCTCTCTCTCTCTCAGAAATGAATAAAACATTAAGAAAAATTTTTTTAAAGAAGATATGATGAGAGAAAAGAACTCAGGCAAGGGCCATGCAGTTTGCAAGCAGAGATGGAAATGAACAGTGTTGTGTTAAGGAGAGGTTGTCCTAATACAGCTTGCAATCTAAAGCACAAATGGGTAGCCTTCTAGTGTTAGAAAACACACTAAAGAGAAAAAGACAGCACAAAGGGACAGTAGATCCAACACAGCCTCTACCACTGAGAAGATGAAAACAGATCTCAGATGGTTGCAGCGAAGCCAGATTGGAAAATTCAACCCGTATCCCTGGCCCCTCTTCCACCCAGAATGTATGTATAGGCATAGTGCAGGTCAGTAGAACCATTGCTTTCCTGATGGAATCCACAATGTTGTTGGTGTATAGCTGATAAAGAATGACAAGACAATAAAGAAGTTATTCATGGGGCACCTGGGTGGCTGAGTCCATTAAGCATCTGACTCTTGATCTTGGCTCAAGTGATCTAATACTTCTGAGATCAAGCCCCAGGCTGGGTCCTGTGCTGATAGCATGGAGCCTGCTTGTGCTTGGGATTCACTGTCTCCCTCTCTCTCTCAAAAACAAACAAACAAACAAACAAACAGGAGCCTAAAGTGTGGGAAGAGGCTAGAGTAGTGAGCCCCTTGGAGGGGAGGGAGGGTCCAGGGGGCCCATGCTCCCGCAAAGCCAAGACCAGCATCACAGGAAAGGGAGGGCTCTACCCCCTAATGTCAGGAGCTAGAAGTAAGTGTAGCAGGGGCACAAATGTGGGGAGAAAGAGACTGTGGGGAGAGCATGTCTCCACGGGGGAAGAAAAATGATTGTCTTACAAGACCCTAGCTCTGTTAAGTGTTCAACCAGTTGCTTCAGGATATATTCAGCCCCCAAACGTGACTGCATAGTGTAATTTGTCCATTTCACCGCGGTCTAGTACTAGGTCAAAGCACTTGGATTCAGGTCCTTCATTTCCAACATGGAAGAAACTTACATCGATCCCTTGGACTCTGAAAAGATTACAGTGCCCCTATGACGAACACCACCAGATTAGGGCCTGCAGGTTTCCTTCTCATTTCATCAAGTGCAGAAAGATGTAGCAAACAATTTGGTTACTTCAGTGCTTGCCAGCAGGTTCCTTGGGCTGAACTCAGCCACCGTATCTCACTCAAGCTGTGACGATGAAAGTTGTATTGGTTGTATTGAGCAGGATGTTGTCAACCAAGCCAGGAACGTTGGACAAAGGACTCTGGCTGAAGGCACATGGCAGTGCCCTCCGTGCCCTGAAGAGGAAGATAAAGGAGCCTGTTTCGGATTCTGTGTCTCCCTCTCTCTCTGACCCTCCCCTGCTCATGCTGTCTCTCTCTCAGAGATAAATAAAAAGCATTAATATTTTTTTAATGTTAAAAAAAAGCTATTTCTTACACTGATCTATGATGCCTGTCTTGGCAAGAGTCTCCTGATCCCCACAAACTAACAGCAGAAAAGTGCCTATCTGTCAAATTGGTATAATTCTCCTATAGATACATAAATGATTGTTTTTATATTATAGATACATACATGCATAGTATATTATTTGGAAACTTACACAAGAAACTGTGGGATTCAGTGGGGGTTCAGGAAACAGGTATGTGGGAGACTTACTTCCCCCAACTTTCATTTGGGTAAATCATTGGTGCATGTATATACATCCATTATTCACACACATACAGCAAGGTAGAAAATAGCTCCTAATAAAATTACAAGTGCACATACCTTTTGACCTCGTTATTTCTCTCCTGGGAATGATTCCCTGCAAATATAACCAAATGTGTGAAATGATGCATGTTCAAAGTCGTTCACTGCAGTATTGCTTTTAATAGCAAATATTGAAAACAAGTGAAATATTAAGTATCTATCAATAGGGCACTGATGAAACAAATTCTATACACCCATACAATTTAATACCACATATCCACAAAAAAGAAACAAAGAACATTGTGTATTGATAAAAAATGAGCTCTACAATATTATTAACTGAAGGAGGCAAGTATTTCATCCCATCCTTTGAGGTAACAAAATGAGAGGAATATGTGTGTGTATGTATATATGTATATACATATATATTTAATATATATGTCTATATGTATATACAGTTATGTATGCTCTGTATATATATATGCGTATATGTATTCCTTTGTTTTTATACAGTATTTCGGAAAGGTACATATAAATTGATAGCATAGCTGTTTCAGGAAAGGAGAATTTGGTGGCAGAGGTTCATGGGTGGAATAGATAGTTTTTACTCCAGAAGAATTCCATAGATAGTAACATTTCCATGTATACCCTGGCTTCATAAACAACATTTGAGTGCCTAAGTTAAGTCATTTAAAAAGTCTGTGTATATGTGTGTGTGTGTGTTTGTATGCATGTGTGTGTATATATGCATATGTGTGTATATATTTCACATATATATGATATACTCATCATATATGTGTGTGTGTGTGTATATATGTGTGTGTATATGTATATATGTATGTGTGTATATATATCACCCATCCATCCTCATTTCTTTCTATACGCAGCATCCTGTGGAATAAAAAGTCTGATTCTAAAGGCCATATCTGCATATGCAATTTAAAAAATTAATATATGTGTGGCTTTTTTACACCAAACTTGTTAAACAGTATGCTGTTTCCAGGGATAATTAGCTCAACTTAGTCTGTTGCTAACTTCAGTTATTTCTCACCAAGTACATTATGAAGAAAAAAATTTGGTGTCATTCACCAATGAATGAATCAACCAATTTTTTATTATGAGGATAAAATTCCTCTCTTTTTTTTGCCGCATTGTTCTAAGAGCATAGAGTCTGTGGTACGATCAGAGAGAATGTTCTTCTCTGATGAGACCACTCTTTCTGGTTAATAGGGAATACTCCATTTCTTTTTAAAATTTTCTTTCTGTCCCTGCTCCCCTCCTTCCTTCTCTTTGTTCTCTCCATCTTTCTTTCTTTCTTTGAGCACTAGTTTCTTAGAGAGCACTTCTATTTAAAATCCATAGAGGAAAGAACTCCCTATGGTTAGAAACCTCAAATGACTATTATTAAGAAAGCTTACATCTAAAAAGACCTAAAGACTAGTGAGAGCTTTGGTTCACTTAACATTCTTTCCAATATGGCAAATGGCAGGTCAGGCCGATGAGTGTTGGTGCAAATCATTGGCTCTGGTCTTCTAGTGCTTTGTTGTGTCCTGGTGGGTTTAGAGACCAAGCTTCTGCTTAAGCTAAATTGAAAACATTCATTTACATCTTCTTTTTTTTAATAGTCGTATACTTTTAGAATGACAGACCATTAGAACTAGAGGGAGGGTTGAACAAAATCGACTTCAGTTGCTTTGCTTTACAGAGGAGGAGACTAAGTGATTTCCCAAAGATCACGGAACTTACTGTCAGAGCCAAACTTGCTGATTTTGTTTCCACCATAGCCATCTCAGTCAGGAAGAAACAAACGCTCCAGAAACTTTATCGTGTCCTTTTTGTCCCTTATCTGTGCTTGTCTTCTGCTTGGAATCACCAGTGTTTATGAACGAATCACGTTCTATGGGTTACTAAGAACATGGAAANAAAGTCGGACGCTTAACCGACTAAGCCACCCAGGCGCCCCTAGATGGCCCTCTTAAGAGTTAATTATGATGTTAACCAGCCTTGGCCTTCTTACCTACTGAAAAATTTCCTTGAGCTATTGGAAAGTATCCTTTGCTTTGACGGTCAAACTGTTAATGTGGGCTGTATTAATAGACATGTTAGGTCACCTGCTAATGTTTTGACATTGGCCAATGACATTAACATATCTAGAGAGATAAAAGAATTTCAGCATAAGAGCTTGAGCTGCAAATATAAAACAGGAGCAGGGGAGCGAGCCAGTGTAGGAGTTGACCAGTATCCTGCTCAGAGAAGGGGAGAGGGAAACCTCTCGGCTGGGGTGTTGAGAATTTCATTCCCATTGTCAAGGCTCTCCCTTAGGAATAGGGTACTCCTTTTTTGTATTTTCTTGGCTTCTTGGTTTTCTCCTTATCTCTCAGGCCACTCATTCTCTCATCTACTTGCTCCTTCCTGCTCTGCCATCTATCTTCTACATGGTAGAGTCACTGACATGTCATTGTCTGCTCACTCAATACTTTGTCCCATGGTGATTTCATTCATGCTGATGAATTCCCAGATTTATAGTTCTGTTCCAGATCTATTTTCTGACTCTAATCAGAAGTCACAAGATTGTCATAAATACAGGTCGTCTAAAATTGTATTCTTGATCCTAGCTAGCTAGCTAGCTATCAATCATCTATCTACATACCTATCTTTCTGTATCATCTATCTCCAGCGAGATGTCACAGGATTGTCATAAACACATGTGTAAAATTCTATCATCATCATCACTGTCATCATTTATCCATCTCTAATCAGAAGTCACAAGATTGTCATAAATACAGGTCGTCTAAAATTGTATTCTTGATCTCTTTACCTATCCTCCCCAATCTGGTCCACCTATACATTTCCCCAGCTCAAGGGAAATGGCTGCTAAAACCATAAATTTGGTGGTCATCCTTGAAATCTCCCTCTTTCTCTCCTTTTAATCCATCACCAAGTTATATTTTTATTTTTTTATCTATTTCTTTGAAGCCAGCAGCTACGTTTTGTCTTTACTACCACAGTACTGGTTTTATACCACTATATTTTTTACCTGTAGGATTAGGATAATCTCCTAATCTCTCCACTTTCATTCATTCATTCATTCATTCATCCATTCATTCATGCATTCATTCATTCTACTTTAATCCATGTAGCAAGTGATCATTTAAAAATAGATTGGATCATGCCACCTCCCTGCTTATAACACATTAATGCCCATCACTTTCCTCTTCATCTTCAGCTTGAACCTTTCTCTTTTCTCTGTATGCTTCAGCCCCAGTGGCTTCTTTCCTCCTAAGGGTTGAGGGTTTCCTGCCCCAGATTCTTTATACATTTTATTCTCTCTGCTTGGAATTCTTTTCCTCCTACAACCTTTCTCTTCTCCACCTCTCCCAACTTCTAGTAATTCTTCAGTCTATTTTTAAGTGTCATAGAGACATAAAGTAGAATGTCAGTTGTTGGGGTGGGGGCGGGGGGGAAGGCCGAATGGGGAGTTCTTGTTTAATGGGTATAGAGTTTGCTTCATAAGATGAAAATATTTATGGAGAAGGAAGCTGTTGATGGTTGTACAACATATTGAATGTACTTAATACAACTGAACTGTACACATAAAATGGTTAAAATTGTGAATTTTGTTATGTGTTTGATCACAATAAAAATATTGATGTTCAGATGACAACTCAGATTTGTGTACCTTTCATGTGCATCAGTCTCTGAGGTCCTGAGAACAGTGAACCTGTGGGCCCTCATAGTTGGGGTTAGGCCCTGGGCCACACTAATTCACTAATAAATATCACCCATGAGGCTTTGTTAGAGATAGCCTTGCAAACCTTTTTCCTTAGTGATGCTTGGCAGCATTACTGATTTAAGCTTATCTTTTTGAGGGGGAATATCTGTGCTGAGTAATTCAGGAAGTATTGCCAAATTTTTGCCAGTTATTAAAGATAGCAGTTTCCAAATACAGTTATCATCTGCATGTGCCACTAAAGACATTAGCCAGACTAGGCTAATTCCAGGCTAGGACTTCTGAACTATTCAGTCAGGTGCTTCCCTGAAACTGGATTTTATAAGCTTGGGAAATGCTAACGGACCTAGAACCAATTGGACAAAAGTACTACAAAATTGAGGGAACTTTAATCATATATCTTTGCAATAAATGTATTGGCCTTCTACATGCCAGGGACTATGCTATTATACACATTGTTTCATTCTGTTCTCATCACAACTCCACAAAGCATGGCTATGGGTTATCGACCCCATCTTATACATTAGGAACACATATCTTTTTGTTTAAGTCCATTTCTTTATTTTGAGAGAGAAGGGGGGAGGGTAAGAGAGAGAAGGAGAGAGAGAATCCCAAGCAGGCTCTGCGTTGTCAGTGCAAAGCCTAATGGAGGGCTCCATCTCATAAACCATGAGATCATGACCTGAGCTGAGATCAAGAGTTGGGCGCTCAACTCTCTGAGCCACCCAGGCGCCTCAGGAAAACATATCTTAAAAAGATTTTGTAGCACAGTTAGTAAGTGCTGAGCTGGGATGTGACCCTGAGTCCACCCAACTCCAACGCTTGAGTTCATAAGCACTACATGAAACTGCCTTCTCATGACTTGACCGTGCAGCTAGTTGCTGTGGTATTAACTGCTCTGTTTAGCAGCCAAATTCCCTATCTTCTAAGTCTGATTTATGTCATGATAATGAACAATACCAAAGGGTCATTACAATATATGCTTGGGTATCATTAATTTATTCAGCAAAGATTTTTTTTGAGCACTTTCTATCTACCAGTTATTATGTAGATTCTAAGGAATGCAGATGATGAGATACAGGCCCTTCTCCCCCAGAAGTCTGCCGTTCTGGGGGAAACAGCAGATAACCACATGCGTACAATACGATATGAGCGATGCTAGAATGGGAGGACAGAATCTGAGGGATCAAAAAGGGATGTCACGGAGATGTAATGTGATCCAACTCTTGAAGAGCAGAGATTTTCCAGGCAGACATGCAGGAGGAGGCAGAAAAGGGCAGAGGAAAACACTGTGAAAAATTTGGGAGGTTACTATACTTCAGTACTATAGGAACGTCTGTCCCAGTGGGGCGGGGGTAGCATTTTAGGGCACCAAGCTGAAGAGATCACAGTCAAGGAGCCAGACCAGATCTTTATGCAACTCAGAGCTCTTTTGCATAGGAATAGAAACCAAGTCAAACTAGCTGCAGGCATGAGGTTTGACCTTTTAGGCTCAAGTGCCTTCTCCCAAATGCCTGTGGTCTCACAGGATTCATGTTCTCAACAAAGAGAATCTGATCAGTAACTGACCAATCGCCTGAGTCAGGTGTCTGTCTTCCTTGCCTGGTAGGATGATCCAGGTGTGTGTGTGTGTGTGTGTGTGTGTGTGTGTGTGTGTGTGTGTGTGTGAGTTTGGATATGGATGTATGTGGACATGGGAAGCTTGCACTGGAGCTTTTCAAGGTTGCGATCCCGTGGTAGGATGGTTTAGGATACTGTCTCAGGAACAATGGACAGGAAGCTTTCCCTAGGAAGCCTGTGAGTGAGAAAGGCAACAAAGTCAATCTAGCACAACATGGGGGGCCATGGAGAAAAGTCTGTATTCTTTAGTAGAAATTTACAGAAATCAAGAGAAAAACCGTCCATTAAAGCCACAAAGATATCATTTAAAGCAACTCTCAATCATGGCCCCAGAACATAACCACCATAAGGTTGAAATAATTAGAATTTTTTTTTGCGACGCTACTGAATTTGAATTATTTAAAACATAGTGTGTGTAGGAATCATCTCACAAGTAAAATACTAACCTAAACATCTTATCCCTACATGTTGCAGAGAAGGGTGGCTGTACCCAGCAGAGCCACTAGACAATAGGAGACTTGAGTCCCTGAGTGACTGTGTGAAAACAGCGGACAATTCTGTCTTGTTCACATAGGACAATAACGTAAATGAGAAATTTTTATCAGACAAATAAGATTTGGAGGTAGTTGGTGCAATTAGTGTAACTGACTCAGGAAATGCAACAGAAATGGTGTGTAGCTTTTCTGGGCTTGGCTTGTACATGAAACCCACAACTCTGGCTAGAACAGAGCCCACTCACTCCTTAAGTCTGTGTCCTTGAACAACTGCGTGCAAAAGAGTTTCTGCTCATTTCTTCACAGCACAGTACAGTTATGTGAGCAAGAAATTAGTTTCTATTTTGTTACTTGGGGTTTACTGTTCTAGCTGTTAGCTTACCCTAAGTAGCAATCACCCATTCTGGCTAATCACTATCCTTAATTTTATATCTGCTCGAAGGTAATAAAGATATAAAGAAATGATGTTCATAAAAAGATATGAAAAAAGTCTAAAGTGAGTTTCCAAAAACATTTGTGTATAACCATTTTTATTTAAAGTAAACTTTTGTGCAATGCTCTCAAATTCTGTTTGGGAAAAGGCTTAAAAAGTTTTTTTTTTCCTATTTTCCATAAGATTAAAATCAGTGTAAGAAGCAGATGTTGTTATTCTCTAATGTTTTCTATTTCATATGTATTACTGATTTTCTCTAATTTAAAGTTTCATAAAAAAAATCTTTTCCTTTTATACTTTCCTTATAGCCTTACTTTGGGCTGAAGACAGCTCTAATCACATAAACTTATTGCTTAATAAATTAATCTTACAAATAGAAACTTTAGAATTCACAAAATAGATACCTAGGACCAAAAAGAAAAAGCAACATCCTGTCTCAGTGAAACACATACAGTGAATTATGGAATAAAGCACGTATAGTGAATAGCAAGGTTTTTAAAAGTTGGTATGCTTGGAAGAAAGCTATTCTCTTTGATTATCCTCAGTGATGCATTTTGTAAATTGTCTTCTTGATTTTATGGACATTGAAAATATTTGCAGTTGGGAATGGTTGGCAAATGACGTAGGTTATCAGAGAATATATGCTGTTAAATGTGGGCGGTTCTGAAATATGCAGAGAACACTGGGGTAGCAAGAAAGCTATGCCACTATTTCCAATTCAAAATACTTAAGTTTTTAATCTTGTGTTCTTTGTATCATGCAGTGTAGAAAAAATCTGAAGCTCCTAGTGCTGGTTTTATTCTTCGGGACCCAGAAATTAATATTTATGTGAAACAAGTACATAATAATAATGGATTATACTACAGGTTGGAACACGCAACATCAAATTTCATGTGTAGGAAACCTAACTCGGGTGAAACAGAATTTTCCCTCATGTAAGTAGAATAATTCAATTAATCTTTAAACATTGCCTAAGCATTTTGGTAAAAACTATTTTTATTCTCTTTCACAATATTTTCCTCTTTGAAAAGCAAAATTTCATGTTTATGTTTTCCAAGTTTCTTTTTTCCTCTGTTAAAATGACTCTATTTTAGAAATCTGTTATTACTTATTGGCAATGTAAATAATTTTGTGCTTTTCAATGACATCGATGTCATGCTCCAGCTGTTTCATTTCTTCTTCTAGCTTCTGCTTGTGGATCTTCTTTGGTATGGAGTCAATGAACACGGAGAGGGACTGGAACTCCTTATGTACCTCTTCCCAGTTCTTCTTCAGCCCCTGCAAATGTAAAGAAAACCATAAATATTAAAGTAGCTGCAAAAATAATGTAAATGGTTATGTATATATATATGTGTATATATATACATATATATATATACACATATATATGAAGAGAACTGCAAACTGGTAAAGAAAACAGAGGAAGATAACTTTACAGAATGATATGTATTTATCAAGTACTTGGCTACATTAACAAAAAATATTGTACAGTGTCCAAGTCCTGTCCTCGACTGTGTGTTCAATTCCCAGAGGGAGTATTTATTTGCTCTGCTTTTAATGTTACTGTACTTGTTTTTATCATCAAATATGAATGTGCAGAGTTACAAGTAGTATGAAACTAAGCTCATAGCAAATGTTTTGGTAAAAACAGTTTAAAAGTGATATCACCCCTGCCTCCCCACCAGGCAAAACATATTTTTGAATAGGAAATTGTTTATCGTAAAAATTGTAGGTTTTTTTCTTTAAATTTTATTTTTAAACCATTACCCCCATTGATGAAAAGACTGGATTTGAATTTGCATGGCCTGTTCGCTTATATTTGACTAAATGGAATTGCACAAATGCCAAAACCCAGTTTAACAAGAGATGATCTTTTATGTATTTTTTCAATATATTATAAAGAATTCTCCATATAGTCAAAGGCTCTATACTTTCCATAATGTATACTAGAAATGGCTGAGATGCCATTAAATGTAACACGCATGCTAATTCAATAATGTAGTTAATGTTTTATATTCTCCGTACTCTATGAATTCAAAATTAGGGAACTTTTAGGAACAATAAAGGTTATTTCATCTCTGCATAGTCCCTTATCACAGTGCACTAGAGATCTCATTGACAAAATGGGCCGAGGGGCGCCTGGGTGGCTTGGTCGGTCAAGCATCCGACCTTGGCTTGGGACATGATCTCACGGTTTGTGGGTTTAAGCCCCACATTGGGCTCTGTGCTGACTGCCACTTCAGAGCCTGGAGCCTGTTTCAGATTCTGTATCTCCCTCTCTCTCTTACCCTCCCCTTCTCTCTCTCTCTCTCCTCAGAAATAAATAAAACATTAAAAATTTTTTAAAAAACCAAAATGGGCCGAAATCTCTAATCGAATTCATGCTCTGAAATTTGAAAAACTAACACTATTATTCACTATTGATATAGAAATCACTTTATTTACACAAAAACAGTCAAACTGAAAAAAAATTTTTAAATATTGTCTTGAAAATAAGGTCCTTGAAATCCACAGTTATATATTTAGACTTAGGAAAAGATTAGAACTGTCTTATATAATAACACCTTCATAATAAGTCCTCATAGTACAAATTTAATCATGTAGAAACTTCTGGGGGATAATAAAATTCCAATGGCTTATTTCTCTGCTTAGGTTAAAATGATGATGGGAAAGGGCACACTGTATAGAATAAGTTGGCTGGGGGAAAGGGCAACCGATTTTGAACCCTTATTGAGTGAGTCTAGATAAAAGAGTTTAAAGAAAAGACAGAGGGAAGATATCCAGGTTAAATTTTAAAAAGAGGGGGATGGGTTAACATAGTCCTTAATAGCGGATGAGATGTATTCCAAAAAGATGTCCTCAGGATTCTTTTTTCATAGTCTTTTATTATGAAATGAAAAATATGTTTCCACAGTGCTCCACAGTAGGGGTGCCTACTGCAGAGAGGAAGTCCATGCATTTATGCACTTTCAAATATCAAAGGTTTTTCATAGCTACTTGAGTGATATTTCCACATTACTTGTGGTCACAGCAGCTACACTTTTTCTCTGTAGCCTTTATCTTTTAAAGGATAGTTTGCTTTATCTTCCAGTGTGTACAAAAATGTTTGGATCAAAGTCAACAGGCAGAGATGGGAACTAGATGTAACTAATAGTTCATATTACATTGAAATAACCCCTTAGCTGTTTTTAAGACTTACTTTTGTCACTTCATCTCAAACATCTTTTATTCACTGCAGCAATAGTGATTTTTAAAATTAATTTTTCTTTCTTCCATTTATTTTTTTATTGTTACATTGGGGAAAACTTCAAGTAGGAAGAAGCAGTCATAAAATAAATGAGAAGTGCCTTCAGTTCCATGCTTCTTTGTACCCATGACACCCCCATTCATTCTTCACCTTCTGGTCCTGTTCTGTGACTGGGGCCGTGGTATTGTGGGGTGGCAGTCAGGGTTGATGCCTGTGGGCTGGCTCCCCACAACATTGCCAGCTCTTCTGCCCTCCAGCCTCTGGGTTCAGCACTGGAGGAAGGAGAGAGAGGCTGGGGCATTTCTCCTTCCTTTCCCTTGACCTTACCTGGACGCTAGTTCTGGCTCATCTGTCTGTAATTGCAATCCTGCTAGCTGGGCCCTCTTCCAGGCTCCAGACCTCATCAGGCTCTGGTAACACGTTCTTGCCTCTGCCATGCAAGCCTAGGGTGGTGATGGATCCCACCGTCCTCAGTCCTGGGATGCTGCAGTGTTTTTTGTTGGCTCCCTTAGCCCTGCTTTACTTCTGTAAATAGTTCCTTCATAAATTCCCTTCAGAATCCTGGCTGATGATGCCTTGTATTTCCTGTTGGATCTCCGACTGACAGAGCTTCCTTTTGTTACTTCCTATGCACGTGTGTATGACGCAGTGGGGAAACACTGGCCCGTGAACTGGGCGACATAGGTTTTAGTCCCTTTTTAGCTACCTGATAATTTTGTGACCAAGGGCAAATGTAAACCAAACTCTAAGTTCACTGTCAGTGAAGACTGCATTTGTCTTGCTCACAATAGTATCCCCTGGGCTGGGTACAGGGCCTGGAACATGGTAGGTGTTCAAACGCATGAATAGAAAACAAAACTCAATATATTTGCATTCAATATCCTCATCTGTAAAATGAGAAGTGTGGACTCATTAGACTAGATGACTCCTTCCAGGTATAATGAGGCTATTATTTTATGAAGCATGAGCAGAATGTGGCCTACTCAAGAACATGCAACTATATGAGTCGAGCTACCCTGTCACTGTACAAAGTTATGAAATATGTTTTTCTTGTGCTGAAGACTTTTAAGATGTGTTATACAGCATTACTTACAAATGTCTTATACAGTATTACTGACTATAGTCTTTCAAATGTGTTATACAGTATTACTGACTATAGTCACCACTCTGTACATTACACCCCCAGACTTATTTATTTTATAAATAGATGTTTGTATCTCTTAATTCCCTTCACTCAGCTCACCCACTCCCAACCTCATTCCCCCCTGGCAACCACCACTCTTATGGGTTTTGTTTTGTTTTGTTTTGTTTTTTAGATTCCACATGTAAGTGAAATTGTATAGTATGTCTTTTTTGTGTGTGATTCATTTCACTTAGCATAACACACACACACACACACACACACACACACACACACACACACAGGCAATTAGATTGCTTCTGTATCTTGGCTATTGTAAATAATACTGCAGTGAACATGGAGGGGGGAATATATCTTTTCAAATTACTGTTTCCAGTTCCTTTGGATAAATACCCAGAAGTGGAATCACTAGATTCTTCGGTGGTCCGTTTTTAAATCTTGAATAACCTCCATAATGTTTTCTATATTAATGGCACCAGTTTACATTCCCACCAAGAAGGCATGAGGTTTCCCTTTTCCTACATCATCATCATTACTTTTTATTGTCTTTTTGATAATAGCTATTCTGACAGATGTGAGGCAATATTTAGTTGTGTTTTTTAATTTGCATTTCGCTGATGATTAGTGATATTGGGCATCTTTTCATGTACCAGTTGGCCATTTGCATGTCTTTGGGAAAATATCTATTCAGATCCTCTGCCCATTTTTTAATTGAATTGTTTGGATTTTCGTTGTTTTTGTAGCTGTTGCTGTTGTTGAATTGTATGAGTTCTTTATATATTCTGGATATTAACTTCTTATCAGACACATAATTTGCAAATATCTTCTCCCATTCAGGAGGTTGCCTTTTCATTTTGTTAATGATTTCCTTCCCTGTGCAGAAGCTTTCTAGTTTGATGTAGTCCCAGTGGCTCATTTTTGATTCAGTTGACCTTGCCTTTAGAGTCAGATCCAAAAAAATCATTGTCAAGACATATCAAGGAGCTTACCACCTACGTTTTCTTCTAGTTTTATGGCTTCAGGTCTTATGTTCAAATCTTTAATTGATGTTGAGCTAATTTCTGTATATGGGGAAAGATAATAGTCCAGTTTCATTCCTTTGCATGTGGCTGTCCAGTTTTCCCGACACTCTTTTCAAAGAGATTGTCCTTTTTTTCATTTTATATCCTTGCCTCCTTTGTCATAAACTGACCATATGTGCATGGTTTATTTCTGGGTTCTCTATTCTGTTCCATTGATCTATGTATCTACTTTTATGCCAGGACCATACTATTTGTTAATTACTATATCTTAGTAATTTTAATTACTATCTCTTAGTGATTTTAATTACTTTATCTTAGTAATATGATTTGAAATCAGGGAGTGTGATGCTTCCCACTTTGTTCCTATTTCTCCAGTTCGCTTTGGCCATTTGGGATCTTTTGTAGCCCTACACAAGTTTTAGGATTGTTTGTTCCATTTCTGTGAAAAATGCCATTGAAATTTTGATAGGGACTGAATTGCATCTCTAGATTGCTTTGAGTAATATAGACATTTTAGCAACATTAATTCTTTCAATCCATGAGCATGAAGTATCTTTCAATTTATTTTGTCTTCTTCAATTTCTTTCATGTCTTACAAGTTCTCAGTGCAGAGATCTTTCATTTTCTTGGTTAAATTTATACCTAGGTATTTTAGTCTTTTTGTTGTGATTGTAAATGAAATTATTTTCTTAATTTCTGTTTCTGAAAATTTGTTGTTGTGTATAAAAACACAACAGATTTTTGTGTATTGATTTTGTGCCAGGCAAATTTACTAAATTCATTTATTACTTCCAACAGATTTTTTTGGTGGAGTCTTTATACATAAAATCATATCATCCACAATTAGTGAGTTTTATTTCTTTTCCAGTTTGGATAGTTTTTTTTCTTTTCCCTGCCTAATTGCTCTGTCAAGGACTTCCAGTACTCTGTTGAATGAAAGTGGTGAGAGTGAGCATCCTTGTCTTGTTCTTGACCCTAAAGGAAAAGTTCTCAGTTTTTCACTGTTCAGCATGTGGTCTCGTCATACATGGCCTTTGTTATACTGAAATACAATCCATCTATACCTACTTCATAGAGAATTTTTATCATTAAATTGATGTTGAATTTTGTCAAATACTTTTTCTGCATCTATTGAGATAATCATATGGTTTTTATTCTTCATTTTATTAATATGTTATATCATATTGATTGATTTGCAGGTATTGAACCACCTTTTCATCCCTGGAATAAATCTCACTTGATCATGGTAAATGATACTTTTTATGTATTATTGACATTGGTTTGCTAATATTTTGTTGAGGTTTCTTGCATCTATGTTCAACAGGGATATTGTTCTATGATTGGTGACTATGTGTGGCATTCTTGTCTCATTTTGGTATCAGGGTAATGCTGGCCTTTTAAAAGGAGTGTGGAAGCATTCCTTCATCTCTGGTGTTTTGGAAGAATTTGAGGAGGATAGATGTTAAATCTCTGAAAGTTTGGTAGAATTCATCACTGAAGCCATCTAGCCCTGGACTTTTATTTGTTGAGAGTTTTCTGATTACTGATTAAATCTACTTACTAGTACTTGGTCTATGCAGATTGTCTACTTCTTCATACTTCAGTCTTTAAAGATTGTATACTTCTAGGAATTTATCCATTTCTTCTAGGTTGGTCAAAATGTTGGCATAGAACTGTTCATAGTAGTCTTTTATGATCATTTGTATTTCTGTGGCATTAGTTGTAACTTTTTCATTTCTGATTTTATTTATTTAAGGCCTCTCTTTTTTTCTTAGTGAGTCTAGCTAAAGTTTAATAGAGTTTATCTTGTTGGAGAGCCAGTTCTTAGTTTCATTGATCTTTTCTGTCTTTTAAGTTTCTATTTCATTTATTTCTACTCTGATCTTTATTATTTCCTTCCTTCTAAAACTCTGAGCTTAGTTTGTTCTTCTTTTTCTAGCTTAGGTATAAAGTTCGATGGCTTATTTGAGATTTGTATTGTTATAAAATTCCCTCTTCGACTGCCCTCCCATGTATTTTAGTTGTATTTCTATTTTCATTTGTCTGAAAGTATTTTTTAAATTTCTTTGATTTCTTCATTGATCCATTAGTTGTTCATTAGCATATTGTTCAGTCTCCATATGTGTGTTATTTTTCTAGTTTTCCTCTTGTAATTGATTCTACTTTTATACCACTGTGGTTGGAAAAGATGCTTGATATGATTTCAATCTTCTTAAATTTAAACTTGTTTTATGGCTTACAATATGGTCTACTTTGGAAAATGTTCCTTGTGCACTTGAGAAGAATGTATATTCAGGTTCTTTTGGAAGGAACATTCTGTATATATCTGTTAAGTCCATCTGGTCTAATAAGTGTTGTTTGAAGCTGAGGTTTTCTTATTGATTTTCTGTCTGGATGATCTATCCATTGGTGTCTTTTCCTATTTTTCATCATCAGTTAGAGATAAAAACCTGGCTTTCACAACAGCATGTACTTTCTAAAAATAGTAGAACCCAAACTAGAGAGAGATGGAGTTGGAGACAGAGAAAGAGAAAGAGAGAAAAGAAGACAGACACAGAGAGAGAGAATGGACCAAAAACCAGAGGTCTTTCTGAAGATGACATGCAAAGTCCCACCTCCCTGTCTGCCAGCCTTCTTGCGCCTACCTTCTTCCTTTCTTCTTTCCAGCACACCTGTGTTAAACAGCTGTGTTTATACTGGGCACAGGGTTAGGCACTCAGGGGACTGCTGTCAACAAAGAGACACTGTCCTTGCCCTTAGGCCACTTCTTCTGTCTGGAACACCCTCTTCCTGTGCCACTGAAGGCCCAGATAGACAAGTACCTACATACTTCAGTGGATATTCTGTCTTGGAACCTAATAAAACTTATGATTTCTACACACACACACACACACACACACACACACACACTCATATCTCCATATGTACGTATATACATATCACCTCTTATTCTTTATATTACAACATTATCGATCGTAGAATTTTATCTCATGCTCTTTTTATTATCTGTGAGGTTTAGCATGATACTATATGCAAAGTGGGAATTTAGTAAATGTTTAATAATGATTGTGACATTGATAAAATGTTAAGAATTTATAACAGCATACAAATCCAGTTTCAACAGAAGTTAATGTGGCAAAATGGGTTTTTTTTTTCCTGTTTTTAAAAGGTCATTAGAAAAGGCTTTGGAGGAATCTTTCAAAAATAACAAAACAAAGACTAAAATACTATTTTTACCTTTAGAAGAGATAGCATGACTTTAGAAGAGAACAATTAGGTGCTTAATAAATATTGTCCTAAGATGATGATGGAGCAGTCCTGTCACATCGCCCAATATTTTAAATGCTTCGGTTAAAAGTCTTGCATTAAACACATGAGGCCATATGTCTTTATGTCTATTTTATTCAAAAATAAGGAAAATATATTAAGACCTCAGACCTGGTTCTTTTAAAGTTTGGACATTTGGCCTGTAGGAAAGAAAAAAAAAGTTGGTCTGGGAGCAGTTTCAATTATTCTAGAGCTCCATCTAGTGAAAAATATCTATTTTATGGATATTATTTTTGAAAAATTCCGGGACATGAGAATGAAAATAAAAATGGTTTTTGCCTTACTTATGCATGTTCATTGAAGGAGAAGGTGGGCTTCCTTACAACACTAACTAATGCAGGAAAAAACAACAGCTCACAAAATCGGAAACAAAAGATTATTCAGTAATTCTTACATTAGAACTTTTGCTCTGGCCAAAGGGTCACTGTGTTACACAGGTGTCACCATAACCAAATGAGAGTGTTCTGATTTCAGAGTCAAGGTGCAGGCTTTAATAATCATGCAACAGAGATGTCCTAAAGTGTTATACATGAATACAAATTACAGAACACTCACCTGAAGAACCGCTTCCCTTTCTTCATCAGATAGCCTCTTCATAGCTGCTTTCTTAAGGTTTTCCTGGATATAATTATTATATTCTTCTTGGGCTTTCTTTACTTCCTCATTTCGCTTACATATATACTCAGGTATGACGCCATAATCCTTAAAAGGGTTTTCCAGAAAAAAAATCAATATCCTGCATGCAATCTTACATATGTATACATATCAAGTAATGATTGGGAGAAAAAGAAATGTTACTGATTTAAAGCCTTTGCTCAGAACATGGCAAATTGACAAAATTCATTTTTTTCCCTCTTTTCTCATTGGGAACTTGTTGATTCTCATCTTTTAAAACCAAGAAGCGCAATGGACATGGAGCACAAGCAAACAATAGCACTTAGCTGGTTTGTAGCTACTGAAACTGGGTGTTATCCGTCACCAAAGCATAACTTAAGCCATCCTGCCTAAAAAAAAGGGGTAGAAATCCTAGCTATAAATGTGTTCTGGAAAGTGCCAAAACATTACACAAATAAATTTCAAGATCATTACATTCTGGTAAATTAGTGCAGTGGTAAACAGTCCAATTCATTTACAGAAACACTGAGGGTAGCACCTTGTTAAAGCTCAGTACAGTTTCTGATGTTCATAATGATGATTCTGAGTCATCACAAAACGATTTGGGGTATATTCTGTTTAATAAAGGGAGTAATGTAAGATGTTTTAGGAAAAAGAGCTATCTCACAAACGGGTAATAGCTTCAGTGATCTGAAATGGTCCCGTGTGCTGGGCTGCTGACAGCTCATGCATACTATTAATATAAATAATAGTATCCACTCTCTATTGAACTTTTATTAGGTGTCAGATATTGCGTCAAGTGCTCGATAGATTTTATATCATTTAACCTTCACTACAATCCTGGGATAAATCTAATGACTTCTTAAAGGTCACAGAGCTAAGTAGCAGAGGGAGAATTTGAAACATGTCTTACTAGTATTGCTGTATATATCTCAGTTTGTTTTCACAAATGGTTTCTCATGGCACCAATGGGCATATAATACTGCATTTGAACCTAGAACATGATGTTCACCCACTTTTTTAAAAATGGCATTGCCCAGAGCGCCTGGGTGGCTCATTTGGTTAAGCATCTTGGTTCCAAACCTGGTTCCAACCTGGTTCCTGGTTCTCCTGGTTCGTGAGTTCGGGCCCTGTGTTGGGCTCTGCACTGCAGTGTGGAGCCAGTTTGGGATTCTCTCTCTCTCTCTCTCTCTCTCTTTCTCTCTCTCTCAAAACTTAAAAAAAAGAACAGCATTGCCCTTCAAAAGACTTACTATCTCACTTACCATTCATTGATTTTAAAAACTTAGCTTTGATCAGTGGACAGTAAGTTGAGAAGTCCTTCATGAGCCCTGAATGCTTGGTCAGCAACACCATCAGTGCAGAGTGTTTGCATGGCTTGGTAAACAAACACAGGTAGATTAACTTAACATTTTTCTATCTCCATGTGGAATACTCTCAATTTTCCATTCAGGGCAGAAAATGTATTGAAGTGGACAGCTGAGGCAGAAGGCAGTCAGAAAGAGGGCCACAGAGGGGGCATTGTAGCATAACTGGCAAAGGAGAAGGGCTTTTAGGTCATTGTGGAGAAATAATGGGTTGGGAGTTGCTTTAAAGAGTCAGCCAGGGGAGTGAAATTTCTGCATTTCCACATCCTATGGGCAAGGGCTCTAGCAGCATCCAGGACACAGAAGGAGGAAGTATTCAAAGAAGCCTGAGATAACTTTATGGGTGTGTGCTGCCAACCCCTTGATACCTGCTGAGGGCTTCCAAAACTTGTAGCTTATGGAGTGACCAGAGTTTCTCAGAGAATAAGTGATGTGCTCTGACAACAGCCTGGAAGTTTCTGTTTCGGTTTTGAACAGGCATTGGGTTTATCAGGGTAGATCATCGGACTACCTCAATGCAAGCCCCTCTTCATCACTATTTGCAATTTCTTTTCTACTTTTCCTCCTCCTTCCTTTCTTCTTTCTGTCCTTCCTTTCTTTTTTTGCCACCACTCAGTACGTATTACTAGTCTTTAGGATTTTGCACTCATATTTTCCTATGTGTGTTGTTAACAATTTTGTACTCTGTAAGTATACAAAGTAAAATAGGTTTTATATAAAGTGTTTTTGTAATCTTTTCAAATTTTAAAGATATTCTATATTTAAATGAAATCAAGCTCCTATAATTTTCACAAATGAAATTGGATGCCTCTATGATGAGCACCTTTTTAGACAGAGAGGAAGGTCCTCAAAGGACTAGATTATTGTACAGTACTTTCAAGGTCTGCTTTACTCCAGACACATTCAAGTTGAAATTGTACATGGATAGGGGAGATGGCTCTAAAATTATTTTCCTCTTCATTTTTCCTCATTCTGCTACCAAGCTCCTGCAGCCTAATGACTAAATCTTAGCACTTTTTTTTTTTTTTAAGTTTATTTACTTACCTTAAGAGAGTGAGAGAAAGAGTGCAAGCAGGGGAGGGGCTGAAAGAGAAAAAAAGAATCCTAAGAGAGTTCATGAGCTCATGAACCGTAAGATCATGACCTGAGCTGAAATCGAGTCAGATCCTTAGCCAACTGAGCCACTCCGGTGCCCCTTAGGATTTTCTGAAAGGCTATTTCTTAGTAATGACTGATAGTAATGACTATGCTTTCATGAAATTTCTACCTCACTAAAAATGAACATCTTTCAGAGAATGTTTGTTTTAATTGGTAAATATATTAATAATTGAAATTAAGGGAAACAAACCAGAGTTTTCCTCTACTAGACAACATGGTATTATTCTTTCCAAAAATTCTCCATAATTTCATCACATATTATTTGTATCAAGCACAGACTTCAGAGGAATGAGAACTGGCAATCTAGGTAATCTGTCCAGTGAGAACACTGTGATAATATGGATGATCTTTATGAACACCCTTCTTTTTTTTGTTTTTTAATTTTTTTTAATGTTTTATTTATTTCTGAGAGAGAGGGAGAGTGAGAGAGAGCATGAGCAGGGGAGGGTCAGAGAGAGAGGGAGAGAATCTGAAACAGGCTCCAGGCTCTGAGCTAGCTGTCAGCACAGAGCCCGCCGCAGGGCTCGAACCCAGGAACTGTGAGATCATGACCTGAGCTGAAGTCGAACGCTTAACTGACTGAGCCACCCAGGCGCCCCATGAACACCATTCTTAAATTATTTGAATTTTAGGTCTTATTAATACATTACAAGGCTACCTTTTTATTGATGTATTTTGGAAAGAGTCCTGAAGTCTCAAGATCATGCTTGTCTCCAGTTCTTTTGTCAACATAAATTGGTTTAGGCTTCTTAGCCACTCCCATAATGATGTCGGCTGCATTTATGTTTATAAAATTTTTTTCGCTCTGTATTCCCATGACTGGAATATCAGTCCGCAGCGGCACAGGAGGCTTTTTGGGCTCATTCCAATAAAATTTTTTTTCTGTTAAATATAACGTTTCCTTGTTAATATTAAATTATAAACATTGCTATTCAATACTATTTATAATATCTAGATATTTTACCACTAGGATATTAAAGCCTTATTAATAATATATTCAAATATTTCAGGTAAAAATCAGTAATCATAAATGCAAAATATTAAGTGCAACATAATCAATTAATATGCTGAAGAACAGTATACAAATCTAAGGGAAGAAGATAAGCTTCCTAAATCATATGCTAGGTAACCAATACATTTTTACTAGCTATTGTGAAAATATTTTCTTATAAATATGTCAACAACAAACGTTCAGCTTTTCCACTGAAAAAAAATTCAAAGAAACATTAAAACTGTTTTCTGAGTACTAGCAATATTACTAATAATTGCTTATTCAAGGGAAAGTTATCGCAAAAATCACCAATAAGTCAAACTTGATGGTGGTCCTAGAATGTATGGGTTTGTCTCCCCGCCCCAGAACTCTTGTTATTATAAGGTATGAAGATCATGTAATAGCTATATACTCAACACGCAGCTTCACAAAAATTACCTACAGGCTGAACTTTCCTATTTGCTCCTCCCTGATTGCATCTCACTTCCTAAAATTATTACTATCCAGAATTTATCTTCTCTCTACCACATTCTCTTCACTTAGCAGCAGATGAAACTGGCCATTTTTACATGGCCTCTTCAATTTGATCATTCCAACTCATCTATTTTGATACAGCCACATCAAAATGGCTTGTCAGAATGCTAGAATGTAAAATAATTACAATTTATTTCCAAAAACTGAAGGCAACAGCCATCCTGACAAAACTTTACCAAAATATTAACCCCACACAATTACTAGGTACTTTGACTTTATTCATTTGTGCACTGTTTGAACTTTTTATGGGTTTATGTAACTTGTATTAGCAGGAAAAAGAGATATTATTAAAAGCCCAAGGACTGGATTAACCTCTTGTGATGGGCTGAATTGTGTCCCTCCCAATATTCGTATGTTGAAGCCCTAATGCCAGTACCCCAGATTGTATTTGGACAGAGGGTTTTAAAGAGTTACCTAAGTTAAAATGAGGTCACTCTAGAGTGGATCGGACATCCTTAGAAGTGGGAGAAATTTGGACCAGACACACACAGAGGGAAGACCATATAAAAAGAAAAGGAAACGACAGGCATCTGCAAGCCAAGAACAGAAGCCTCAGAAGAAACCAACTCTGACACCACCCTGATCTTGGACTCTCGCCATCAGAATTGTGACCAAATAAATTTCTGTTTAAGCCTCAGACTGTGATTCTTTCTTATGGCGGCACCAGCAAACTAATACCTCTGATATTAGTTCTATACACCCAGAGATATTATAAAGGAGTTTTTGAAAAATCTATGTATTCATGAATTCATGCAATATATTTTTGTTGAGCAAATACCATGTTCCCAGCTAATGCTCTAGGAAATGCAGATACAATAGGAAACAAAAGAGACAATTTCCCCTCTACATTATAGAGGGGAAAGAATAATTAAATTTATTTTTTTATTTTCTTAAAAATTTTTTTTAAATATTTTATTTATTTTTGAGAGAGAGAGAGAGACAGCATGAGGGACAGAAAGAAAGGTAGACACAGAATCCAAAGACAGGCCCCAGGCTCTGAGCTAGCTGTCAGCACAGAGCCCAATGCAGGGCTCAAACCCACAAACTGTGAGATCATGACCTGAGCTGACGCTGGACGCTTAACCGACTGAGCCACCCAAGCACCCTGAAAAATTAAATTTAGTATGTAGAATGTAATGTATATATTTGCTCGAACTGTATGTGAAAATATTTTACTGTTTCTGATCTACCAAAATAGTATCTTCCTAGGTAACATATTCCTGAGATGTTGTGAGCATTGTTAGAGATTGAATTTGGAGTTCCTAGAAAGCCTAGAGCAGAGCATAAGGCCTTGTTGTTACAACCCAAATAGCTTCCTTCTGCCAGATACACCCAACCAAATCACATTTGCCTAATGTTTGCCTAAAACCTGGAGGTATCTCTCCTCTAGATGTTCACATTGAAAATATTCAGGGGCCAAATTTAATTGTGAATTGAAAGTGCATGCAAATGACTCTTATAACTATAAAGGAATCTATAGTCTTAGAAATGTATATAAGAGGTAAAACTGAATTCTTAGAACATGAAGAACAGTTCAGAAAGACTGATAATTCATTCTTAGGTGAGTAAATAGAGCAAATGACCACATTTGGTTGGTTGTGATTGTCCAGTGGATGGAGCCTAATGCCAGCCCGTCTTTCCCTTATGTTATACCTTCCTAAACATCATCTTTTCTCTCACCCCAGGAGTAGGAAGTGTTGGCAATGGGGTGAGGCTTGGAAAACGGGACGAGGATATCTTTTCACAATTGTTCGGTAGGTATGATAATAAACCTGAAAACCAAATGGTTTGGTTTTTTAAGGTTATGTCAAAATGACGATGTCAACACAGCTGATGTTCTATCAGCTAATTTGAGAGAAATGTTCATGTGTCTGTTTTCATGTGTCTAGCAAATTGCTGTCTTCAAAACTACTGTGTTTGAAATGGCAGAATATTAAAAAGAGACTAGCGGTAGCCTTAGCATATATATTACCTTTAACTCAATGAATTCAACTCTTGCAACACCCCACCTTTCTTGATTTTTCATAAGGCAAATATAATTTTGTTTTTGTTTTGTCCTCTTATAAATTTTTTTAATGTTTTATTTATTTCTGAGAGAGAGAGACATTGTGAGCAGGGGAGGGTCAGAGAGAGAGGGAGACAGAATCGGAAACAAGCTCCAGGCTCTGAGCTAGCTCTCAGCACAGAGCCCGACATGGGGTTTGAACCCATGAACCGCAAGATCATGACCTGAGCCGAAGTTGGACATTTAACCGACTCAGCCACCCAGGCGCCCAGTGTTTTATCCTGTTATAATGGGAGAGGTAGAGTTCTTCCCTTTTTCCCTGATTTGATATTTAGGATTTATATAGTTTGGTAGTGTATTGTATAATGTGCTTAACCCTACAGAGAATACATGAGGACCCAAGTAATGTCATTAACATAAACTAATTTCACTTAAGATTTTCCAATGTTCACAAGTAGATGTGGGTCACAAAATATCAAGACTCTCCTTGAAAAAGACACAGAACAAACTTTTGAAGACATGAATTTATGCATGGGTGTTGTATTTTTAGATGTGGTTTTACCCTCTTTCCTGATAATGTCCTCATTCTTTGTCATGGCACATGGGTTATGAGAGAGGATTGTGGGATAAAAAATATTGCCAGAGGGAGAAAGAGTTCCACTTTTGTCAAAAGGTCCACCCTAGCTGGACTTCAGATGTTGAATTATTTCCTTGATGCCACAGGTGACATAAAAAGGCTAAGTTTTTAAAAGAGAGAGACTAATTTCTCTCTCTTCTTATATTGTCCTAAAATGTCAGGAAAGACAAACCAAGGATGGAAAGAAGCTGCTTCCATGCATGCACCCATTTTCCAGATAGCCTTCTTCCTAATATCTATATACTCTATGATCATGATTAATTACATAATTTGCAAGGCCTAGTACAAAATGACAACGTGGGGGCACCTTGATCAAAAATTAAGAATTTCAAGATGGCAAAAGCAGAGCATTAAACCAACCTTCTAAGCATGTGGCCCTCCCTATGTGAATGCCTGTGAAGCTGGCTCTGTCTATCACTCATTCATGAAGGGGCCTCCTTTACACCTGACTTGTTTGCTGTCCTAATGGTCTTAGAGATCTGGGAGAGTTACAGCCCATGCCTGATAGTTGCTTCAACTAGGGTACCAGTTGTGATTCTCATCTCTTACAGAGAAGACCAGACAGGGTTTAGATGCAAGGCAATCTTCTCATTTGGGCTTAGGACTCTTCTTACAATCGTTATTTGTTCCTGAAGACACATGGCTAGGGACTAGGATGGTGAGGCATGTGGTGCTAGGAGTGGGACTTTATCAGATAGTCCAAGGTGTTGTTCAGATGCTTGCACCATGACAGAGAAAAGCTATTTGGGGGATAGTTCAGCATTCTCCACCTTCTTTTTCCACTGCATTTTCTACTTCTACTTTCTCCTAGCCTCTCAGTTTCTGTTAAATATGAGGTAAACTAATAACCTGTGAAGATTTAATATTCATAGGCAGTAAAATAAATCTAGTTAAATTATCTGTTAGCAATTTTTTTTAAGTTTATTTATTTTGAGAGAGAGAAAGCATGAGTGGGGAAGGGCAGAGAGAGAGTCTCAAGCAGGCTCCACATTGTCAGCATGGAGCTGGATGTGGGGCTCAAATTCACAAACCATGAAATCATAACCTAAGGCAAAGTCAGCTGCTTAACTGACTGAGCCACCCAGGCACCCTGCCATTAACACTTTTAATATTAAAAAGAGTGATAAAACCTACTTGGTGGTAGAGTTTTTTCCTTTGAATGTTTCTTCAGGAAATTCTTTGGAGAAGGTACTTCAACTTTTGGTGGCCCCATAGTCTTCATTGCAGTTTTATTTTTTTGCATGTTATCTTTAATAGATGGCTTAAAAATGGATATGTACCTATAATTAAAGAAAATTGTAGCATTTGTATTTCTAGTAAAAGTTATTTACAGTTTAAGAAATGATATGCATTTTAAATTTATATAAGTCTATATTCATTCAGAGATAGACATAAAACGTAATTATCTGAGCCCTATCAGCTACCCTAGATGGAAACTTTGCCCTGAGAGAGAGGTGCCAGTGTAAAGATTATAGTATTTCCTTAATATCATGTGAACGTGTGTAGCATCAATGGTGATATCTCCTCTCTCATTCCTGATATCGGTGAATTGTGTTCTCTCTCTCTCTCTCACTCTGTTGATCAGTTTGGTGAGGTGTTTATTTATTTCATTGATCTTGTCATTGAGTTTCTCTAACGTTCATATATTTCCCATTTCAATAATTTCCACACTTTGTTATTTCTCCTTATTCTCTGGGTTTAATTTGCTTTTCTTTTTTTAGTTTCATGAGGTGCATGTTTAGGTATTTGATTTTATTAATAGTTTTCTAATAGATGTATTTAAAACTGTAGAATTCCCTATAAACACTGCTTTATAGCTGCATCCCACAAATCTTGATGTGCTTATACTTTCTTTTTCATTCAGCTCAAAACACCTTTTTAAGTCCTTTCTGATATCTTTGACTTAAGAGTTTCTTTAGATGTGGTTTCCAAATATTTGGGGATTTCCAGATAACTTTCAAATTTTAATTAATTTCTACTGTGGTTAGAGAATATATTTTGTACAATTTCAATCCTCTTAAACTTTCTGACATTTGCATGATGGCACAAAGTATGGTCTATCATGGTACATGTTCTTTTTTTTTAATATTTTTATTTATTTCTAGGAGAGAGAGAGAGAGAGAGAGAGAGAGAGACAGCGTGAGCAGGAGAGGGTCAGAGAGAGAGGGAGATACAGACTCTGAAATAGGCTCCAGGCTCTGAGCTGGCAGTCAGCACAGAGCCCGACGCAGGACCGAACCCACGAACCATGAGATCATGACCTAAGCGAAAGTCGGACGCTTAACCGACTAAGCCACCCAGGCGCCCCCATGGTACATGTTCTATACACACTCAAAAAGAAATGTACTTGGCCGATGCTGGCTGGAATGTTCTATGACTATTGATTAGGTCAAACTGGTAGTATTTTCTGATACTATTAGTTATCGAAAGGTGTTGAAAGCTCTGACTACAGTTGTGGATTTGTTCATTTCTTCTTTTGAGTTCAGTCAATTTTTGCTTCATATATTCTGAAGTTTATATGTGCATAACATTTAAAATGATCATATCAGGGCACCTGGGTGGCTCAATCTGTTAAATGTTTGACTCTTGATTCCAGCTCAGGTCATAATCTCCCATTTCTTGAATTTGAGCCCAGCATCAGGCTCTGTGCTGATAGTGCAGAGACTGGTTGGGATTCTCTCTCTCTCCCTCTCTCTCTCTCT